>NC_069703.1:12455249-12758280 GCF_023699985.2 Odocoileus virginianus
CTGTGGTAGGGTCAAGAAAACAAAACAAAAAGCCACAACTCAAAGGACCCTCACTATTTCCAGGGAACTTGTGGAGATACGAAGTGCAAACACAGCTCTCCAGACATCTAGGAGATCATAGTGCGGCAGGGAAAACCAAACCCAGGAGTAACCACAGGGCCTGGTAGATAGTGATCAATAACCCCCAGGTATCCTCTCATTGCCTGCCCGCGGTCCAGGGCTAAAGGCTCACCGGCAAGGCTCCCCTGGACAAGCACTAAAGGGCGTTCCCCAGACCTTCCTCGATCATTCATTCACATAGCATACCACTCCCATCAGCACCAAGCTCATCCCACCAGAGAATTTAGATATTGGTCTGTGAAATCTGTGCTTGGATCCCCTGCTCTGCTGCGTTGTGGAGGAAGGAAAAAGAGTTTCAGAAGACAGGAAATTGGTCCTGATAAACTGTGAGCCGGAGACTGTGCAGAGCTAGACTCATCCTTCCTTCTTTCTTCTCTAGACACATCCAGAAAGTCGTGATGAACAATGTCTATTCCTCATGGATGCTCAGCAGTGGGGATGCTGACCATGTTTTCCCACCTCAAAGGGCAAGAGGTCTGATAATGACCCCATCCTTGCTGCATTCTTGGTGTGTCTACCTGAAAAGGTCTGCTCCTACCTTCCATCTCTAGCATTTTTGCTCCTCTTTTCCAGATGAGAAACCCAGGACCATGAGTAATCGCTTTTATTTTTTAAGCTTGACTGCAGCATGTGGAATCTTTGTTCCCTGACCAAGGATAAAAACTGCACCCCCTATAGTGGAAGCTCAGAGTCTTAATGACTGGACCACCAGGAAAGTCCCCCTGAGTAACTGATTTGCCCAAAGACAAAGAGCCAGTTTGGGGCTGAAATCAGAGGTCTCCCAAATCACCATCCATGGTATCTTTCTGCCTTACAATGCCACATCCTCCTTATTTCAGATTTACTTTTTTCTCCCCCACTCTCTTTGCCTCCATCTCGTCCTGACAGTGGCTCATGAGGCCCTGAGTAGGAATGCATAAAACAGTCAACTTGAATCCAGCAATCCCACTCCTAGACATTTGCCTAAGAGAGAGAAAACATATGCCTTCAAAACGGCTTGGACATGAATTTTTTTTTTTTTTGCATCTTTATTCATAATAATAAAAAACTAAATACAACCCAGGTATCCATTGACAGATGGCTACATAAACTGTGGTTTATGTCACGAAATATTACTCACCAATACAATGTGGTTTAGTCGCTAAGTTGTGTCCGACTCTTGTGACCCCATGGATTATAGCTCACCAGGCTTCTCTGTTCATGGGTTTTTCTAGGCAAGAAGGAATCAAGTACTGATAAATTTGACCACAAATGTATCAGTATGAATAATGAATCTCAGACATTATGATGAATGGAAGAACCCAGATACGAGAGTTCATTCTGTATGGTTCTGTTTATATGAAGTTTTCTAGATCAGGTAAAACTAGAAATCAGAGCAGTGTTTGCTTGCAGGGCCTGGAAGAATAGGGGGCTAGAAGGGGTAGAGAAGAAAAGGATTAACTGGGATGGGGCATGAGGGAACTTTTGGGGGTGTTAAAAGTGTTCAATATCTCGATGCAGCTGTGGATTCCATGGGTATACGCATTTGTTAGAACAGTCTGTGTATCTGTGCGCCTTTACATTGTAAGCTATGTCTAAATTTAAAAAGTAGAAAATGTAGTTCATGATTGTCACAAGACTTTATCCTGAAGTAATGAAGTAAGCGAAAGCTATTCTTATATCCGAATTTTGCACCTCTGAGCTAACCACTGTTTGCTGTTTCTGGCAATAACCTTCCATGGACTCTTTCTAGGCATACACTTCCACATAAATGGGCTCACCCCATCCACAGGGCTGTACCCCGCTTCATGGCAATGCTTAGAACCAAAGGAAGGCGTTTTGTGCCTTGAACACCAAGACAGAGATGGACATTTCTGAGTGTCAGCAAATTCCTATTTTCATGTTAAATATTCTTTCCATGTGAAAGTGCTTAGAAAGATTTTGTGAACACCGCTAAGGGGGAAAAGAACGCTCTGATGATATGTTTTCTGATCAGTTTTTCTCTTAAGAGTGGTACATCTTTCCATTCCACCTCATCCCAGCCTCTGCCTTCTTAATATCTAAGATCATGCTGTTTGATCTCTATGGCTTTTTTTTTTTCTTCCTATGTCAGCTGTGCAAAAAACATTGTCGCTTTTTGTGGGTTCGAGAACTCCTGAGGTGCATAGAGAAAGTGCTGCTCTCCTAGAGGTTAGATCAGTGGTTCCCCAGGAATAAGAACCCTTTCTTAAAGTTGAAACACCCCAAAGACCTTCTCTATAATACCTTGAATATCTTTTGAATGAAACAGTACATGGAAAGGAAAAGCTACTTTTAATTAAATATATCTTTAAATAGATTTGTGTTTTATTAATTATGACAGAATCTACAAGCATTAAATAATTATTAGCAGCTACTATTTTTCTTTTTGACCATGTCTCATGGCATGTGGGATCCCCACTAGGAACTGAACCCATGCCGCTTGCACTGGAAGTGTGGAGTCTTAACCACTGGACCACCAGGGAAGTCCCTTGCAGCTACTATTTATTGTGTACTTGTTATGTGCCAGGTGTTTTGCTAAGTGCTGTGTACACATTGTCTTCTGTTCATCCCACAGTCTTACAGAGTGGAAACCATTGTATAGATGAGGAAATGGAGGCTCAGAGAGGTTCAGTAAGTTGTCCAAGCTCACACTCACAGGTGGGAAGTGGTGGCCTGGCAACTGGAAGATTTAGTGCCACTCCATCCTGCCTCTTTTATTTACTTATTCTGTGGAAAATGATTGGTGTGCCTATGAAATCTCCTGCCCCCAGCTTAAACTCTGGGCCTCCTGGGAATCTGAGACCTCCAGGAGGGGGCCACAGGCTGTTTGGGGAACTACTGTGGATGTTAGGCACTCAGCTTGGAATTGAGCTTAAATTTGCTAACTAGAAATGGGCCCTCCTAACTCCAGCCTCTTTCTTTTAGCATCTCTCAACCCTTGAGGCTCTGGTGCTTTTGTTGGCTCTGCCCATCGGCTTGGCCCAGTGTCCCCAGAGGCTGGAGGGGTTAGCAGTTGAGAACCTGTTTGCAGACCATTAGAAGCAATAATCACCTTGCCGGTAACCTGATCTATCTCAAAAGAAGGGTCTTGATTTTAGCAAACAGTTTAAGTGGCCTCTGTGTAAAGTGGAGGGTGGAGCAGGCCTGAATCAGCTTGCTGAAAGTGCATTTCTTTTGGGCAGTTGGAATTTGTGTGGTGACCAAGACAGGCCCAAGGGCCAATTCCTGGAGACTCGGTGGCTGAGAATTCTGAAAACTGTATCTAGTGATCACAAGCCCCCACATCGCTGCTTTCCCTGCCAGCCAGGGCGAGTAATTCTCTACTTGATGTCCACCAGACCAGGTGCATGCTCCGAATCTGTATTGTTTGCTCAAATGGACCATCTCCTAAGCATCATTGCCATTATGTCTGCCATTTCACAGGTAAGAGAGACAAGACTCAGAGACAGCTGTGTGCAGGAACCAGCATTGACCTGTAAACTTTAAGGAGTTTGGCAAGCTAGTAGTTACACACAGCTGTTAAATATATGGGGCTGCCCTGGTGCCTCAGTGGTGAAGCATCCTGCTGCCAATGCAGGAGACACACGTTTGACCCCTGGGCCAGGAAGATCCCACATGCTGTGGAGCAATTAAGCCCGTGGGCCACAACTGTTGAACCTGTGCTCTAGACCCTGGGGGCCATAGCTACTGAGTCCATGGGCCACAACCACTGAAGCCTGTGCGCCCTAGAGCCTGAACTCCGCAACAACAGAAGCCACCGCAATGAGAAGCCCATGCACTGCAATGAGGGAGTAGCTAGAGAAAAACTCATGCAGCAATGAAGACCCAGCGTAGCCAATAAATAAATATTAAACAATTAAATACATAAACTATAATTAAATAAATTCTATTACAAACAAAGGTAATAGCTATTCAAATTTATCACTTCCTAATTATTTTATTACTTTTCATTATCGTCTGTGCTCTGGAGGTGGTATATATCTGTTGTACCCATACGAAGGAAATATTGTGTAACTTCACAGTCTCATCCCAGCTTTCCATTTTGCAACATCACGTTGGTGGCTTGAATCTACCATGGTGGGGGCATTTATACCATAAAAATTGGCCAGTGTACAAATTAGGGCTTGAACTCTGCCCATGCCCCTACCCCCGCCCCATGCCCAGACTGGTTGTTAAACATTTACCAGTACCCCTGTGCTGACAGAGGCTTGACTAACTTGGTCAAGGTCACAAGGCTTGTGGTGGAGCCAAGATTCCGGAGAGGGTTTACCGCTATGTTCTTCTACCTCTTAAAAAATAATAGAGGTCCCTTAACAAGTTAATTGCAAGGAATAAAAGAGTTCAAGGAATGTTAATGGTTAAAGATTAAAAGAGACTAAAAGACTTATCACATGACCATGAGATGCACATCTTACTTGGATTCTGATTCAAGTAAGCAAACTAAAAAATAATTTATGACATTTATGGGGTATTTGGAGATTTGAATTCTTACTAGATATCTTATGACATTAATGAGTTTTCATTACTTTTTTTTTTTGAGTTTTCATTACTTTTGAGGTGTGAGAATACCATTATCTTTTAGAGTGCTGAATATTTCTGATGAAATAATACGTTGTCTGAGATTGGCTTCAATAATAATAATACTGGAGGAAAAAGTGACAGGGTATAGAGATAAATGGTTCTCAAGATGTGCGTGCCTGAGCAGCAGCATCAACAACACCTGGGAACTTGAAAAATCCTAATTCTGAGGTCCTACCCCAGGCTACTGGATTAGAAATCCTGAGAGGAGGGCCCAGCAATCTGTGGTTTAACAAGCTCCTCAGGTGACTCTGATGCCCACTCAAGTTTGAGAACCACTGGCTTAGATGAAACAAGACTCTCCATGAGTGCATAGTTGTTGAGGTTGAAGTAACTTTCTGTAGTAACAAGTTTTTAAAAATAATTAAGCATATTGGATGAAGGAGGGGTCGGTCATAGCTGGATGGCTGCTGATGTAGAACGAGAAAAATGGATTCTCTTGGAAGAACCCAGGCCTCGTATTGCTGCACATGTCTCGCTTGTCTTTTGAATTAAAACTCCAGGTTAGCAGCTGCCTAAGCTCCCAACTTTAATGGGCCCTCTTTCTCCTCCCCACCAACCCCCGACCCCAACTCCTTGTGTTTCTCTAATCAAATTGCCCCTTCATTTGAAGCCGTAGTGTTAATAGGGGTTGACTCTGGAACCTCAAGGCTCCTGCTGAAGCAGCTACGTTAATTTTCAACTTTCACCTAGAGCTGTGTGACTGTAAAATAGCCACCCACTAGACCTGCTTTATCAGCTACAGCCGCGACACAATTAATTAACTTTATGCAGCCTCTCGCCACACAAGCTGCTTAACTCCTAGCCCATTGTAGTTCTGGTTTACTTAGCAGATAGGGTCTAAGAGCCTGGAACTGTTTACCTCCCTCTGGAGGGGCTGTCTTGGGCAGATGAATTCATTAGTTGGTGTTTGCCGAGCCGCAGGAAACCGAAAAAAAGCATTAGGGGAGTTTTTATTTTTACTTTTTTTTTTTTTTAAAGATACTGAAAAGGGGAACTTTTGCCTTGGCCTGAATTCACATCCCAGCTATGTGGCTGCATCCTGTGGTCCTCAGTGTCCTTGCAATTACGGAGTAGCTAGAGAAAAATCCACGTAGCAGTGAAGACCCAGAGTAGCCAATAAATAAATATTAAACAAATATATAAGCTATAATTAAATAAATGATATTAAAAACAAACCCCCGACCCCCACTATCCTGCCCGCCAGCCTGTTTTTTTTTTTTTTTTTTTCTGTATCTCTCATTTCCACTATTAGCCCAATTGGAAAACTCTGGATTTTATCCCAGAGGATGGAAAGGGTCTGTCTGCCCCATTAAATGGGATATGTAAGGATTTTTAGTCTTTTTGGTTTAAATACCAAAAGTTGGAAATCCTCTGCTTCCTTTTCCCACTACATCTCCAAGAAACTCTTTTTTCCTCCCTTCCTTCTCCACTCCCCTTCCCTCCCCTTTTCTTTTAGAAACTGTCCTGTTGAGACTTTGTGAAGAAATAGCAAAGGCATCTTTTCTAGAAAGTGTACTTCCTAAAACTCTGGAGAAGGGAGAAGAAAGGAAGTGCTCACTTTCTTATAGAGAAGGAGGGGAGGGCAGAGTAGGGAAAAGAACATTGTGGTGGAGAACTCTGCCCCACCGGTTTCAGACATGACTCTTAGAACAGGGTTTCTTACCTTTGCTTCATGCATCACCGGAGGTAAATTGCAGATTCTGGGGTCACAACTGGATCACAGTTTCTAAGTATGGGCTCTGGGAATCTGGTTTTGTTTTTCAGGTTTATTTTCTTTCTTTTGGCTGCAAGGTTTATAGCATCTTCGTTCTCTGATCAAGAATTGAACCTTCACCCTAACATGTATATTATCATATGTGAAATAGATCACCAGTCTAGGTTCAATGCCTGAGACAGGGCACTCAGGGCTGGTGCATTGGGATGACCCTGAGGGATGGGATGGGGAGGGAGGTGGGAGGGGGGTTCAGGATTGGGGACACATGTACACCCATGGCAGATTCTTGTCGATGCATGGCAAAAACCACTACAAAATTGTGAAGTAGTTAGCCTCCAATTAAATAAATTAACTTAAAAAAAAAAAGAATTGAACCTTCACCCTTGGCATTGAAAGCATAGAGTCATAACCACTGGACTGCCGGGAACAACCCCTGGGAATCTGTATTTTTAACAAGCTCCTTGGGTCATTTGGATGCGCACTGAGGTTTGCGAACCACAGGTCCTGTGGGTGAGGCACCGGGTCCTATTTACTGATTGCCTTCCAAACGTGGCTTCCCTGCTAGCTCATACAGTAGAAATCCGCCTGCAGTGCACGACACTGGGTGTGGTCCCTGGATTGGAAAAATGCTGGAGAAGGGAATGGCAACTCACTCGAGTATTCTTGTCTGGAGGATTCCATGGACACGTGAGCCTGGCAGGCTGTGCCACATGGAGTCGCAAAGAGTCAGATAAGCCTAAGAGACTAACACTTCTAATGCCAGCTACTGGGAAAGGGAGAGAAATAGCTTTGACTTTGGGTTTTGAGAGGTCATAACTTTAAATTTAACAATACGTGAACTGTGAACTTCCAGATGTTCAAGCTGGTTTTAGAAAAGGCAGAGGGACCAGAGATCAAATTGCCAACATCCACTGGATCATTGAAAAAGCAAGAGAGCTCCAGAAAAACATCTCTTTCTGCTTTATTGACTATGCCAAAGCCTTTGACTGTGTGGATCACAATAAACTCTGGAAAATTCTGAAAGAGATAGGAATACCAGACCACCTGACCTGACACTTGAGAAACCTATATGCAGGTCAGGAAGCAACAGTTACAACTGGATATGGAACAACAGACTGGTTCCAAACAGGAAAAGGAGTACGTCAAGGCTGTATATTGTCACCCTGCTTATTTAACTTATATGCAGAGTACATCATGAGAAATGCTGGGCTGGAAGAAGCACAAGCTGGAATCAAGACAGGCAGGAGGAATATCAATAACCTCAGATATGCAGATGACACCACCCTTATGACAGAAAGTGAAGAAGAACTAAAGAACCTCTTGATGAAAGTGAAAGAGGAGTGAAAACGTTGGCTTAAAGCTTAACATTCAGAAAACTAAGATCATGGCATCTGGTCTCATCACTTCATGGCAAATAGATGGGGAAACAGTGGAAACAGTGGCTAACGTTATTTTTTGGGGCCCCCAAATCACTGCAGATGGTGATTGCGGCCATGAAATTAAAAGACACTTACTCCTTGAAAGGAAAGTTATGACCAACCTAGACAGCATATTAAAAAGCAGAGACATTACTTTGCCAACAAAGGTCCATCTAGTCAAGGCTATGGCTTTCCCAGTAGTCATGTATGGATGTGAGAGTTGGACTATAAAAAAAGCTGAGGGCCGAAGAATTGATGCCTTTGAACTGTGGTGTTGTAGAAGACTCTTGAGAGTCCCTTGGACTGCAAGGAGATCCAACCCATTCATCCTAAAGGAAATCAGTCCTGAATATTCATTGAAAGCACTGATGTTGAAGCTGAAACTCCATTACTTTGGCCACCTGATGCAAAGAGCTGACTCATTTGAAAAGACCCTGATGCTGGGAAAGATTGAAGGCAAGAGGAGAAGGGGATGACAGAAGATGAGATGGTTGGATGGCATCACTGACTCAATGGACATGAGTCTGAGTAAACTCTGGGAGGTGGTGATGGACAGGGAGCCCTGGCATGCTGCAGTCCATGAGGTCGCAAAGAGTCAGACATGACTGAGCAACTGAACTGAACTGAACTCTAAATATTCTTTTAGAGAAATGAGAACTCATTATTTTATATCAATGGTACTTTTTGGGTGCTTGGTATATGCCAGATGCTTTGTAGTCCTAACCTCCTTCCCAAATCTATATTTTTGTTATAACCATTTTACAGGTGAGAAAACTGATGCTTGAAGAGGTTAAGTAAGTTTGCTTACCTCATACCAATAAAATGTGTGTTTATATTCCTATATTTCTGGCTCAAAGCTGAGCTGTTACCACCAGGTAGAGCCATGGTGAGAGTATTTTCCACACTGAAAACTGAAAGTGGTGACGTCACAGGTATGCTTCATTCTTTGTAGACAATGGTTCATGATATTTGCCATCGTGGTCTCCTGGCATGCAGTAGCCTGTTTTTCACTTTGTAGGATGCTATCAAAGTCAGATGGGACAATCTGAGGCCTCACTTGCCAAATCCTCTGGGCAGGAGACCCCAGCCTTCCTCTCAGGTACTGGGAAATTGTGGATCTATTTTTAATTATTCAACAATAAAGATAAATCAGGAGTTCTCTTTTATCTCCCTGTCTCCTCCTCAGAGGTAACCTTTGAGACCAGTATTGGGTATTTCCTAGGAGACACTTCTTTATGCTTTTGCACATATGATGAGTTTCTTTTCCTTAATATACATGGGACAATATTGTACACATCAAACTTGCAATCACCGTTTTTCACAAAATGACTTATCTTAGACTTCTTTCTTTGTCTACCTTGTACTAGTTTTTTTTTTTCTCCCCCTCTTGCATTTTTAACAGAAACCGCTCACTGAGGAAGTTCAGTGATGGGAGGGGGAGGAAGAATATCCAGTAAACCTAATTAAAGATTAAAAAACTAGTTACTTTGGAATCCAAACTTAGAAATGCTTTTAAGATGTGATTAAATATCTATAACATAAAATTTACCATTTTAACCATTTTTAGGTTTACAGTTCAGTGACATTAAGTCCACTCACATTGTTGTACAATTATTACCACTGTCCATCTCCAGAACTCTTTTCCACTAAACTCTGTACCCATGAAATGCCAACTCTCCATTCCTTCCTCTTCAGCCCCTGGCAGCCCCTATTCTACTTACTGCCTGTGTGAATCTGACTGCTCTAGGTGGCTCATGTAAGTGGAATCATACAGTATTTGTCTCTTTATCCAGCTTATTGCACCTCGAATCGTGTCTTTGAGGTTCATCTGAGTTGTAGCATGTAATAGAGTTTCCTTCTTTTCAAAATCTGAATAATATAGCCCATTGTGTATGTGCATTTGTTCACCTATCCATCTGTTAATGGACACTTGGGTGGTTGTACCTTTTTGCTCTTGGAAATAATGCTGCCACGAACGTGGGGGTGCAGATATTTGAGTCCCTGCTTTAAATTCTTTTGGGAAAATAACCAGAAGTGGGATTGCTGGATCATATGATAATGTTATGTTAACTCACTCTTTTTAAATACTCCACTGGGTACTTCATATGTTTTTTGGCAGCTTAGGTTCTCTTTTCTGTGAATTGCCCATTCTCTGGTTTGATTTTTAGTGGGACTTTAAACAATATTTATGTAATCTGGATAGTCTTTATCTGTTGTATATATGGCAACTTAGACACATTTAAACATGTTTCCACATCATTTGGATCCAAGACCTTGTCCTTATCTCTTTGATTATTTAAGGAACAGTTATTGATAAGAGTTTTTATTATTATAAAAATAAAAGGAGACAGGCAGCCATCTGTATGCAGCACAGGGCCTACTTCATCGTAGGTGTTCCATAAATATTTACCAAATGATTAAATGATATACTTTTGAACAGCTCATGACTATGATCAGTCAAATCCAGAAACTGAACTAAATTCTTACTGATACATCACAGCACAGTTTTCCCTAAGTTTAACCTTGTTGACCAGTCTCAGAAAAAAAAAAAAGCCTAGTGCCTCTAAAATAGTAAACCAAGTTTCTGCTATTTGAAAAGCACTCCAGGGAAACTGTATTGCCGTGAGTTTTGTTGAAATGAGGTTAGTTCGTGATCAAATAACTCACAGACTAGAATAAAGAGTAGAAAAGGAACAGTGGTTCTTTTTTTTTCCCCACTTAATTTTAAATTCCACTTAAATTCCACTTAATTAATCTTTAATTAATTTTTAAAATTTGTTTTTAATTGAAGGATAATAGCTTTAGAATATTGTGTTGGTTTCTGTCAAACATCAGCCATCAGTGAGCCTATGTCCCGTCCCTCTTGAACCTCTCTCCCACCTCCCGGTGGTTCTTAATCATGCTTGGTCTTCATCGTAATCCTGCAAGGGAAACTTCATCACCCCATTTTTGACAGATGGGAAGGGCTCAGGATGGTGAAGTTACTTGCTGGCGGTCACACAGCTCATGGTAAAGAGCAGAGCTGGGAATTCATCCCTGCCCCTTCAGTGGCAGGCCCTGAAATCTTCCTGATGGTTACCCCACCCTGTGTTCAGGGCCCTCTAACACTGGATCCGAGTGGTTGAGAGGCACCGTGGCCAGAAGGTGGCTTTGCAGTGTATTGCCCCGGAAGGGGGGCAGAGTAGGAATCATGGTTTTGCTGGGTGTCCCGGATTGGATGTGGGGATGCAGGTTGGAGTGACTGCATGTCCTTAACCGGCCGTGGTTTACAGCTTCACTGGTTGAGCCCCTCCTCCTCCTGGGACTTCTTCCCTGAGGCCCTGCCAAATCCAGGGGCTGGAGGAGATTCCTAAAGCCAGCATGAAGGCTCCAGCTTAACATCCCTTGGGAATGGCTCTGCTTATCTCCTGGGGGATGCTGCCTCCTGACTGTAGCCCCCAGAGATCCCTGCATTTCCCCAATTCTGACCATACTGGGAGCTTTCAGCCCACAACTTAACACGGACTTGAATTTATTCTTGTATTGGCCTCTAAACTTTGTTCCTTGTCACACAGGCAGACAGTGATTCCTCTGGGGTCAGAGACCTGCGTTATGGGTTTTTTTTTTTTTTTTGTATACAGCTCCCTTTAAATACAGCTCTAGAGCCAAATAGTGACGGATAAAGTATATTTTCAGTGAACCATTTCAGAGCCTCTGTAACCACAGAGTCAGCTGAGAATAATTAGCATGAACACTGTTCTCAGAGAGAAGAAAGATGTGGAGAATGCTTCAAATTGAATTTTATATTTCTGGGAAGAAAGTTGTGTATCTGTTCTTAAATGCAATCAGAGCTTTAAGGGGGAAAGCCCCACAGTATCAGCTATTATTTTCCCAGTTCTCATCCTGACTTCCCAGGCTTGTTTTTGTTCAGTCGCTAAGTCGTCTCTGAGTCTTTGTGACCCCATGGACTGCAGTTAAGTCACCTCTGACTCTTTGCTACCCCATGGACTGCAGCACACCAGGCTTCCTTGTCCTTCACTCGCTCCCAGAGTTTACTCAAACTCATGTGTATAGAGTTAGTGCTGCTTTCTAACGATCTCATCCTCTGTTGTCCCCTTCTCCTTTGGCTTCAATCTTTCCAAGATTCAGGTTTTTTTTTTTTCCAATGAGTCAGCTCTTTGCATCAAGTGGCCACAGTATTGGAACTTCAGCTTCAGCATCAGTCCTTCCAATGAATATTCAGGGTTAATTTCCTTTAGGATTGACTGATTTGCTCTAACTTCCCGGGTTTCCCTTGTGGCTCAGCTGGTAAAGAATCCACCTGCAAGGCAGGAGACCTGAATTTGATCCCTGGGTTGGGAAGATCACCTGGAGAAGGGAATGGCTACCCACTCCAGTATTCTGGCCTGGAGAAATCCATGGATGAGTCCATGGGGTTGCAAAGAGTTGGACGCGACCGAGCGACTTTCACTTCAAACTTCACTTCAAACTTACCAGGCTTAGCTGTAGCTAATTCTCCAGAAATGTCTATTCTAGGGTCTGTGAAAATAGAGAGTGCCCCAAGGGAACCCCGAGATGGTGGCGGTGGAGGTGGTGGCAGTAAAGATGAGGGGAAGGACCCATATTTTACTTGGAGACCTGAAAGTTAATCTATCCTTTTTCTAAAATATTTATCAATAATTATTATTATTTTTAGGTCATGCCATGCTGTTTGTGGGATCTTTATTCTCTCACCAGAGGTTAAACCCAGACCTTCAGCAGTGAAAACATGGAGTCCTAATGACTGGACCACTAGGGAATTCCCATAATCTATCCTTTTGATGATAATTTTTTTTTATTGAAGTATAATTGACATATTCGTTTCAGGTATTGTTGTTGTTCAGTTGCTGACTCTTTGCGACCCCATGGACAATAGCATGCCAGACTCCTCTGTCCTTCATTCTCTCCTGGAGTTTGCTCAGATTTGTGTCCACTGAATCAGTGATGCCATCCAACCATCTCATCCTCTGCTGTTCCTTCTCCTTTTGCCCTCAATCTTTCCCAACATCAGGGTCTTTTCCCATGAGTTGGCTCTTCGCATCACGTGGTCAAAGTATTGGGGCTTCAGCTTCCTTCTAATGAATATTCAGGGTTGATTTCCTTTAGGAATGGCTGGTTTGATCTTGCAGTCGAGGTTTCAGATATGCAACAGTGATTCAGTATTTTTGTAAATTACAAAATATTACACAATTGTAAATTACACAATATTACTGACTATATTTTCTGTGCTGTACATTGCGTCCCTGTGACTTACTTATTTTGTGACTAGTAGTTTGTACCTCTTAATCCCCTTCATCTGTTTCACCCATCTTCCAGCCCTGCTTTGTGATTATAACTTAAAATAGCATTAAAAAAAAAATAGCATTTGGAACTATGATCCAAATCCTATAGGGACTTTCTCTTTGCTGCAAGTTTGTGGATCATTTTTAAACACAAAGAGCCAAGAAGCTCACTCTTCTGTCATGTGATCTGCCTGCGCCATCCTGAATCTCAGCCACATAGTTTTGTTGTGAGTTCCACTCACCCAGCTACTCTCCCCTTTGAAACTGTCTCCAGGTGATCTACTGATACCTGTTTTGGTTATAGAAGTTCTCACTGAAAGAAACAGTGCACGGTGATAATGGAATCCTCTCCTTCTCTCATTGCTTCACCAACACCCAGAAGACCCTCCACTGGTGGTGTGCCCAGAACTCAAAGGCCCAGTGAAGAGCCATAATTAGTGTGAATAGGAGCCTTTGACAACTGTGGAAGGAAGGAATGAAGACTAGTCTTATTGCCCTTGGCAACCAAAATACTTAACTCCATCAGGTACTTCCCTCTCAGGTGTGGAAGGATCTTTGTTCTCACTCCCAGTAAGACCGGATGTGTCTATACCAGGGGGCCCCAAATTGTGGTCGTCAGCAGTCTGTGTGTGGAGAGAGGTTGCTGGTTTCACTTAAGGAAACCAGGAAAGACCGGTTCCCCTGCCACTGAAAATCTTTGTCCTCAGGAGGTGCTCAAAAGCTTGTGATTTGCACAGAGGTCTTTCTGAAGCAGCAAGGTTTGTGAGCAGACTTACTCCCTGGCCATGATGAGCATCGATCAGTAACATCATGAAGGGTTGGTGCTGTCCAATGTGGGAGCTTCAATGTGGCTATCAACTTTTAAATGAGTTCAAGAGAAATAAAATTCATCATTCAGACTCTCAGTGGTGGTCAAGTGGCTAAGACTCTGCACTCCCAATGCAAGGGGCCTGGGTTTGATCCCCGATTGGGGAACTAGATCCTGCATCTGTAAGTAGAAGACCACACATGCCACAACTAAGACCCAGTGCAACTAAATACACAAATAAGTTTTAAAAAAAATTTAGTCTCTCAGTTGCATTAGCTATGATGTTTTACATGCTCAGTAGCTTGTGTGACTGGTGGCTTCTGTACCGAACATTTCTGTCACTGTAGAACATTCTATTGGATGGCATCACTCAAAGACGTACCACTTAACAGAGGCCACTTTACTGGTCCCAGGCAGTGGTTTAAGTGCACAGTTTCTGAGGGACCCAAGTGAGGCTAGAGTAAGGATATAAAGGTCGAAATCAAGGTGTATGCAGAGCATAGGTGTGGTCATTGGAGTGAAAATGATACTTGCAATAAGCATTTATTCCTTAAATATAGCACTTGATTCAATGTCACTCAAACGAGCATTAGAAATCTTGGTACTTGTGCAAGACACCATATCTGTCCTATTCACATGCCTAACCTGTAAGTTGAAGCAGGAAATAAAATCAGACTAAGCTGTGATAAGCTGAAAAGTGAACAATCACAAAGAGTCACTACAATCTTCAGACAGGGGAATGCAGGACAATTTGCAGAGTAGGGGACACACAAGCAAAATTTGATGAGTGATAGAAAGCTTGGCAAATAGATAAGGAGAATGTTTCAAACAGAAGGAACCGCACAAACCTGGAGAACTGTAAGAAGTTAGCTGGCAGAGCAATGTGAAGGGGGAGAAAGGAGAGAAGTAGGTCCGGTCACCACATTTTGTGGGTCCCGTGTAAAATGAAGGCTTCCCAGGTGGCTCAGTGGTAAAGAATCTGCCTGCCAATGCAGGACACGCAAGATGTGGGTTTGATCCCTGGGTCAGGAAGATTCCCTGGAGAAGGAAGTGGCAACCCATTCCAGTATCCTTGTCTAGAAAATCCCATGGACAGAGGGGCCTGGTGGGCTACAGTCCATGAAGCTGCAAAGAGTCGGACATGACTGAGCACAGCATAGGACACTCACGGTGCAAAAGGCAAATGCAGGGCCCTCGTTCAAAAATTCTTCAGAATTTCTAAAAAATAAAATACCATAAAAAAAACAAAAAAACAAAAATTCTTCAGAATTTCAAGACAGCAACAGCTGAGCATTAAATCCATAATGGGGTCCCATGCAAAAGCACAGCTCAGGAGCCCAGGAGGCCATGCTGATGGCAGGAAAGGAAGTTAAAGGGAAAGACAGGACTACACCGTCAAGGGCTTCTGGGTCAGGCTGTGGTGTTTGGACTGTGTCCTCAAGGCAGCTGAGAGCCTTAAGAGACTTTTAAGTGGGGCTGGGGCAAGATCAGGCTTGAGCACTGAAGGGCTTGGCAGGAAGGCTGGTTAAGAAGCCATTGAAATGGCCTGGGGGGAGAGAGGACGAGGATGGGAGAAATAACAGTGGACAGACAGGAGATGAGATTCAGTGAACTTGATAACAGGACTTCAGGCTTGAAGCCTCCTTCGCTGTGGTCCCTGCCGGGCCGTCCTCCACTGCGACCCTGTGTCCCTCTTTCTTTGCAGGCTCCCAGGCTTTGGGTTTCCGTGGGCGCTCCCGGAGCCGAAGGCTGAGGATGCAGGAAGATGGGAGGTGCCGGTGTCATACCCCAAGTCGCTCACCAAGCCCCCTTTTGGGCCCCACTCCCCTGTTTGCCACATGAAGCAGATGTTCCCTTGCCCCAGCTCTGGGGGGAACCAATGCACCCGCCCCCCTCTCCACTCCCGTCCCAGACACCCTGCCTTTAGCAGAAGCTCAGTCAGCATTGTTTCCTTACGGCCTCCCTGGGATTTGCATTTCCTGACTTGGGGTGTTTGTGACATTCCAGGGGCCATTATCAGAGGGTTTCACTCTTTCTTTCCTGAGGGAATCAGGTCTCTTCTTTTTCCACGGGGTTGGAGGTGGTGGTGAGGGAGCCAGTGTGGACAAGGCGTCCACCCCGAGCAAAGAGCAAGCGATGCAGCCACATGGCGCAGCGCGGAGGGAATGAAAAATGAGCCCCTCCTGCGACCTCCGGACTGCAGACAACGCGGAAGGAAGCCGGTGTGTATTCGCTGCCAGGCGGTGTGTGCCAGGGCTCCTCTCCTTGCATAGGCTGTCTCTTCTCATCCTCATGACAATGCCTGAAGGTGAGCGCAGGGGCCCACCTTTTGCACATGAACACCCAGCGGTCGTGGGCAGGATGTGGATTAGAACTCTGGTCTTCTCATGGCTGGGGGCCCACCCCCCACCCCTCCCTGGCTTCTCCTTGACAGACAGGAAAACCAGAGGAGGCACCAACGGTGAGCCAGTCCTGGGTAAAGCGTGGGGAAGCTTTCTCAAGTGAGTGTGATTTTATGTAAACCTTGCATGGAATGGATGTCTCCATTAATTAGCTTATTTAAAACAACAAACAAACAAAAAACCACCGAAACAACCAAACATTGGGAGTCTGGTCTGACTCAGAGGGAAAGGGGAGGCATATTTAGTTCATCCGAAGGGAAATGAAATAAAAACCCCCCTGTCACAGAGTGAAGTCGGCACAAGTTTATGAATTGGGCTGCACAGGGTTGGGTGGTTCCAAGAAAAATCTTACAGACAACACAGGAATATTCTTGTTTGGTGGCCAGTCTGATGTGTTGCATCTTGGCACATTCTAGATACTGAAGGGTGTGGTGGGGCAGGTGGGCGGAGAGAGAGACCAGTCTAAGGGCAGGGTGGCCTGAAGGCTTCTGGGGTTCAGAGAGCATCCTTTGTACCCAGAGCTCTAACAAGCAGGGAACACATCGACTTGGGGAGGGATCCATGAGGCCAGAGGAGTGAAAACCAGGGGAGCTGTGTTTCCAGCCTGAGAGCCCTCTGACGAACGTTCCAGGTGCCTACCAGCTCAGAAGTCAAGGATGCTTTTTCAGGCTAGTCTTGTGTTTAAACTGGGATGTTCATCTTTACAAGCAGGACAGAGCTCTCTTGGACACAAAAGTTTGGCTGAGAGAAAAAGTCCACAACCTGTGGCTCTGGATTAAAGGGCTGGGCCTCTGGGGGCATCTTCTAGGCTGCAAAAAGGGCCAGGCTGCTGCGTGACTCCCAGACTCACCCATATGTCACGTTCTTCCAGAAAAATACCCTCTGTAATTAGTTACAAGCTGTAGAGAATGAAATCCAATTTACCTGTCAAAGAGAAAAACTGAATTCCCCCCAAACCCAGATTGCTGGGAGCGAGTGTGGCCCCTTCCTTCCCCAGGCCCCACCTTCCCCGTCCCCCCTTCTAGATTTGAGAAGACTGGAAAAAAATAAAATAGAAAAGTTGGGAAAATCCTCTAAAGACACACAGTGTTCCAAGCACAATCAGACCACTAATTACTGTTAAGCCCGAGCCCTTTTTTGTGTTCTGAGGGGGGCTTCTGTGTGTAGAGACCACTTGGGTCTTTTCATGAGTTGGGGCTAACCCCTGAATAGCAGATGTTTTTTCCTTCTCCTTTTCAACACTTGCTTACGGCCTGCCTTCTTCCCCTTCATCTTCATCTTTATCATCATCTTTCCCCCCGCCCCTTCCTTCTTTTTCTTTCCTCCTGTTTTTTTTTTTTTTTTTCTTTCTCCGTTTTTCCTTTTTGCTTTCCTGATAGCATTTTTCTTCTGGCGTTGTGTTTTAAGTCTCTAAATGAAACTTGACTGCCCCCACGGCCGGCTGGAGAAGCACAAAGGCCGCCCATTCCACTGGCTACAGTAACGCCATTGTGTGTCCTAACAATGCACTAATTGGCGGTGACAATTGTGGGGTTGGGGAGGAAGAGGGGGGCCGCTCTGTTCCAATCAGTCGGCCACTGAAATAAAGGGACGGGAGGCCCAGGTTCCTGATGGAGAGGGGGAATAGACCCACAGAGGGGGCGCAGTGCTGGCGTTTGTGCTGGCCTTCTCAATTAAAAATAAAAACAAAGGAGAAAAGAATTATTTTGAAAAAAAAAAGTACAGACTATGCTGCAAACAACTTCAGGGTCCTTGACCCACTTCAGGGGGATAGGGGATGGAAGGGAGCCAAGGTGAGGCATGGTGAGCATCATGCAGAAGCACCCCTTGGGAAGGGAAACTTGAATCAGTCGACCTGCACATCCAACATTTCTGTGTTTCTGCAAACTGATGCAAAAGTGGGGGAGGTTGGTGAGAAAAGGTTTTGAGAGGATCACCGGACAGGATAGTTGAGAGGCAAGTGCTGAGGTTGGTGAGTGGTGAAGTCCTCGATTCACCCACATTTCTCAAGAAGGGGAAGCCAGCGAGGGAGAAGGCTTCATTTATTGGATGGTGGTAGATTTGTTGTTGTTGTTTTTTCAGTCAGTTGTGTCCGACTCTGTTGTGACCCCGTGGACTATAGCCCACCAGGGTCCTCTGTGCATGGGATTTCCCAGGCAAGAATATTGGAGTGGGTTGCCGTTTCCTTCTCCAGGGGAATCTTCCTGACCCAGGATCGAACCTGAGTCTCCTGCATTGCAGGCAGATTCTTTACCACTGAGCCACCTGGGTAAGATGTTCATAAACTCCAGGAGCTGCAGAAGGTGATTCTGACTTTTAAAATGGTCAGGAAGGGGGAAAAATGGTAAACAAGAACAGAATGATAACCAAATAGTACTGTTGAGTCCACAGGACCTGCTGGAGATGCCCCCCAAATCTCAGAACCCCAGCCCCTGGAGCCTCAGAGCCACTGGGTTCCAGCTCACAGCCCAGCTTTACACAGAATGAGCCGCCTCCCCAGACCAGCTTCTAAAGGACCCACTCCCAGAAACTTTCCTGGCCCGGTGATATGGACCCACATGCTGTCCACGCTCTTCCCCTATACCCTGGGTGCCTCTCCTCTCTGTGTGTGAAGTCCAGTGCTAAATGCCCTGTCTGCATTATTTCACTGAAGTCTCACCACAGCCCCATAACCTGATGACTATTATTATCCCCAGAGAGAAGGAGATAGTGACCTGCCGGAGGTCACCGAACATCATAGCTGAGGAGCCAGGAATCTAACAGTTGCAATAACGGCACTGGTGAACACTGCCCTCTTGGCTTCGGTGAGCACCTCTCTCCATTCACACTATGTACATTTCGGGTTGGGGGTGAGGAGGCAGGGAGGCTCCTCCAGCAGCTCCAGGATCTAACAGAACACTTGACATAAGGGAGGCCTCCAAAAGGCTTGTTGACTAAGGAGGGCAGCAGGGAGGGCTCTAGGACTAGCAGACATTCTTTGTGTCCTTGTGGGTCTCAGACTTCAGGCTACATCAGAATCCCCTGTGGGGGTCATTGTTAAAATACAGGTCTCCCCTCCTGTCCCCTTGTACCCCAGTCATGAATGGACTGAGAATGTGCACTTCTAATACATCCCCAGCTGATGTTGTGAAGCTGGTCTGGGGACCATAGTTTGAGAAGGGCTGCTCTAGTTCCTGCATAATGTTCACGTTGCATCAGGGATTCCATCCCTGCCATTATCTCTGGTTTTGTTATTGTTATTGGTTGTTTTTGTGGTCTGAGATCAGAAGTTTTATTAAGGAGAAATTAAGGGTGAAAAGTTTTGACCATTGTTGTTCAGTCATTAAGTTGTGTCTGGCTCTTTGTGACCCCATGGCTTGCAGCACATCTGGCTTCCCTGTCCTTCACCATCTCCTGAAGTTTGCTCAAACTCATGCTCAGTGAGTCAATGATGCCATCCAACCATCTCATCCTCTGTTGTCCCCTTCTCCTCCTGCCTTCAATCTTTACCAGCATCAGGGTCTTTCCCAAAGAGTCAGCTCTTTGCATCAGGTGGCCAAAGTATTACAGCCTCAGTTTCAGTTCTTCCAATGAATATTTAGGATTAATTTCCTTTAGGATTGACCGGTTTGATCTCCTTGCTGTCCAAGGGACTCTCAAGAGCCTTCTCCAGCACCACAGTTGAAAAGCGTCAATTCCTTGGTGCTCCCCCTTCTTTATGGTCCAATTCTCACACCCATACATGACCACTGGAAAAACCATAGCTTTGACTATATGGACCTTTGTTGGCAAAGTGATGTCTCTGCTTTTTAATATGCTGTCTAGGTTTGTCATAGCTTTGACCATAATGAGAAATAATCTTAGATTCTTTCCTACTTTAAAAAACAGTCTTAATCAGTGATTTATATCTGATTTAAAAAATAAGATGATCAGTGATATGCCCAACTAACAACACTGCAAACAATGATGTGCTTTAGCAAATATCTAGATAGAGTCTTTTATTTGGGAAGACTGTCTTGGAGAGTTCTGTTCTCATCAATTTTTGTGCCTCTTAATTTTATGTCATGAATATTGTATACTTTAAAGTGAAATGCTCCTCCAGTGGAAGAATTGAATAAAGTGGATTTTAATTCTAAAGTCCTTTCAGTGAGGGCATCTCAGCGGATGGGTAAGAAGTTGAGGAACTCACCCCTGGGGACCCCCAACGTGTTGGCTCAGGAGCTAGTGCCTTGGGTCCCAACATGGTGCCAGGGAACAGACAGGACCCTCTGCACTGGAAGAAATTGCCTCCCTGCAAATAAAGGGTTCTGTCTCCACTCAGTTCTCTAGGAACCAACCCTGTGTCTTGAGCTAGTCCTTTCAATTAGTCAGGTATTCAGCATCCATTGGTAAGTCACTATCATCATGTCAGGGGTGCAGCCGACTCCTGAAGTGCCCCCTTTTCTCAATTAAAGACAACTTTTCCTCCAGCTTTGGTGCAGCTTTTTGAATGGAGAGGTCAAGGATGATGCACCCTGACAGTGCTCACTCTCGTGTGTTCTTGTCTGCTGGCTGCATGGGCTGGCATGAATGGGGCAGGGGGTACTGTCCTCCGAGGAGACTGGGACCCCTGCTCCCTAAAGAAGGAGAAAGGGAAGCTGGAATGGAGCCATAGCCCTTTACACTGTGGCAAGCCTTCAGGAGGAGCACCTTATTTTGTAAAATCTTTACTGTCAGAACAAACAAAACAAAACAAGGTATTTGGGGGACCCTGAGATAAATTTGATTTGGGATTGAGCAGCAGATGATAACAAGAAATTATTACTACTTTTGTTCAGTGTGTATTGGCATTGTGACTCGGTAGAAGAAAAATAAACATCTTTTGTAGATGTGTGCTAAAGCACATCAGCATGAAATACCATTATGTCTGAGATTGGCTCTGTGATATTATCTCAAAAAAAGAAGAAAAACAAGAGTAGGTGGAACAAACAAGGCAAACATCGAATTTTTTTTTATTTTTAAAAAAGCTTATTTTTAACCTCCAGATATCCCCATGGTGGGCTGCATATGAGCTGACTATTGGGGTTCCAGGGGCACAGGTTTGGGGCTGATTTGGGTAGAGCTAGTTCCCAGGACTTGCTGGTTGTTGGACCACATGTTGATTTTGATATACGTTTGCCACAAGTATTGGTGCTTGGCAAACTCCGTCAGTCAGCGCCGGGCCTCCGCTGTCCCCCTTCCCCTTGGTGTGGAATTGAACTTGCATGAGCAAGAAGTGTTTCCTGAGATGTCTGTCATTAGACATCTCCTCTGGGCACTGGGGCTGCAGCGGCTGCTTCCTTGGTGGCCTCACTCCTGGGCAGCAGTGAGAAAGCCATCTGGTGAGCTTGACCCAGTTTAGAATTCACATTCACTTCCCTGCCTGCGCAATTGGAATTTATTTCCTCTGCAAAAGGCTTGAATCTCAGAGCAAAATACCTCCAGCTGGGCTTGAGTATGCGTGCAGTGATCCTAATGGAGAAAGATTCTGGTTTATTTTCCTAACAGCATGCACCTTGCGGTCTCCTTGGAACCCGGCATTATTAAGAGTGTGCCATCACAATACAGTGCGGAAGCTAAGGCAATTTGGATGTCCTTGGGCCCCAAATTAATATGTGCTTTGTATAGTCTTGTAATCTGGAAGGTAATTTTCCATCATAACACAGTGAGAGATGTTCCTTTTATACATTTGAGATAATTTAGCTCAATGTTCATTTGAAAAAATGATGGTGCTAATAGCAGCTCTTCAGCTTCAGAACAACAGACCGTCCTGGGAGAGCACAGAAGCCATGGAAAGTGATTCTCATATCAGGCTGTCTGGAAGGGATTGGATAAAAGCTGGAGGAATTTCCCCCAGACCAACAGCTGCCTGAGATTGTATGGCAGGATCTGAAATACTGTATGAACCCATGAACTTGAACTGATTGGCTTAAAACCAGTAGTTCTTAATGGAGGAATATGAGATAAGAGTGAGGGGCGAGGTGGTTATTATGAATCTCCTGATTGTCCAGGTAAATTGTAAGTCATTGCACATAAATCAGAATTTCTGTATGCTCAGCTGTGGGAACAGTTTGTTCTTCCTGCTGGATCTTTCTATCCAAGCTATGAAGGAATAGATGCAAACAAGGGAGGATAAATGAATCTGCTGTGTGGGTTTTGCCTTGGGCTTCCTGAGTATTATATACCAGGGGCCATTGTTCTCTTGGGGAAGGAATCCTCTACTCCAATCAGAATCCAATACAGTAATAAAAATCAACTTTAAACACCCACCCCCAACCTGGCCCCGCTCAAGTCAATAATGTAATTTTTAGGGATGTTGCTTAGAATGAGTCCCAAGTTCATTTCTACTTGCATCCCTGCCCTCGGAAAACACTGTCTTTCTACAACGATTCTCAGTAAAGTCTTTGCTGTGGAGGTTCCCTCTCTGGTAAGCACTGTGGGAATGGAGCATTGTATACGTGCTCCATCAATGAGGAATATTTGTCATCATCAAAGTTACTGACTTCATAAAAGGAGGCGAGGGGAAGAACTAAGTTTCCATTCACCTGCAGCTGGCAGGAGAGCTTGAAGATTGTCAGTTCAAAAGATGCCTGGATTCAGAATGATTGTGGTTTATTTAAGGTATATAGTTTTTCCACGAAGCCAAGGCAAATCCAGACACGGCTCAGGTTTTTCCGAATCTCCCAGGCCTTTCTGGGCAAAAAGTGCCTAGTGATTTTCCATTTAAACAGCACTGTCTGGAGTGATAAGTCTCATGTTTGTCTGGTGGGCCTGACCAGGGAGCAGACTGTCACATGCATACATTCGAGGACAATTGCAGCATAATGAGGATGAATGAAAAAATGAAAGGAGGGTACAGGACTGTCTGTGTAGGCCAGCTTAGTCACCTGTGGCCATGACTTCTATTCATCCGGCTGTCTGGCAATGGTATATGCTGGATAAATAGACACAAACACACCCTGGAAGAAAATGAAGGGGGTATAAAGTTCAGGTTTTATGAAAACAATGGCAATCTATGAGCAGCAGGTTCCAAAGTACTGTATCTGTTCGGTGTCTGTTGGGAGGAAGGGAGACAACAGCTGTGAGCTGGAGGGCAACTAAGACTGCTCAGTCCCTCTACATACCTTTGACATCCTTCCCACTGTGGACTACCAGTATCCCAAGCATTTGGCTATTTCAGGGAAACTTGTTTCATTCAGTCTAGTGGGTTTTAACTTTCAGGATGCACAGGGATCACCCAGGGAACTTTCAAAAAAATACAAATACTCAGGTCCCATCCAGAAAATTTGGATTCAGTGTTCTGTGCTGGGATCCTGAGTTTTGCTTGTATTTTTGTGTGACTTCTGTGGGAACCACCAATTAAAGTCATCATCTAGTGGCTTCATCAAAGGACAGGACTGGAAATGATTCAGGGAGATTCTGATCACATCTCCTGAGGGTGGGCAGAGAGGAACAGAATGGTGTCTCTTTCCACCCTTTGGAAATGACTCGTGATAATGCGAAAACTCCCTGCAGTTATCCAGTCACTCAGGTTTGCTGCCACTGGGGGAAGGCTAACCAGTCCTGTAAATCACAGGAATCGGGGCTCTGGCTGCGCTGTGTCTAGTTTGGTTCAGTGAAACATTAACTTGTTTCTTTTTATTGTGGATTGTGGCAGGTTGCTTGTGAAGATGAGGTCCAGTTGTTCCTGGGACGGAATGGGCATGAGCTCGTCGCTTTCCTGGGGGTGGAGGAGGGGCAGCTGAGCATGAACTTGTTTAGGTGTGTCCTAGAGAGTGAGGCTCAGAGTCCACCTGTGGTAAATGTTTAACCAGAAGCACCTTTTCTGGTCTCTTCAATGTTTTTGAGTAGGTGAATTTCAATGGTGCTTTTGAAAGGTTCCAAGTGGATAGTGTGCCCATGGTCTTCTTTTGGGGCCGTGAGGGCCAGCCCTGGGGAAGGTCGTGTAGGTATTTTCCATCACCTCTCGGCTCCCAGAGGGCTGCTGTCCTCACAGAGACAAGTCCCCTCTACTTTCGCTCTTTGCTTTCAAAGCACGGTCTTCATGGTCTTCAGGAATGACCAGTGGCCTTGTCTAATGGCCCACCATCTGGCACTTGCTTCTCTAATTTGGAGAGTGCAGTGGTGATGAAAACTTGGGGAAGAGCTGGGATAGATGCTCTGTGTGGGAGCTGGGGCAGGTTGTCTCAGATCAGAAAGAAGTCATGGTCTGTTTTGGCGAATGAGGCCTAGACCACCACATTTGCAATTTTTTCAAAGTTTCACTATATTTTTCATAAGCATAGGGAGGGCTGATGAGAATATTGAGGTTGAAGAAATTAGGAAAAAAATGAAGTCTATAAGATTAATATTAAGAGCTGTTTTATATATCTATATATCTGAATCACTTTGCTGTATACCTGAAACTGACATTGTAAACCAACTACAGTTAAAAAAAAGAAAAGTAAAAATCTTAAGAACTATTTTAAGATCCCAGTAGCTCACTTTCAATAAAGTTTAAATCTTGACTTTGAATTAACATCCAGCGCTCATCTTGGGCTTTCACCACCCCCGCAAAAACAGCATTTGAATGGAGTTGTTATGAGAAGAGAAAGTACTTTCTGCATTGTTTATTGAGAGAGAGATAACTTTATACATCAGGAACTGGTGCACTTAAATTATATGACAGATGACCATAAAAACTAGGGGTCTTGTCCACAACACAGTTTCTTTTTTTATTATTACAGTTATTGATATTTTTAAAAATGATGTAAACAAAACTATGGATAACTTATGCCCAAACAAAAGGCGATAAAATCCAGAAAACAGAAACAATACATATATAAGTTACAGTAGATATTACAAATAGCTCAACACATAGTGACAGAGTAATAGCCCAAGCCCCGTTTTAGACAGTTCTGTATAGCATGAACAGAAATAAGGGAAAATGACATCTATCTGACCCAGGAGCGTTAAGAACAAGTTGTGCAAAGACTTCCGCACCCCACGTTTGATACTCTTCATTTGCAACCTACACATTTCCTCTCCTTTTACTGTTCTCTAAAGACAGATTTTTTTTTTTTTTTTTCTCCTTGAATGTTCTAGGATAGGCTATTCACAATAGGATCCTGAGAGGTGACCAAAATCAGAACCTAAGCCTTTGGTGGTGAAAGCCTAATGTAATAGTTTGGTGGACTGCCCACGCCATGTAGAAATGTCTTCACCACAATCCATCCAAGAGGCCTCTCACTTCCCACTTGGAAGACAGGTGGCAAAATAAAAGAAACCCTTTATACACTAAAGGAAAAGAAAATCCTTGTGTGTGTGTAATTTTTTTCACCTGAAAAAGGCTAAGTTCACTGACTTTACAGAGTCGAATCTGAATAACCAGTGTAATTTCTCTACCCATTGGCCTTGGTGACATCATGACATTCCCCTGAGTTTGGTTCATGAAAAGCAAGCAAGCAAACAAAAGGAGTAATTTGAGAAACAGCATAAAACAGATTCAAAACATTATGTGGTCGTATCTTTTGTGATTCCTGGTTTAGTGTCAATGGCGCCAAGGAGTGTTTCCACTAGTCTGCTCTGACAGTGTGTTTCCAGCAGGAACCCTTGTACTCATGAGGTTAAGGCACCAGGTTAAATGAAGGTGAAAGGTCTGACATGTGCATGGAATATGTGGGCTCCAAGCATGCCTGTGTTGAGAGCAGCCAGCAGGGAAGAAGCAAGGTGATCCATATTGAGGCAAAGGGCCCTGCAGGCTTCAAGTGGGTCTGCTAGGCTAGACTAGAAGCAAGAGGCAGTACTGTAAGGCACTCCTACGGGGAAAAATTCATGAATACGAGGGTCAGTGTGAGGAGCCACAAGCCCCAGAGGTCCACCAGCCAGTTTACCAGGCCTGAATCTGGGCTCAGGACTGCGGCAAGGAAGGTCAAGGGAAGGGAAGAGAGGCTGGTCTGCAGCTCAGCGGCCTAGGAGGGTATCTTACTGTGCAGAGTTGCCATAAGCGCCTGAATCTTCTACCTGGGTAACAACTGGCTTCACTGCAGACCTTCCTAACAAGATGGCATCTCTCTCTACAGGGAAAATCCAAGCAAATCAGCAGCTGTCTTTTCACTCGGGGTTAACAGTGCCTTCCATCACCTTGGAGGCCACTGCAGGAGGAAAGGGCTCTATCGCATGATCCCTTGGAGCCCATTTAAAATAAAAGCCCTGCCGGCCGTGGGTGTGCTTGAGACAGTGTTCCACACTTTTCTTCTGACTTTTGTCAAGGACTTCTGACAGTGGCTTGGGGGTGTTGGTACTTCACTGTTGAAACACTGTCCCCCATGATAGAAATCACATTTGTCTGTTTAGATGAGCTCAGCAGGGCTTGTCCACCTGTCACTGGGTTCAAGTAGTGAAGTAGGGCAGTGAGTTCTACTAGACTGAGGACTGGAAGAACGGTGCAGAGGACACAACACTCGGAGCTGTTGTTAATGCCCAGGTGTTGGCAAGGACCAGGGAAAGGAAAACAGAGAGTGGTGCCAACGAGGGCACGTTGGCTTCTTTCAGTTTTGCCCCAACTCTCTACTTTTCTCACATTATCTTAGAGGAAGAAAAGTAGCGAGGCAGGAAACTCAAGCAATAAGGGGGCGGAGGGAACTGCACTTATCTCTCTTTACCGGGAGAAGTAAAAAAAATAAAAAGGAAAATCACCTTGTGTTGACTCCAGGCAGTATTAGAATTAGGACCTGAAGATTTCCTTCACAGTCTAGTTACTTCAGTCAAGAACAGCCGGTCAGTGGAGGTGAGGAACACTGCCCCCACACATCAACAGCAGCATTGGCTTAACCCTAAGTTAGGAGTCGAGTGGATCTTGGCTTCCTCGGTCATGCCTCTCTTTGCAGAAAGTGCTCAGTGCAGCTTCACGCAAGTCCTACCCTGATACAGTGATTTATGTGTGGCCCTTTCTGGCTCATGGGTAGAGACAAAGCCACAGGTCTGGAAGTCATGACTTTTTGAGAAGCCATGGGAAGAAGCTATCCAGTGTCGGTGTGCAGGGCGTACAGATGCAGAGACAAACACAGGCGGGACCCCATGCAAGGGCACTCACTCCAGCTTAGCAGAGGTGGCCGACAGCAGCCACACCGCTGTGAACAGCTCGGCTCTCCGCGCAGCCGGAAGGAAGCCAGGCACAGTCCCTCAGCGGGGGTCCGAAGGACACCGCTGGGTTGGCTGGAAACCACAAATCCCAAGTCCTCACGATAGTCTCTTCTTGGTGGAGGCCTAGTCTGGAAGAATCCAAAAGTGATTGCCTTCTCAGCTCATCAAATATTAAAGCTCCTGGAGAGACTACTCTTAAGCACAATGATCGTGAAGACGACCATGATACAGTCCCCTGAAAAGGCAATGAGGCAAAGGGGAAGACGGGAGTTTTACATGGTTTTCACATACAGAGCTTTCAACTTGTAGAAAGAGCCACCCTGGAAAGAACACGACTCCCATCCCAGTTGACTGCTTTTTAAGTACTTTGTGGCCTTCCTGCCGTGGTGCAAACTGAGGTCTATTTTGGGAACTGGCTTTTTTACTGCAGGGTGAGATGCCAGCATTTCACTAGGCTTGCACTGTCCCACAGTTGAGTTTCTGGCACGGTGAGGAGGGATTTCCTCAAGTGATACATCAGGGAAGGGGCCTTTCAAGAGAAAAGAAGTTCCCTGGAGTCGGCTGCCAGCTCTAGGAGATTAATGGGCCATTTTCTCCTGGGCTTTATGTATGAGATATTTAATGTGGGATGAAAAATGGACCACGAGGGAAAGCAGGTATTAGCTTAGGTCTTAAGGAGGTGGTAATCCACAGATCTGCTTTCGTTCCGACAGTTTCTAAGCAGTGGAACAATTACCTACAGTGCACCAAGTAATTTGTTAGGGTCGAAAACAGTAAGGGCATTCAGGTGTGCGCTAAGGCATCCTGGGTTGAAAACAGCAATTTTGAATGTTCGTGGCAGACCCAACTGCTAAGCCGGCTCTGCCCTGTCCGTTCAGGTTTGCGGGTTGGTGGCTGCGTGTGTCATGTAGGCCTGCGGCTGGCACCAGCCAGGCTGTCGGGGCTTCACAAAGAGGAGGGAAACGGGCTGCTGGGGTATGCTTCCAGTTCTGGTAGCTGATGGTGAGAGCACATTTACTATTTTTTTTTCCCCTTTCGAAAATAAGCAACAAATGATGCGGGTGGAAAGGTCTCCTTAGAGGTTCACAGGGACTGCCAAGATTCTGCCGGGCCTCGAAACAACCTTGGTAAAAGCCAAGGCCTCGGGAGCACAGACCCAGAGTGTCACGCTGACTCTCAGTGGGTCTGACCCTGGGGCCTGTGAGACAGGACAGGAAATTCTGTACATGCAGCCAACATGCTGGAAGGGGGGAGGTGGCCCTGTCCTCCGGGTCTCCAACTGCAGTGTGCTGGGGATGGCCCTGCTGACAGTCGGAGTCACAGATGCATTAATTACAGCAAAGGCAGAGGTAAGCTACAGGGACAGGGAGCTGGGGGCGGAGGGAGAAGGCACTTTGCCATTGGAGCACATCTGTTTTATAATAAGCAGGTCTGTAATTCTCTTGTGAAAGATCACGTTTTGCTATCTTCTCTGAGGCTGGAATATATAAATACTGTATTTCATGAAGGGGAAGAGTAAAGGGGAGATGATCAAATTTGTTTGCCTGTTGGCCAAGCGCTTGTTTGAGATCTTCCACCCTTTTCTTTCGTGTGTAACAGTTTCTATAGAGTGGGGTGGGGCGGGGAGAGGGAGTCAACTTGTTTTTCTAAGAGTAAAAGGCACCGTAAGGCATCTCATGAATGGGGCCCCGGCCTTTTAATAAGTTTTCATGCCTTGGCTACAGCTACTATATAATCAGAAGATAAATGCACGAGTGTGCTGAGCTATTAACGTTGAAATGTGTGGTCTGGGGCCAAAGGAATGGGTATGAGTTGAGAGGTGAAATGCTCGTACCCAACAGTCTGCACACAAGTGAGTCTGAAATGTCACATCTCCAAACGGACAGAAGCATCGTGAGCTGGGATCGGAGGGAGCCAGGTGTGGGGAAAGGAGCAGTGGGGTTAACCGTCCCCATGGGCTGTGGGAACACTGGTTCTCTAGGTCCTGCTAGGAGTGTAGCTACTAAACCATGGAGGCTTTGAAGGCATCTGCTCAGAGGAACGGTAAGAATCTTCTCATATAACCTACTGAGAATTGCTTAAATATAAGCTTAGTTTTTGGTTCTGGAAAGAGTTAAGGTGGAAGGAATGGGAGCCATGCTTTCCGGTGCCCAGCTATCTGCCAATTTAGTCACCGTGGCCACTGCGCCAAAAGGATGATGCAGAGGAAGAATACCCCTGGCCAAGTGCCTAAGCAACTCATTCTCACTTTTATTCCCTATTAGCTTAGCACTTTGCACCTCACTTCACGGTGGCAATGATGCATGTGTGTATATATATATTTAAATAATATTAGATTTAATTCCTGAATTATATTTGTCAGTTTGGTATTTTCTTCATAGTCTAAAGTTGGTACTGTGAAATTCCAAGGTGCTCTGATTTTTCAAAACAATTAAGAAAGTATGAAAGCAGACGTGGTGACATTGACAAATGAAAGGTCAGAGTGAAAGGGCAATGAAGAACAATAAAAATAAATAAAGTGTAATGAATAGGTGGAAACTACCCACACAGGATTCTGTGAAAAGAAAACTGCAGATCCTCTCTTGGAATGTGTGTACTCTACACCCGACCTCCTGGTCTACAAACTGATGTATTTAACAATCCTAAGCAATTTCCTCCAGTCAGTGCCATTTAAAAAAAAAAAAAATCATCCTGTCACCCATGGAACTCCTAAGAGACTACTCTTCAGGGCCATGTTTCCAGCCTGGCAAATACAGTCACATCTCTGGGCGGGTGTTGGGATTCGTACCAGCAAACAGACGGACAACATGTAGGTTACCGAGGTCTCTTGTCAGGAAAAATGCTTTCTGAGATTAACTTCAGAACAATTTATCTAGCTCCGCTGATAAATTAGGGACACACGCTTTCTGTCAGAGGGAGCTCACGCTCCTGACTCCCGAGCTGTTTAACTCAGCTTAGGGATCCCAGCCTTTGCGAAGACACGGAGGTGAGAGCCGGGACATGGACTCCTGGAAGGATCCAGGAGTCACTGCTGTGTTTTGAAGCTTTTCTTATGAAACTTGATGATGGGTGCTTGCCTCAGTTACCTCATCCTCTGTGAAGGCTAAAAATAAATAACACAAAAATAACTCAAAGCACTCTTCTGGAGAAAATGCTTTCTCCTATGTCCTGGGTAATAAATGGCTCCTGAGAGCCCCACAATGTCTGAACTATAAAGCCTTGTGTGTAAACCACGTTTGGCTTGGGGGCAAAGCAGCTGAAATTCATGGCTAAGTGTAATCCCGCTATTGGTAACTTCGTGAGCCACAAAACTCCATGGACCTTTAAGACAACGACTTATACTGAACAGGACGTATAGGTATGTGTGCGTGTACATTTATAAATATATATATCTAGCTGAGGATGAGACGTTAACTTCTCCCGGAGGGGTCTAACTGTCTAGTTTGGAAGCCACTGGGGCTGATGGATTGTTGAGAGGTCACCGCCCGGCCTTGGACTCCTGCTGAGTCAGGTGTTCTGGTAGGACAGCTCAAACATGTTGCAAGCCTCCTCCAGGCTCTCGTCCATGTTCAACCTCCGCCAGAAAGACTTCTGCTTCATCTGCAGCTCTCGGCGGACACATCGCGGGCAGGGGACAGACTTCTCTTTGCATTCAGCATGGAAAACAGCTCCACAGCTTTCACACCTGCAAGAGCCAACCATGGAGATGATGAGTAAGGCTGAAGTGAGCAGGGCAGGAGGCTGGAAGTCCAGACCTCTGCACAGCTCAGGTCACAGCCTTTTATTCCTGACCCCTCGAAGAGATGTGACTCATAGAAGTGGGTTCTTTCCTTTTCCAAAAGACTCAAGGTTGAATTTCATTTGAAAAACATGTGTTTTTTTGTTTTTGTTTGTTTGTTTTTTCTGATTAGAACTAGCTGGAGACAGGCTTATGTTTTCCGGGTGGAGGGGAGTCAGCAGTCAGTTAGCAGTTTTGTGATCATGGTTATGATGGACAGCTCTAGAAGCTCCATGTGTTAGCTTGACTGAGAAAGAGGTGGGAGTAGTGACTCTAGGGTGAAGTGACAGAAAATAAGAGTGGAGTGCCCTGCCGACTGAAAACACCACCACCACCAGCAACAACCCCTGTGTCACAGCTGTGAAAATGTGGCCTTCACTTCCGCTCACAAGAGCCAAGTGGTTCCCTGTTACTCCCTACCTTTATTTGACACTTTGGAAAGTGGCAAAATGGCATATTTTCCATTTCTGAATGATAGGCTGTGGTCTGTTGCTCTTTTGAGTTTTGTTTTTTTAAATTAGAAACTCCCGCAAACCTTTCTATATCTAGCTTCATAACACACGTGGGAACAGTAAAGCATGAGAGAGTGGGGGAGAGGTCGTGTTTTTTAAGAAAAACAAAAAACACACAAATACTGTAATTTATGGAGAGGAGACATTCCAGGTGGATGATGTTGTTGGCTTGGTGGAAGCCTGTAGGAGTCTAAATGCCTTGTTTTTACTGCAAAGCCTTTAATAATGAGTAACTGACAAGCTTCCCTGGTGGCTTAGATGATAAAGAATCTGCCTGCAGTGCAGGAGACCTGGGTTCAATCCCTGGGCCAGGAAGATCCCCTGGAGGAGGGCATGGCTACCCACTCCAGTATTCTTGCCTGGAGAATTCCATGGACAGAGGAGCCTGGCGGGCTACAGTCCATGAGGCTGCAAAGAGTCAGGCATGACTGAGTAACACTTTTCTCACTTTCAACTGACAAGCACAACTATAATTGCTCCAGTGGGTGGCTTGCCAGTGAGGATTAAGTTCTCATCCTTCCTCACGTGAGTGGCAACCAACTAGGACCTCATCCCAGGAGCCCAGGGAACTGGGCCTGTGTGATTTTGCTCCACCGGCAGTGTCCACACAGGTTCAATGATGGCTGTGAAGGAGCCAGTCGTCAGGGCTCAGCCTTATGCCTCCTACTTTTCTTTGAGTTTCAGACCTGGATGTGGGATGGTCTCTGGAGCACCACTCCCTGGCCTGCTATTGGCTCAGGATTCAGAAAGTTTGGTTAAAGGAGGATCTTCCCACCCACCCTGGTACCCAGGAGAGAAGGCAGGGACTTAGAGGGAGAGGCACTAGTGTGTGGGGAGGGGCTGCATCTACCAGCTTAAAGCTGTATCTATCTTAAATCCGATAAATCTGTATCTACTGATTAAAAGACAGAAGCTTCACTGTACCCAGAAGTCTCTACCCCCAGCCCAGCTATCTGGCCTAAATACTGCATAGCAGTGGTTAGTAGGGCAGGCAGGGTGAGATGGCCTGATGCCAGTCCACATTCAAATCACATTCTGCCTACAGGACTGCCATGGATGGAGCTGTGTGCCCCCCAAATTCCTATGCTGATGCCTCAACCTCCAATGTATCTGTATTTGGAGATGGGGTCCTCAGGAAGTAATTTAGGTTCACTGGAATCATAAAGATACGTCCTGATCTGATATGATTTGTGTCTTCTTAAGAAGAGAACTAAAGAGGAACTAAAAGAGTCTCTTGATAAGGGTGAAGGGTGAGCGTGAAAGAGCCAGCTTAAGACTAAATATTAAAAAAGCTAAGATCATGGCATCCGGCCCCATTACTTTATGGCAAATAAGAGGGGGAAATGGTGGAAGTAGTGACAGATTTCCTCTTCTTGGGCTCTAAAATCACTGAGGATGGTGACTTCAGCCATGAATTGCTTCTTGGCAGGAAAGTGATGACAAACCTAGACAGTGTGCTGAAAAGCAGAGACATTACTCTGCCAACAACGGTCCATGTAGTCAAGGCTATGGTCTTCCCAGAGGTCACATACAATTGTGAAAGCTGGACTGTAAAGAAGGCAGAACGCCAAAGAATTGATGCCTTTGAACTGTCGTGCTGCAGAAGACTCCTAAAAGTCCCTTGGACAGCAAGGAGATTAAACCAGTCAATCTTAAGGGAAATCAACCCTGAATACTCACTGGAAGGACTGATGCTGAAGCTGAAGCTCCAGTATTTTGGTCATCTGATGCAAAGAGATGACTCACTGGAAAAGTCCCTGATGCTGGGAAAGATTGAGGGCAGAGGAGAAGAGGGTGTCAGAGGATGAGATGGCTGGATGGCATCACCGATGCAATGAACATGAACTTGGGCAACTCCGGGAGATGGTGAGGGACAGGGAGGCCTGGCGTGCTGCAGTCCATGGGGTCACAAAGAGACAGACATGACTGGGCGACTGAACAACAACAAGAAGGACAACTGAGGGCCCCTTCTCTTCCCCTGCCTGTACTCGGAGGAGAGGCTATGTAAGCACTGAGGCAGGAAGGCAGCCGTCTGCAAAGCAGGAAGAGAGCTCTGGCCAGAAACCAAGCCCTGCTGAGCCCTGACCTGGGACTTCCAGCTGCCAGCACTGTAAGAAATAAATCCAGTCTGTGGTATTCTCTATGACAGCCAGAGCTGACTAACAGAGTGACCTTGAGGAAGTTACTTCACTTCCCTGAACTTCAATTTCCTTATCTGCTAAGTTGGGTTTCCATTAACATGTACCTCATCTGGCGCTGTGTGGCTCCAACGGGATCACAGATACAGTGTTTGCACAGTTCCTGGCACCTGGTTAACACTTAATTACACAGCTGAGATGGCTTCTTCAGTGTCAGCAGCTACCTGCTGCCTTCCTGCAAGTCTTCATTTCAGCCTGATTTCACCTATGCCACCGTGGTGACCTGAGGGCACTTTGATCAACCCCGTCACTTCAGAGAGAGGAAAACTGAGGTTCTAAGGGGGATAGTAGTAGCTGTGTCACGAGGACACAGTGAGTAAAAGCCAGGGCAGAGACGAGAACCCAGGACTCCCGGCAGCCCAGCCAACGCTTGTACCTGAGGCCTGCCTTCCTAAGTGAGAGTAGTGTGTGACCATAGAAGGACACGCGGGGCTTCAAGTCAGCATCCTTGTGTCCCAATCTCAAATCTTCCTCTCAGTGACCTTGGGCACGGAATTTATATTCTTGGTACTCACAATGACTTCCTTCCTAGTCAGTGGGGTTCTCAGATGGAAACGGGTGGATGTAGGTGGAAGGGCCGGTCAAATGGCAAGTGGTTCGAGGAGCAGGCAAGGGGGTACACCAGCTCCCACTGTGACGCCAGCACCTGCCTTCTTGCCTGGAGCTGCCGGGCTGCCCACGTGGTGGGGCCATCCTTATCATCTCCCTGGCCTCAACCCCTCCCTCCTTCCCAGGGAGAGTGGCAAATGCAGGTGTCCTAGCGCCTCTCTGGTCTGGCCGGCTCGTCCCCGGTGGCCTGGCCTCGGTGGGTCACACCTCTGTCACCTCCTACTACCGAAGGGCAATGAATGATAACTTTATTTAATAAATTTCCTCCTTCCTGCCTCCTCTATCCTGCTGAGTTAGTCCGTGACTTACACACCTAGGGATGTTCCCCCAGGGAATGGCTGATAAGGAGACAGCCCTGGGTTCCTGCAGTACCACGCCCTGTCTCTGCTGATACCCCTCTCCCACCCCACTGTGAGTGGAGAGGTTGAGTCTTATCAGATATTTCTGGTGCAACAAACACCCATGGGGTGACGCAGGGACCAAGTACACCTGCTCTTTCTAGCCAAAGGTCACTAACTGGGGAAAAAAAAGTGTAAGATAAAAAATGAATGATTTCAAAATAGAACCAAGTCCTATTTTTTCTAACAATCTATAGCCAAGCAGGCATCTTTTGACCTGTATAAGTGGATAGACTTATCGATGTCTTTCCCAAATTCAGAGATTGTAGTGTTAAATTTTCCCCTGACCCTCCCTTTACAGAAAAGGAACAAGGGCAGGAGAAGGAAGGAGGGAGAGAGACTCTCACGTAAGAGTTATGAGCTCTGTAGTAAAAATGTAGTGTCCAGGAAAAAATATTTACATTAAAAATGCAATATGTAGGTATTCTTTTCTTTGAGAATAGGACTTTACTAAAAGGGACCTTTCACACTAAAAAGATTCACTGACCCCTTAGTTTTTACTGAATTTCCTAACTGTATTAAAAACACAAAATACAATTAAATGTAACTTTTAAGGAACACATCTTTTTTATAAGGCAAAGCTACCAATGTATTGTCTGGGTAGAAAATTGCTACAGATGATGAAGGAGCAACGTCCCTTTGGCATTCCTCAGTGATACAGCAAATGAAAGCCAGCACCTTCATTTCTGAGTCATCCAGTCCAGCAGTCAGCAGTTTTTTGGATGCTGCTGCGGCCCCTGGAGAACAAAGGCCGCGTGGCCTCCCTTTCCAGTGTCATGTCATGGAGGATGTGACCGCACAGACATATACTGGCTATAACCAGGGCCGTGCAATAGATTTTCCTATTTTTTCCTTGAAAGAATGCACTGCTTCACTTAGTCCAGGGGTCTCAACCTTGGCACTAGTGATGTTTGGGACGTACAGTCCTTCGTTGTGTGGTGCTATTCTCAACACTGTGGGCTTCCCAGGTGGCGCTAGTGGTAAAGAATCTGTCTGCCAATTTAGGAGATGCAAGAGACACAGATTCGAACCCTGGGTCGAAAGATTCCCCTGGAGGAGCAAATGGCAATCCACTCCAGTACTTTTGCCTGGGAAATCCCATGAACAGAGGAGCCTGGTGGGCTACAGTCCATGGGGTCGCAGAGTCGGACATGCCTGAGCAGACACACCACCACCTTCTGAGCACTACAGTATGTTTAGCCGTATCTCTGGCCTCTGCCCCCCTGATACTAGTGGCAAACCCTGCTCCTCCCATCAATGCCCCCAGACACTGCCAACTGCCCCTGGGGTGGGGTGGGCGGCAGGCAGGGGTAGGAAACCTTCTGGGCTGAGAACCCTTGACTCAACCTATCTGGACAAGGTATCATTGAGAGGGTACCCGGGGAGTACATAAACAGCGCCCTCTCCAGGTGGAACCTGCACGTATGCCCTGCGGGCTTAGAGTCAAATTAACCAATAAGGTCCAGTGTAGTGTGTTTATTCACATCACTTTCACTAATACATATTTTAATATATCACTTGATTAAAATAGCTGAAACTCACTTAGCATTAACCATCCTGTGGTTTCTAAAATTAGTCTGTGTGTTGTGTTAGTTGCTCAGTCGTGCACGACTCTTTGTGACCCCATGGACTGCAGCCCACCAGGCTCCTCTGTCCATGAGATTTTCCAGGCAAGGATACTGGAATGGGTTGCTGTTTCCTTCTCCAGGGGATCTTCCCAACCCAGGGATCGAACCCGGATCTCCGGCACTGCAGACAGATTCTTTACTGACTGAGGTATCATTTAAGAAGTCCATACCCATGGCTCAATTCTGCGCATTGACTGTGCTGTGCTGTGCTGAGTCACTCAGTCGTGTCCGACTCTTTGCAACCCCGTGGACTGTGGCCCGCCAGGCTCCTCTGTCCATGGGAGTCTCTAGGCAAGAACACTGGAGTGAGTAGCCTATCCCTTTGCCATGGGAACTTCCCACCTCAGGAATCGAACTGGGGTCTCCTGTGTTGCAGGCAGTCTTTACCAGCTGAGCTACCAGGGAAGTCCATGCATTAACTAGTAACCCTCAACTTTCTGTCAGCTCACCTTGATTTTTCCATTCTCCCCAAAGGCCATCTTGGTGACTAACCCTGTACCACATTTATCCCTTCTTTGGCCAAGAACTTCCAGGGTATTTCTCTGTGGCGTTCTTTCCTTCTTCGAGCCCTATCTAAGCCATCTAGAGAACCAAAACCAATACTTTTCTATTTGCCCCATAAAATAAATCCCTTTTACCTAACTGTGAAGCAGTTTGGTTTCAGTGACTTCTGCAATGGAAAGGAGACCAGTAAAATATCAGCGAGGCCACTTACTGCAGAAGGGAGAGCACAATGAGAGAGGAATCCTGAAATCATGGCCCTGGCATCACTGGGATCTTGGAGAACTTACTTCATCTCAGAACCTCACTTTCCCCAGAAGGCTAAGAGAAAGCTGGATGAGATGGTATTTAAGGTTCCTTCCAACCTGCAGATTTTGTGCAGGGGAAAAAGAGCTACTCTGGGTTTTATCTTCTTCTTCCAAACTTCCTTGGCCCCAGGTCTGTGGATGAATGAGTGGGAATGTAGCCCTGCTTGTCCCTTCTCAGAAAAATCTCAAACTGACAAGCTGGGCATGAATGAGCCTTAACATGAGATGAGCCTTAAAGTGAAGAGTGAGATTTTAAATGTTATTGGTGTTCATTAGTCAACTGATGAAATAGCTTATATGTACTAGTACATATAGCTCTGATCATCAGGAATTTGGCCAAAAGGAGTTGACTCTGCTCCTTCAAATAAAATTTCAACTAAACATTAAGGACTTCTCTCTAAGTCTTCTCCCAATCTTCATCAGCATCCCTTTTGCCCAAGAAAAATCCCCAGAATTGTTAAATGTTAAGGGGTTTTTATTTTGTGGGAGTGAGGACTGGCTAGAGGCAGTAGTCATTCACCAGCCTACACGGAAGTACTTACTTTTGTGTTTTAAACACTGGGACAGCCACACTGGACAGGACCAGGTGCCAATCAGTACAGTGTACACCAGAGGGTGTGTGAGGAGAAAGGAGCAACTCGAGGTCCGAGTCTGCGGAAGCCCTAGGGGTCAATGCTACTAATGATCGGTGCACGCCTGGCAAACTGGTCCCCTTCCTTGGAACGGGGCAGAGGAACATCTCCACCAGTTGGGGGAAACAGAAATCTCATTCTATGTCTTAATAAAGGCATCATCAAATGAGGCTCTATTGTTGTTCAGTCGCTAAGTCACGTCTGACTCTTTGCAAGCCCATTGCCTGCAGAGACTCCTCTGTCCTCCACTATCTCCTGGTTGCTCAAAGTCATGTCCATTGAGCTGGCGATCCTATCTAACCATCTCATCCTTTGCCGCCCCCTTCTCCTTTTGCCTTCAATCTTTCCCAGAATCAAGGTCTTTTCTAATAAGTCAGCTCTCCACATCAAGTGGCTAAAGTTTGGAGCTTCAGCTTCAGTCCTTCTGATGAATATTCAGGGTTGATTTCTTATAAACAACCCTAAAACTTGGCTTACTGACCTACAGCAAATGAAAGAGAGGTCCAGAACCCAGAAATTGAAGTCAATTGCCAAGAGATTGGACAGACAGGATGTTCTTATTATAAGCTATCAAATTTAAGAAAACTCACCTGTGACAAAACTAACAGAACTAAATATGTGCAAGGGAAAAGGCTTGCTTCTCAAATACTATGGCAAAGAAGCAAGAATTTCTGGCTGCTGAGAGTTTCCTGTTCTGGAATGCTGATGATGTGAAACCAATTAGAGACAGGCTGATGAGGGCTTTGTCTGTGCCCTTCCAGCTTCTAGCAGCACACAGGGAGGTCACAGGAAGCTGCTGGAGGCCTCTGCCTCAGGTTCAGGTCACCGAGATGCTTCTGCTCTGCTCATGTTGGGTTCCTCCCTGGCTGCATTTTTATTTTTGGCTCAGGCAGTGACCTCAGATATTTCACTAGGATTGAAATTCAGGCTTAGCTTGGTTGGATCTCTGACAAGGGAAAGACAGGCCCACAGCAGGGTGAGCTCTGGCTGATTTCCACTCAGTGGCGCCCACGACGAAAAGGGTGGGGCGCAGAGTGAATGCACGTGATCAGGCATGCGTGTGCGGTTTGGGGTATGGCTGCTCTGTAAGACGCCTCACAGGGTCACTAGTTATTATCGGTTTTTCTCAGAAACCAAGATGATTATTCAAATCTCTTAGCTAAGGGAGGTCAGTCATTGGGGCCTGGTTATTTTCATGTTTGGGGTTGGTGTTTCCTTCTGTTCTTGAGTCAGTCAATGGATGTCAGCAAACAATTTATAATTTGCTTAAATAGGAAACCAGCCAGTATCATGTACGGCATGTCTGTCTCTGTGTGTATGTGTGCTATGCATGTATGTACATAGCTGTAAGTATGCTGTTTAGAAGAATACACAGAATATGTTACTAAAATTCAAAGGTAAAATGAATTAAGTATGATTTAACTAGATGACGCAATCTAACAGATTCATTCTTTTGAATGAATGGATGAGCAAGCCTTCTGCTGGGATAACCGGAAATCCATTCCCCAGGTGCCCCTGGGTTCTGTCTGACCCAGGAGAAGCAGGTGGAAGGGGAAAGGGAGACAACAAAGGGTCCGGCTCCTCGGAGAGCGAGGGCAGGGACAGCTGCATCTGGGTCCATCGCATTTAGGGTCGTTAACTGTGATTTATTTTTTTGGCTTGGGGTAGGGAGGTGGGTAGTGAAAAGGTATCCCCTATAGTTTGACTGGAATTCCATGAGACTAGAAAAGGTCAATGATCCAGTGCCTTTAGCTAAATGTCTGGCAGATTTAGGCATGTTATGTGCTAATTTGTAAAGCTGGTCCAGTAGTTCTGAATTGTAAAATGCACAAATTAGATATTTAAATCAGACAACACCTATATGGCCCTTTGCCTCTATTTTTACATAAATTATCCTTAAAATAGCTCTCCTAGTTGTATTCCCTTTTTAAATAAGTCAGTCAGTAAATAGATAAACATGAAATGAAATAATAAAATAACTGGTGGCTTCTCTGGTCCCAGAACTAGTAAATGGTGGTCAACTTTAGCTGTGATTTCTGTCTTGTGATTTAAATCTGGCCCTCTTTCCACAGTTACTAGCCACATGACCATTTAAGTTATTTAGTATATCTGCAAATACCTGCTAAGACTCAAATCTGGGAAGAACAATTGGTATGCCCTGAAATGATCTTTTTATTTACCTTTTAATCCCTGAAGTTAATTAAGGAAGGTTTTTTCCCTGATTACAGCCCACAAAGCATTTGGCTTTCACATGTCTTGCACTTTTAGTTTGTAAACCCAAGCTCAGCTAATACCTTTGACAAGAGCTTTACTTAAAATCTTGGCTTTGGAAATAGAATGTAAACAAGGGTTAATTAATTCATTTGCTAATTTTGCTACCCTACTGGGGACAGTAACTCACCATTATCTTTAGTGCTAATGCTTAATAAATGCTTCTTGCTAATTTGCAGGTGGTGACAGGACTTCTCAGTAATACTCTGTGTATGTAAAATCATAATAGATTTGACCCTAATGAAATATCTTTTTGGAGATAGGAAAAAACTGGAATTTCTGACACTTCTAAGTTTCTTTTTTTTAATAGTTCACCTGGCAGTTAATATCATTCTCAACAGACAAACATCCATTACTTCTTGGGATTACTTTAGGAAAATCTTGTTTTAATATTAGAAAAAGTAAACTGAAGGAGGATTTTAAAATTTTCTACAATTTTTGTGAACAGCTAGGATACATCATGATTGTACCCATTAAAAAACCATAAATAAGAGCAATGACTTTCTGTGAAAACCTCTAAAGTAGTTCAAAATATCTAAGAGTCCAAGAGATGTTGAGAAATATCTTGCTACATCTAAGATAAAGACAGTAAATATAAGAATATTATTAGGCTAATGGAGATTTGAAAAAAATTATCTTGGCTTATATATATAGACTGCAGTTTAATTTACCAGCCTACCTTTAAAATGTAAAACTGAAAAATTTAACTGTCAAGGTTTGAAGTAAACCTCTTTAAAAGAAACAATAATTTATAAAGATAGATACCAAGATTCTGATGGGATTTACTTATATTTAACATACTACATTTCAGTTCTTCCTCAAGACACTTAATGGAACACAAATAAAAGAAACTTGTCAAGCATGGGTACATTAGAAAAGTGCAAAAATGTTCAGAAGGTAAATCTAATATAAACAGCATGATTAGTTGCTTAGGAATAAGTTAAATGATGTAAATTTAAAAGGAGAAAGGCAGTCAAATAAAAGACCCAAAGTGTTTTGTCATTACTTATTTTGCTATTTGTCTCTTCTCATCAATACAATTTTCCACAACACAGTATTACTTTATTTTCTAATACTCAATGTGTTCTAGGCCAATAGTTCTCAAAGTGTGGTCCCTGGACTAGCCAAACCAGCATCACCAGAGAATTTGTTAGATATGTAAATTATTGGGTTCCAAGCCAGACTTACTGAATTATAAACTGCAGGGTGGGGCTTGTCACTCTATTTTAACTAGCCCTCCAGAGAATTCTGATGAATAAAAAAGTTTAAAAACAACTTCTCTAGGCCAATCATTTCCAAAGGCAGTTGTTCTATCTAATATATTAGACAGAGCTATTCTATGTATTCTTGAGGTTCCCTGGTGGCTCAGATGGTAAAGAATCCGCCTGCAGTTTGGGAGACCTGGGGTTTGAACCCTGGGTCAGGAAGATCCCCTGGAGAAGGGAACAGCTACCCGCTCCAGTATTCTAGCCTGGAGAATTCCACGGACCAGAAGCCTAGCAGGCTATTGTCCATGGGGTCACAAAGAGTTGGATACGACTGAGTGACTTTCACTTTTCGTTCTAAATACTTAGAACAAAAACATGAACTTAGCAAAATGAAATAGGAAGTGCTGTTAATTACTGTTTTTACATAGGACTTTACATTTCATGTCTATTAATATTTTCCTATAGCTGATAAGTAAGCGTCTCAATTTTATTTTGCTTTTCTTTATCACAAAATGGAGTTGTTCTTATATTCATTGGCCATTTGCATATTTTTGCATATTGGTTTGTGTCCTTTGCACATTTTCCAATGATTTTATAGATTTTTTTTTTTATATTTGGGAAATTAATGCTTTGTTGCATGTGTTGTAATATCTCTCCGAGTTTCCTGTTTACATTTGCCTTTATCTGTAAAATTTTAGGCATTAACTTTTAGAAAATGTACTTAAGAGCATTTTGCTTTCATGGCTTCTGGGTTTGTGTCAAGTTTAAAGAGACCTTCCTCATTTTAAGATGATAAAAATATCCACCCTTCTTTTCTTCTAGTACTTTATGGGTTTTTGTTTTGTTTGTTTTATATATTAACATATTTGATACATTTGGAATTTATCTTGATGTAAGGAGTACGGTAAAATCCAGCATTATTTTTCTTTCTCCCATGGTTGTCTGGTTCCCAGTTCCTTTTATGGAATGATCCATTTTTGTGTCACTAATTTGCTGTGCTACCTTTATTGTGCATTAAATTTCCCTATAACTTGGATTTATCTCCATGCTTTCTGAAATCCTATTCCACTGATTTATTTTCCTATGCCAACACTATACTGCTTTTTTATTTTTAAAAATATTTTTATTTATTTATTTGGTTGTGCTTAGTCTTAGTTGTGGCACTGGAGATTTTCAGTCTTTGTCACAGTATGTGAGACTTTAGTTGCAGCATGCAAACTCTTAGTTGCAGCATCTTGGGACCTAGTTCCCTGACCAGGGAACTGGTCAAGCCAGGGCCCCCTGCATTGGGAGCGAAGAATCTTAGCCACTGGATGGATCACCAGGGAAGTCCAAACAGTATACTGTTTTATAATACATTCAGATATCTGGTAAAAAAAATAGTCTCCCTTCAAGTAAACAACTTTAGAATTAATCTAAAGAGTTACAATTAATATAACTAATTAATTATAATTAATATAATCTAAAGAGTTAATTAATCTAAAGAGGGCTTCCCTCGTAGCTCAGTTGGTGAAGAATCTGCCTGCAATGCAGGAGACCTCGGTTCAATCCCTGGGGCGGGAACATCCCCTGGAGAAGGAAATGACAGCCTACTCCAGTATTCGTGCCTGGAGAATGCCATGGACAGAGGAGCCTGGCAGGCTACAATCCACGGGGTCGCAAGAGTTGGACATGACTTAGTGACTAAACCACCACTACTGCCCAAAGAGTTATAAGATTCTGTCTTGACTCTATTAAGTTCAATGCTGCCCATCTTTACGGTTTTTTTTTAAATGAAAAAGGTTGAAATGTATATCATCAACCAATTACATTATAATTTCATTTCTTACTTTTATTTAAAAAGAGATGCACCAGTATAAACATATCAGGTAATCAAGGACCAATTCTGACTTTTTTTTTCAATCTTTAGATATTTGACAGTTTGAACATCTCAGTTATTTATTTTTATCTTTATACAGTGACAAAAGTATTAGCTTTTGGGGGGTTAAACTAATAAGACTGTGAACATGTTTATTAGATTAGAAAACATGGTTTAACTGCCCAATAATGTATAAGGTTTTAGCCTACTGTGCTTGAACCAAACACACTGAAAAAATAATGTAATAAGGCCTAAAACACTGAATGACAGAAAAATGCAGGAACAACATGCCTTTTTTTTAGCAGCTCCTTTGATTCAGTGAGAACATTATTTGAAACTTTGACTTCCACTCTGCATATTAGTAAAAGCTGGATGGGGATGGAACCCAGGTCTCCCACATCGCAAGCGGATTCTTTACCATCTGAGCCACCAGGGAAATCCAAGACCACTGGAGTGTTTGCCCTTCCCTTCACCAGGGGAGCTTCCGAACCCAGGAATCAGACTGGGGTCTCCTGCATTGCAGGCAGATTCTCTACCAGCTGAGCTACCAGGGAAGCCCCTGAAACTGATAACACAGTAATAAAAAAAAGTTATGGATAGTTATACGATGTACACAAGTAATAAGCAGACACATGAGATACCAGGACGTCACGGCAAGTTGTATTTCTTTCAGCACTGTGTATATTGACTCATAAGACAGGACTAGGGTGGAGAAGGCTAGAGGGTTGTATATCAGCAAAGGAAACTCTCAAGGGGAGCAATGTGTTCGTTCACTGGGAGAAGCCAGTGGGTGCCTTTTGCTTAGGTCCGGTTAACAACGTGCTTGCTAACTAATAACTAAGCCTTTCAGTGTCTCTGGGAGGTGACGTGGGCAAGCCCTCTAGACCCCTCAGTGAGAAAAACTGAGATAGGAAACTTTTGTGGGGTTAGGTGGGGAGGAGGGCTAAGAACTGCTCTTAGGTACTTTCTAAGCATTAGGGTTTGCCCGATTAGGTCTCTCTTTCTCATTTTTTAAGATTTATTTATCTTTTGGCTGTGCAGTGCAGCATGTGAGATCTTACTTAGTTCCCTGACCAGGGATTGAACCTGCGCCCCCTACACTGGAAGCTCAGAGTCTTAACCACTGGACCACCAGGGAAGTCCCAGGTCTCTCTCTTCTAAACAGTGGACTTTATATAACTCTCAGGAAAGCGGAGGAAGGGAAAAGTCACCTTTCATGCTTGCTGCTCTGACATTCACATCACTGGTGTCCCTTAGCCCCTGGGCTGGTGCCTCTTTCTGACTGCAGGAAAATCATGCCCTCCCTCAGGCTTCACTCTTCCACCCTAATGTCATCCTACCCAACTCCACCCCTTGTCTTCCCAGCGAAATTCTGCTTGCTTCTTCATTCTCAATTCTGAAGTTTTTCTTCCCAGTCACTGATACAAGCTGCTTTCCTACCTAAGTCTTTTAATTTAAATTTCCTTTCTCTCCACCACCTCTTTCTAGAAAAAGAACGCGTCAACTCCCCTCTTAAAGAAGAGCTTTAAGATACTTCAACTTCCCCATGCTGAAGCCTAACTAGATCTTTTAGCTTAAGTTACCTTACTTCAAATCAGTGGCTTCCAATATTTCCAGTGCAGTCTTTAAACCTGTCACTGGTTCATTATTTGCAAGTCAGTCTATTATGTTACTGGTTTTATAAAAGGCATTTCTGTTTTTCACATGAATTATTTTTAAAAAATATTTATTTATTTGGCTGTTTGGGGATCTTCAAAACGGGGATGTTCCTACATTGTGTCACGTGGGATCTCTTGCACATGGACTCTAGTTGTGGTGCATGGACTTAGTTTTCTGTGGCATGTGGGACCTTAGTTCCCTGACCAGAGATCGAATGGGCATCCCCTGCACTGCAAGCTGGATTCTTAACTGCTGAACCACCAGGGAAGTCTCATGAACCACTTCTTTTAATACTCTCTTTCCCTGTTCTCTCATCAAAAAAATTCTTCTCGTTAATTTTGGTGAGAACACCCACGCCCACCCTCATCCATCACCAGAAGTAAGTGAAACTAGCTAGTTAAGGCTACACAGCAGTCTTTTACCCTCCCCCTCCTAGGATGCTTTCTGCCTCCCTCAAACTTCAGGCAAGTGCTGGTAACATGGTGAGGCAGAAAGGATACTGCGCTGTTTGACAGCCTGAATCTCCAACTACCTACGGGAATGGTGTTGCAGGGGATGCTGGCATCCATGGATGGTGGGGTGGCATGGGGAAGGGGAGTGTGTTGCAGGGTGTGGGGGCGATGTGTAAATGACTGCTAAGCTCCCCAAGTTCTATGCTCTCATACAATTCAGTCTAAAGAGCAACTTTTGTACAGAGTGCAAATGTCAATGAACTGTGCCTTTAACTCTGTTTTACGTACTATGAGAGAATCAGGAACCAGACGATTCTTAATGGTAGCTATAGATGGCATAGGCAGATGTTTCCTGATGCAGCATTGAGTGGTTTACTATTCAAAATACTGAAAGGATTTAATAAAGATATGATAGTGCACATTAGATGCTGAAATAAAAACAAGAAAACAACTAACAGGATACTATCTGTACTCCTACAGTTGGATGAAAAAGTCTCAAACCATCATAAACCTATACTGACAAAACCAACATACTATTGTACCTCTTGTAATTCTAAAGTATAAAAACAGTTCATTTCAAAACATATTGCTCAGTCTGAAAAGTCAACATTTTTTTATATGGAAAGGTAAATACTCTTTCTCTTCTCCATTGTGTATTCAGGTTACTTATTTACAGTCCCACAGAGAAGGAAAAAGCACACACTAAGAAGTTACCTAAAAGATGTTTTGAAAATTAAGTTACCTGGGTAGCTTAGCAAAGCTCAAGTTTTGACAGTGAAGTCTCCACTGGGCCAGTAAAACACATCTGTCCCTAATATATAATTGAATGTTAGCGATCACTCGATAAAAGTCAGATATCTTGGCAATGTCTACATTTAAGCAGGCAAATTCCCTGAAATGAGCTTAAAAGCTATTTAAAATAAAATAGCTAAGTACGGATTTGAAAAGCCAAAGTAAAATAAACCATCCATTCATAAACGATTTATTGAGCATTTACTAGATGTAGAGGATGGAGCAGTGAGCAAAACAGAGTCTATTTTCTTAAGAATCCTACCTTATTTCAAAATGGTGGACTGAATCAATATTTGAATTTATATCTTAATCCCTTTGGGTGGATTGTATTTAAAAAAAGCAGTCAACTTCCCTGAAAACGTCATGACAAACTATCAAGAGACTAATACAAAATGTTAAGCCATGGACCTGAAGTAAAGCTGATTCATGTCAATATATGACAAAACCCACTGCAATGTTGTGAAGTAATTAGCCTCCAACTAATAAAAATAAATGAAAAAAAAATCAATTTTATTTTTTCACTAAAAAAAAAAAAGGTCTTACTTTGGTCAATAAGAGCTTAAAACAGTGTCACATGCCTGACAGGTAGGAGGGTAGGGGATGGCTTGTTGAAGGTCACGAAGCAACTGAGTGGCAGAGTTAGGAATGACATCTAGGCTTTCAAGTCATCAGTCCAGTGATTTTTCTGAGGACTAGCCTGCCTCTGTTTATTAAATGGATCTTCACAATTTTACAGCCAGTTACATTTTTTTCCCTGTAAAATTACGCATTAGTGAAAATATACAGGTTAAATACGACTATTTTCCTGGTTCTACTATGATGTGATAAAATGACTGGATGCAATCTCAATTTTATTAAAAAATATATATGCATACATAAGTATGGAGAATTCTCTTCATTATATTTTCATGTACTTTAAGCATTTTCTCTAATGAACATCAATCAATTTTACAGCTGGAAAGGTAAAACAGAAGTTAAATAACTTACCCCCCACTCCAAACCACAAAAAATTAGGTTAACTGAAAAACTTAGAGATAAGATGACTAACACAATATTAACCAGACACGTAACTAGAAACTTGGTAAGAAATATGTCTGGGGGAGACAAAAGCCATCTATTCAAGTGACCAAATGACTTCAAAAAACAATAGCAGCCTCACCAGCTAGGATTGTGTTTACAAATGCATGGTATTTATCAAGTGGCTTAATGGCATAAAGGGTCAGGTCAGTGCTGAGGATTACACAAAAGTCTTGCCTGTATCAGCAGACGTTCTGAAACATTTCAGTGTGTGAATATAGGAGCCACCAGGCCAAGGTGAAATGTTATTTACCAAGTTACTCTTTGACCAAAGTTTAAAAGCCAAAAAAACCAGCGTTGTGCTCCAGTTTTTATCAAGGAGAACCTTTACTCAATACATACACTGAAGAGCAGGCAGTCAGGTAGCCTAGTGGAGCAGAATTCCATCTTGGAAGTCAGTGTCCTCCTTCTGCCCCTCACAAAATCTGCATGCTCTTTGGGCTTCAGTGTTTCTACGCTAAAAATGTTGACATGGTCTCTACAGGTCCTTCCATCTTTGTGAGTAATTTTGATTCTAGAACATAGGCGGGGGAGTTGGAGAACTATGGAGAAAGTTCCTTAATATGCTCTTCTTCAACACCAGAGGGAGAGAGAGAGAGAGAGAGAGAGAGAGGAAAGAGAAAGAGGGCAAGCAGCATTAAGCAGATGCAAACCACTGGTTCCTCAGCAAAGGCACCTACGAGGAGGAGTCCAAATTCCCTCGAGCTGCTGGGAGAATCCCACACCTCATTACAGTACTTGCTGAGTGGCTGCGTCCCAAGAAAAGCCACAGAAAGGAAATATCATTAAAAAAGTGTATATGCATTGGGGGGAAGCTGTTCCCTCCCTAACACCCGACTCAGCCAAGGCTGTTGTTCCCTATTGTTGAACAGGATGTAACAGGACTGCCAAGCACAGCCCACGAACCTGCTAATTAGGTGCACCGACAGTGTTTGTTTTGGAACCATTTACCAACAGAGGAATGTGTCAGGCTGATTAGTGAAAAAAGGGTATGTAATGTATGTGTATTCGAGTCCAGATGAGGGCATAATCCAGGTATTTGGTCTGTTTGTGCAGGGACTCACACAAACTGAAGGCTGAGCAAATAGGAAGCTACAAGGGAAGACCAGCTTCTGCGTGGTGCGTAGAGTTTTCTCCTACTCCCCTGACTCCCACCAAAAGATTCCTGCCTAAACGTGAAACTCTCTTTCATGAAATGACAAACTCTCACAGGCTGCCCAGAAAAATGGAAGAGACTTTGTAAGGTCGCTGACAGATCCAGAGTTTGATAATTTTCTAGGCACGTTAAGTGACAACTTAGGCAAAACCATCTCCACAGTTACCTTCCATGAACAAATCAAAGGAAACTAGGGCAGTGGGAAACACAGCTCTTAATGGACTGTTGAAGCTGTGCTAAGAATTGCCCATCTCAGCATGTTCTGTGTGAAGAAGTAATTCTATACTTCATAATGAAGCAGTTTTCTTTCTCTCTTTTTAAACAAACCTTTTAAAGGTTGGACTACAGTTAGGCACTTGAAGCTTCATGTGTTTATGAAGCTTAAAGAAGGGCAGAGGGTGCCAAGACAAAGAACAAAGTCCATGCCCCAACAAGTTCGGGTCCTCAGGGGCAGGATGATATGAATTGCAATGAGATGCAAAATGACAAAGGCCAATTCCAGAGGTCAAGGTGTTGCGAGGAGTCCCTATGCTCTTTGGTACAAGCTAGACATTTCTGGAGTTTGGCCAAAATGGATGAAAGTGATGGGGCTTGAACTGAATTCTTTAGGAGACTTTTTTTCTTCTTCTGTAAGCTAACCTGACAAATGGCTTGCCTGGTGGCTCAAACAGCACAGAATCCGCCTGCAATGTGGGAGACCTGGGTTTGATCCCTGGGTTGGGAAGATCCCCTGGAGGAGAGCATGGCAGCCCACTCTAGTATTCCTGCCTGGAAAATCCCCACGGAGGGAGGAGCCTGGCAGGCTACAGCCCATGGGGTCGCAAAGAGTCGGACACAACTGAGCGACTAAACACAGCACAACCTGACAAAATAGATTTTAAAAGTGAAAAAGAGGACAGGACCTCTTAGAAACTCCCTGACTGTGGGCTGTTCCATGCGGCCAGTGTTTGTTCTCAATAGACCAATGTAGGGAGTATCCTGTGAATGTGTGCAGACTGGATGTGGGTCCGAGTGTGTTAACTCAACCGGTAAGAGTTTGGTGTTGGTACGTTCAGGGTCCTGTGTGCAATCGTGGTTTCCTGAAGGAGAGTGGGAAGCGGCTAACTACTAGCTCACACTCAGTCTGCTGCTCCAAGCCCCTAGCGCTTTAACAAAACACGTAACCCCTTTAGAAGAATACCCAGTAGCCGCAGATGCCCTAACACAGGAAGAACACACGCTCGGGGATGCCTTCCTAGGACAAGGGCATGTCACCACTCTCCCTAGGCCAACACTCACGCCCGAGAAATACTTGAAATGATAGACCAGCTGCTTCAACCTTATGTAGAAAGCTGCAGTGTTACTTCAGACTGAAACTGTGCTCCTCTGAATGTTAGTCGTTCAGTCATGTCTGACTCTTTGCAACCCCATGGATGGTAGCTCGCCAGGCTCCTCTGTCCGTGGGATTTTCCAGGCAAGAATACTGGAATGAGTAGCCATTCCTTTCTCCAGAGGATCTTCTCAACCCAGGGATTGAACCTGAGAATTGCAGGCAGATTCTTTATTGACTGAGCAACCAGGAAAGCCCAATGCTCCTCTAGTTTCGTAAGTATTTTTTCCCAGGTTTATTGAGATATAGTTAACATATAATATTGCATTAGGTTCAGGAATACAACATGATAATTTGATATAGGTACATGTTACAAAATGATAACCACAATAAGTTTAGCTAACTGTATCACGTCACATAGTCCCAATTTTTTCTTCTGCTGAGAACTTTTAAGATATATTCTCTTAGCAACTTTCAAATATATGATATGGTATTGCTATCTCCAATTCAATCTCTGTATTGGGAGAATCTCCTGGAGGAGGAAATGGCAACCTATTCCAGTATTCATGACTGTGAAATTCCCAGCACAGAGGAGCCTGGTGGGCTATACTCCATAGGGTTGCAAAGAGTCAGACATGACCTAGCGACTAAGCCTGCTGCTGCTGCCACCACCATGCTATACACTATTCATCTTATAAACGGAAATCTGTACCTCTGACCCCCTTAACTCATTTCGCCCACTCCATACCCCCACCCCTGGCAACTGCTAATCTGATCTAGCTATGAGTTTGCTTTTTTAGATCCCACATTATAGGTGATATCATACAATATCTGTCTTTCCCTGTCTGACTTTTTTCACTCAGTGCCAGTATTATAAATTCTCTTAAAATCACTGCAGATGGTGACTGCAGCCATGAAATTAAAAGATGCTCCTTGGAAGAAAAGTTATGACCAACCTAGACAGCATATTAAAAAGCAGAGACATTACTTTACCAACAAAGGTCCATCTAGTCAAAGCTGTGGTTTTTCCAGTTGTCATGTATGGATTGAGAGTTGGACTATCGAGCACCGAAGAATTGATGCTTTTCAACTGTGGTGTTGGAGAAGACTCTTGAGAGTCCCTTGGACTGCAAGGAGATCCAACCTGTCCATCCTAAAGGAAATCAGTCCTAAATATTCATTGGAAGAACTGATGCTGAAGCTGAAACTCCAATACTTTGGCCACCTGATGCAAAGAACTGATTCATTTGAAAAGACCCAGATGTTGTGAAAGATTGAAGGCAGGAGGAGAAGGGGATGACAGAGGATGAGATGGCTGGATGGCATCACCGACTCAATGGACATGAATTTGAGTGAACTCTGGGAGTTGGCAATGGACAGGGAGGCCTGGCGTGCTGCAGTCCATGGGGTTGCAAAGAGTTGGACACGACTGAGTGACTGAACTGAACTAATCAGTTTTTTAAAAAAGCTCTGTCAGTGTTCTTAATGAACACACATAGCATACTTGGGAGAGTTGGACCAAACAGTAAATACTTACGGGATGCTTACTATATGAAACCCACCAAATTCATGTGGTGGTGGTTTAGTCACTAAGTCATACCCACCTGTTGAGACCCCATGGACTGTAGCCTGCCAGGCTCCTCTGTCCATGGGATTCTCTAGGCAAGAGTACTGGAGTGGGTTGCCATTTCCTTCTCCAATGAATCTCCCCAACCCAGGGATTGAACCAGAGCTTCCCTTGTGGCTCAGATGGTAAAGAGTCTGCCTGCAATGTGGGAGACCCGGGTTTGAACCCCGGGTCAGGAAGATCCTCTGGAGAAAGAAATGACAACCTATTCCAGTACTCTTGCCTGAAAAATCCCATGGATGGAGGAGCCTGGCAGGCTATAGTCCATGAGGTCACAGAGTCGGACATGACTGAGTGACTTCACTTTCTTTCTTCTTTTCCTGCACTGCAGGCAGATTCTTTACCATCTAAGCCACCAGGGAAGCCCACTCCATATCTAAATACAGGAGTGGGGTCATTAAATCTTAAAGTGCAATGTTTTCCATACTGGAAAACCTGTGGGGATGGCTTGTCTGTGACATGAAAAATTCAACATGGCTGAATGTATCAGATTGAAAGGATGGAACTGATTTATGATAGCTGGTATATTTTGTAAGTCTTATGTTAAAACGCATGCAGAGTGTTATCTAAGAGGGAGCATTTATGTCCTTGTGATGTGGAAACATTTCACGGTTGAGGGCTGGCACTTTCACAGACATGTGTGAAGCAGGATGGCCTCCTCAGCAGCATTCCATCCTTAGTAACAAAAGAAGATCCGTGATATGCAGAGATGTTGGAAAGAAAGCTGGATAGAAGGTAATTTTAGGATTAAAAAAAACAACCACCTAAGTTCTGGGTCATTCTGTGGGTTTACGTGACTTTTTTGCTTTTATACTGACTGCTTTCCCTTACATCTTAGGGCTGTTATCCGTCTAATCTTCTGATTTGTCTTTCTGAGAAGTTAGAGCCCTTATTTCTTACTCTCCATCAAGAAGGCTGTGCTTCGTCATTCCTGCTTCCTCGGGATGTAGACCTGGACCGTTGTTTTCACGGAAGGTCCCGCTCTCCTAGAGCTGAGCTCTCCTTTCAGTCCTCTACAGGGGTAAATGCTGGATTGGGCTCAAAGTAAAGCAGTTTGTGATTCTCGATCTTCGCACTGTATTCAAAACCTTGCAACCTGGATTTCAGTGTTTTCCTACATAAAGGAGAGAGGTATGTGTTTAATCTGGGATGTGCCTTCCTAAACCTGATAAAGGCAGGCCCTCATTCCACAGGTACCCCTGGCCAAACATGGCCTGCCCCGGCGGCACAGAGGGGGAAGCCTGGCTGTGGTCCCCTTTCCCAGGTCCCCCGCCCCCTCAGGATAGCCCTTTGGCCACTTCACAAAACAAAGGCAGAGCTTTCCCCCAGCCCAATCTAACTCCAGCTCATTGCTCCAAGTATAAAAAAAATCCAGGTTGGCAAATAAAGGGAAAATTGTAAAGAACAGTTTTGCCGGGAAGTTTCTTTAATAACAGGTACATACGATTTTCAAATTTCTTTTAGGGGGTATGCTGCAAAAACAGTTTGAAGACTATAGGTACAGAAAAAACGGTGATGTACAATGGAAAAAGCACGGATTTTAGAGTCAGATGTATCTGGGTTCACATTTTGGCTTTATCTCTTGGGCCAAGTTAATTGCCTCCTCTGAAACTAGGTTTCCTCATTATAAAAATGGAGGTAACAATACTTCCTCAGATGACTGGTAGAAGAATTAAATGATGAGATATGAAAACTGCTGGCACTAGTAAGTATTAGTGCCATTCCTTTACAAGCCCAGAATAGTTGCTATGTCAGCCAGAGATGCTGTTCTAGAAATTAATACTAGGGTTTTATTTCTAAATTACACATTTGTGAAGTTTCCTTCTGCAGAAAAATTCATTTAATAAGGAAAAGAAAGTCTTAAGAGTTGACCGATGTTTGATAATGTTGTTTAATCACCAAGTCATGTCCAACTCTTTTGTGACCCCATAGACTGTAGCCCGCCAGGCTCCTCTGTCCATGGAATTTTCCAGGCAAGAATACTGGAATGGGTTGCCATTTCCTTTTCAAGGAGATCTTCCCGATCCAGGGGTTGAACCCACATCTCCTGGATTGGCAGGCAGATTCTTTACCACTGAGCCACCTGGGAAGTCCAGGTGATACATGGCCATAATCAAATAAGCATGTTAGAACTGGGTATATGCTGGTACTGAAGTGCATGAATCAGTGCTTTAGAGCTCAACATGGAGTTTTCTCCTCTGTTTAGAAATTGTGGAACATCTTTCTACCCACAGTGCATGTCATCCCCCTTAGGGGAACCCCAGGTCGACCCCCTCTCCTGTGGCTCCTCCCACATGTGAACACAACCGCCTGGTGTCTTGTCGGTCTCTTACCGGAGACCGTCAACTATTTGTGAGCAAGGAGCATGCCGAGTTCACTCTGTGTCTCCAGAACCCAGCCCAGTGCACAAACATAATATGCTCAGTGAATCATTTATTGAAGGAATGAATAGTTCTAATGCTTGTGGAATGTTCTTTACTGAATTGTAATTATGTTGTTCACATGATAGTTGGGTCTGAAAGGATATTAAATACAGTTCTGAGGGCACAGGGGTGCTGAATTTAGCCAAGAGGGTTAGACATGTACGTGGTAACAACTTCACTAAATTTCTAGGATTTTCACATATAGATTTTTAAAACATTTTACTATGGAAAATGTCAAACATATTCAGAAAGTAGAGAGGACAGGATAATAAACCCCTGCATACCTATCACCTCGCTTCAATGATTATCTCTTTCGTCTATACTTATCCTCTCCCTCCCACATCAGATTATTTTCAAGAAAACCTGATTTATCATCACTTCATCCGTAAAGATTTCAGTTACACATAGATTTTAAAATTTATCCCACTATTATTTTTATTTATGGATGTGTATGTGCTCAGTTGTGTTCCACTCTTTGTGACCCCATGGACTGTGGTCTTCCAGGCTCCTCTTGTCCATAGGATTTTTCAGGCAAGAATACTGGAGTGGACTGCCACTTCCTTCTCCAGGGGATCTTCCCAACCCAGGGACTGAACCCCGGTCAGCCGTGCCTCCTGCGTTGGCAGGCGGCTTCTTTACCACCAGTGCCGCCTTTACTTAGTACATCTTTATAGATATGTTTTAAATCTGCAACTCTAAATTTCTGATTACAGTTTTCCTTCAGTAAATCTTTTACGAGGGTTTCTGTTTGTCCTTTTCCATTGATGTGTACAATCCACGTCCAGCGTTTAAGTGGAAATTGAACACCATGAAAAAGCTCAGCAGGTTCCTGGAAAGTATTATGGACCTGGAATTCCAGGAAGGCTCAGGGCTCCTTCAGACTCGGACATCTGTGCAAGCAAATAAAGGGAGCTGAATCTGACTAAGGGAGAAACAGAGGATTCTGACTGTATTCCTTCCTACAGGGTAAAGGCCTTATGAGCCCATGGCTGTGCTAACGTGGTCATTTTGGTTGTGAGAATCCAGCATCTTGGATGACCACAGGTATCTTAGAGGAGGGGTTCTTTCTCCTGCATGTAACTCAGAATCACATGGGAAGTCCTTGAAGATACTGAGTCTGAGGATTAAAGAAGCCAGATCTCACAGGAGATCCAGATGTGCAGTGAGAGAGGAGCGCCTCTGCCTCGCAAGAGACAAGTACCGAGACTGGGGGCTTTAAACGCGTGTGCACCCCAGCACCCCGATTCTGGTTTCTAATATTCTCTATTAAAAAGGAGCAGGGGCCCCCTGGAGAAATGGCTGCTTCTACGATTAGGGCAGGGATTATGTAAGATGAGCTAGGAGCGTTGGGCAGTGCTAGAAAGTAAGGAACTGCTCAACACCAGAACCTCCATAATCACCATGATATGCCGAGGGGACACAGGAGCCAACTGAAAGAGCTTAAAAGGCTGAAACCGGAACGGTTCCAGTAACACAAGCACATGGTACTGGATTACAACCCAAAGTACAAAATACACACTTTTTATTTGTTTTATGTATTGTGGGCTCCCTGGTGGCTCAGATGGTAAAGAGTCTGCCTGCAATGCAGGAAGACCCAGGTTCGATCCCCTGGAGAAGGAAATGGCAACCTACTCTAGTATTCTTGCCTGGAGAATTCCATGGGCAGAGAAGCCTGGTGGGCTACAGTCCATGGGGTCACAAAGAGTCAGACACGACTGAGGGACTAACACACACACATAAAATGAATAAGCATGAGTCCATACTGATATGAATGAATAATTGAAAAAATAAATGGGAAAGAAGAAACAAATCTCTTGGGCAGAAGAATTCCAACTGACTTTGTACATATTGCACTCATATAAGTCCCCACTGCTTAAGTGTGGGTTGAACATACTGACTTCCAGAAGGAAAGTATAAAAAGGTGATGGGAGTGGGTGGGGGGATGAGTAACTCAGAAGTGAAGACACAAGGCTACAGTGATCAGTCCCGTTCACAGTATGTACCCATGATATGACATCATGATGAAAATCACGATGAAAATGATACTACCTCTTTGTTCTTCCTCTCAAACCCATAGAACCTGGTATAATCATAAGAAAGACAAGTGTGTCCCAATAGAAGGACTGTACAAAATACCTGACCAGTACCCTGCAAAACTGTCAAGGCCATGAAAACAAAGTCTGAAAGATTGGTACCACCATGGAGCAGAGAACGATGAAGCAATTAAACGTCATGTGACATTCTGGAACAGAAAAGATGACTAGGTAGAAACTAAGGAAATCAGAAAAAAAAAAAACTATGGATTTTAGCTAATAATTGTGTATCAATATTGGTTCATGAACTGTAACAAATGTACCATACTAACGTAAGATGTTAATAGTGAAAACTGGGTATGGAATACAAAGGAATTTTCTGTATTATCTTTGTGGTTTTTCTGTAGATCTAAAGTTGTTCTAATAAAGTTTATTAAAACTTTTCAGCTTTGATCTTTGAGCCAAATGTTCTGCTGATTGAACTGTTTTAACAAGTTTTATATTTCAGGATAGGGCTTCCCCGGTGGCTCCCCAGGAAAGAATCCACCTGCTAACACAGGAGATGTGGGTTTGATCCCTGGGTCGGGAAGATACCCTAGAGAAGGAAATGGCAACCCACTCTGGTTGCCTGGGAAATCCCATGGACAGAGGAACCTGGAAGGCTATATAGTACACAAGGTTCCAAAGAGTTGGGTACAACTTAGCAACTAAACAGCAACATTTTTACGGACAGTTGTAGGTTTACAGGAAAACTGAGTAGGTAGTACAGAGTTCCCATATTATGACTGACCTCCAGTTTTCCCGATTATCAACATCTTGCATTAGTGTAGCAGTTTGTTACAATTAATGAACCAATATTGGTATGTTATTAACTGAAGTCCACAGTTTAAACTAAAGAGTTATTCTGTGTTGTACGGTTCTATGAGTTCTGACAAATGTATAATGTCATGCATGCACTATTACAGAATCATATAATCTCATTGCCCCCAAACTTCCTGTGGTTCACCTATTCATTCCTCCCTGCCCTCTCTCAGAGAAGACCCTGGTAACCATTGATTTTCTTACCGTCTGTATAGTTTTGCCTTTTTCGTAATGTCACATACTTGGAATCATATAGTAAGTAACTTTTTCAGATTGGCTTCTTTCGCTCAATAATATGCACTTAAGTTTCCTCCACGTCCTTTTGTGGCATAATAGCTCATTTCCTTTATCCCTGAATAACACTGCACTATATGGATATACTACAGTTTCCTTACCCATACACTGGGTTGTTTCCAATTTGGGGCAATTAGGAATAAAGCTGCTATAAACACCCACATGTAGATTTTTAAGTGGACATAAGTTATAAACTCATATTATTTAAAGGTATACTGCTAATTTTCAAATATTTGGGTATTTGGCAAGTATCTTTCTATTATTGATTATAGTTTAATTTCATTATGGTCTGAGACCATACTTCACATAAATTCTATTCTTTAAAATTTGTCCAGATGTGTTTTATGGCCCAGAATGTGGTCTCTCTCTTAGTAAATATTCCATTTGAGCTTGAGAAGAATGTGTATTTTGTTTTTGGATGGACCACATGAATTGACATAGATGTCCATTATATTCAGTTGGTTGATAGTGCTTTTCAATTTAACTATACATTCACTGATTTTCTGCCTATGGGATCTGTCAGTTACTGACAAAGGGGTGCTGAAGTCTCTAGCTATAATAATTATTATTTGCTCAGTTGTGTCTGATTCTTTGTTTCCCCATGGACTGCAGCCCACCAGGCTCCTCTGTCCATGGGGTTTCCTAGGCAAGAATATTGGAGTGGGTTGCCATTCTCTTCTCTAGGGTATCTTCCCGACCCAGGGTCTCCCGCATTGCAGACACCAGGGAAGCCCAACCATAATAATGGATATACTTAAATATAATTGTGGATTCATCTGTTTCTCCATGCAGTTGTTGGTTTTTGCCTCATGAATTTTTGACTCTCTGTTCATAACACATTAAAGACTGTTATTTTTTTTTCAAAGAACTGATCCAGTTATTGTTATATAATGCCCCTCTTTATCATAGTGTAAAGAATTGGTGTTATTTCTTCAAATATTCAACAAAATTCACCAGTGAAGCCATCTGACTTCTTCATGGGAAGATTTAAAAATTACTATTTCAATTTCTTGTTGAAGGCCTATTCATATTTCTATTTCTTCTTGAGTCAGTTTTGTTACTTTGTCTTTCTAGAAATTTATCCATTTAATCTAAGTTGTCTAACTTGTTGGCATGAAGTTGTTTATACTGCCTGTTAAAAATTCTTTTAATTGCTATACCCTTTTTCTTTCTTGATACTGGCAATCTGTATCTTCTCTCTTAATTTTTTGGTCAGCCTACCTAAAAGGCTATCAAGTTTGTTAATCTTTTCAAAGAACCAATGTGTGGTTTCATTGACTTATTGCTTTTTATTTCATTGATATCTTCTCTAATCTTAATTCTTTCTTTCCTCCTGGTTGCTTTGGATTTACTTTGCTTTTTGTAAGTTTCTTAAAGAGGAATTTTAGGTTATTAATTTGAGAACTTCTTTCCTCTTTTCTGATATAGGTGTTTATAGCTATAAATTTCACTCAAAGAACTACTTAAGCTGCATTCCACACATTTTGATATTTTGTATTTCATTTTCATTCATTTAAAAATATTTTAGGGATGTCCCTGGCAGTGTTTAAGACTTCACCTTCCAATGCAGGGGTTGCAGGTTCAATCCCTGGTTGAGGAACTAAGATTCTGCATGCCTCACAGCCAAAAAAACCAAAACACAGAACAGAGGCCATATTGTAACAAATTCAATAAAGACTTACAAAAATTATCTTAAAAATTGATACATTAAAATGGTGAACTTAATGCTCTTTAAAATTTTTAAAGAATTTCTCTTGTGGTGGGTTTCTTCTTTGACACATGGGCTTTTAGAGCATATTATTTAATTTCCAAATACTTTGGGGGTTTTTCAAAATTTTTTTCTACTGGAGATCTTAATTCCATGTTTCAGAGAACACATCTGGTATGGTTTCAATCTTTTAAATTTATTGAGACTTCTTTTAAGGCCCAGAATATATGGCATATTCAGTTGGAAGTATTTTTTTTAATTTAATTTTTACTTTTTTATTAAACATTTTTTATTGCAGTATAATTCACATAAAACTCACTCTTTTAAAGTGTAAAATTCACTGCTTTTTAGTATATTCACAAGATTGTATAACCATCACCACTATCCAATTCTAGAACATTTATATCACCACCCCCCATTAAGTCCATGCTCATTAGTAGTTATTCTCTTTCCCCCTTCCCCAAGCTCTAGGCACCTACAAATCTACTTTCTGTCTCCATGGTTTTGTCTTTTGGGTACATTTCATATAAATAGAACATATGTGGCCTTTTGTGTCTGGCTTCTTGCACTTAGCATAATGGTTTCAAGGTTCATCCACTCTGCAGCATATAATTCATTCCTTTTTAGATGGAATGATATTTCACTATGTGGATAATATCACATTTTATTTATCTAGTCATTAGCTGATAGGCATTTATATTGTTTCTACTTTTTGATTACTATGAATACTGTTGCTATGAACATTTGTATACAAGTTTTTGTGTGGTATACATTTTTAAGAAGTATATAATCTTTAGGCTATGAGCTAAATAACAGTACTCAGGAAACTGGAGGCAGGAGTAGTGTGTGTGTGTGTGTATGTGTAGGGAATCTTATGTTTATGTGTCTGTCTTTCTGTGTGTGGGACCTAGACATTTACAAATAGTCTTTGGGTTTAAGAAGAGGCCAGAAGGGCTGAGTGGACTCTTAATATCTTAGCTCTACCACACAAGCTTCAACTCTCCCCGGCTACATGCCTCACCTTCTATTCTGAACCACAGAGTAAGTGAGCTCAGCAGGGTGGGAAATGAGCCATGACATTCATGCCCAGAGAAGCCAATGCACTTATGCACAAACAATGTATATTCCTCTTACGCTTTTGGAATAAAAGGAAAAGTGATATGTATCATTTTATGATGCAAGAAACAGGCAACAGGAAAAATCCTGCTCTTAAGTCAGGGGGAAAAAAATCATCCATCAATCAATGGAAGTGATGATACCCAAATATTACTTTGGTTAGAAAAATAATCCCACATGGACTCCCACTTTTCTCTCCTTTGGATCCTAAACCTTTCATCACTAGACTGTAGTGCATCTATAGAGAAGAGCATGTGGTGTGCCAGACAGCTGTTTAGCCTTGTCCTCTGGTTTTCTTCCTAGTCATCCATCCAGTGTGGGTCTCCCTCTGAGGCTACGATTTCCATAGCCTATCACTTGACCCTGGGATGGTTGTGAGAATTCTTCCACTGCCATCTTTATTCTAAAAAATGAAGCTGAATACTCTTTGTTACCAAACAAGGCAGATCTAGACTGGTTTTTTTGCAACTTTGTTTTATCATTCTGGATAAAGGTAGCAAGGTGAGTTGGAAATAAATGTAGGAAACCAAAGAGTAAATAATATTCTCCAGGAAAACGGGAAATCTGATGCAGAGGCAGAGATAGAGACACAGTACCTGACTAAAGGTTGGCCCGATCGGGCCCAATAACACTGCATGTGACATATCCAGGTATACTGTTATAAGACAAGAGATTCTGTACCTGCTTGTTGAAATGTCCTCAAAAGGGTAGAGGATCTCTCCATTGTTACAGATTTCACAGATGAACCCCTTCTGGCTACAAAGACTGCAGCTGTACACGTGGGAGGTGGCAAATTTAATGACCTTGCCCAAGAATGGAGCCAGCTTTCCCTCTATTACCTGCAGAGAGAGAAACAGAACAGGGAAGAAAGCAAATTTGTTGAGAACAAAAAAGTCTTGTAGATGCAGGACTGGAATTCCTTTCCTTAACACAACAGGAAAACCTCTAATTATAATTTCTCAGCAACTCTGAGAAAGGAAAGACATAGTATTTTCGCTCCAAAAGAACCCTCTGGCTTAAACCACTGGGGGTTGAAAAATGAAGATGTTGAAACTTCTTTTGTATTTGCTCTTTTTCTGTAGTGTGCTGTAGCGGATAGAGGACCAACAAACGGGGAAGCCTACTTTCATAGACTTAACAGTTACGGTGTGGTATACGAGGAATGTGGCGGATTTCCCAAAACACATTGAAAACATACAGGGTAACTACTGATGTAGAATTTTATGTTATTTTATATAGTCAATAATATCTGTTTCCTAATGAGTTACTAGAATAGTTTTTTCACCAGCTCACCTAAGAACATGTAACAAATGTGGAAAAATAGGTTTCTCTTGCTGCTGCTAAGTATCATAATAACAGAAGCTGCAATTTGGCAGTCTGAGGGCTATATTTAGCCTGAAGATGTTTTTTTAAATCTCTCAAGTGTTTAAAAAAATGAGCCAATTTAATAATTTGGGGGGGGTGTTACATAAAAATTCAGATTTTTGGCTTCTTTTGAAAAATCATTAGATCTGGCAAAACTAGGCCTGGATTCCGACATGATGATGATCCTGGCTGTGAGTGGAGGCTGCCGGCTCCTGCTGAGACACGTGCTCTTCAACTGACACTTGTCTCCATGAGGCCCCAATGTCGAGTCTGCCTGCATTCCACAGTCCCCTCCCCTCAAACATTCATGAGTTTGGAGCTGATGGTTCATCAGAGCGCCCTCTCACTTAACTAATAATGCACAGGCTTCAAAGACTTTAGCAGTTCCTATACTAACAAGATAAAATCTGCCTTTATTTCTCTCTTACTGAGGCACATGCATATATATGCTGATTTTGATATAAGAAAAAAATGAAGATTGACTTTAATTTGGAAATAGCTGGAAATAGATGGATATGTTCAAATGAATCATAATCAAAATGAGAATTCTACATAAAAATAACATCTGAGAGCAGTAAATCGTACTTAAGGAGATATTTCAAGGTCAAGGTGAACAAATAGTAGTAGCTGATAAAACAAAAGTAAAAGACTATAAGGAATATAATATATTCTGTAATTTCTTTACACACTAACAATGAAATATCAGAAATATCAGAAAGAGAATGTAAAAAACCAGCCCTTTTAAAGCCACATCAAAACAGTAAAACACAATACTCAGGAATAAACCCCACCAAGGAGGTGAAAGACTTATATACTGAGAACTATAAAACATTAATAAAGGAAATTGAAGATGATTCAAAGAAATAGAAATATATCCCATGCTCTTGGATTGGAAGAATTAATATTGTTAAAAAGGCTATACTACCCAACGTAATCTACAGATTTAATGTGATCTCTATCAAATTACCTGTGAAAGTTTTCACAGAACCAGAACTGATAATCCCGAAATCTACTGGCCTTTCCCTGGTGGCTCAGACAGTAAAGAATCCACTTGCAATGTGGGAGACCTGGGTTCGCTCCCTAGGTTGGGAAGATCCCCTGGAGAAGGGAATAACTATCCACTCCCGTATTCTTATATACTGAGAAAAACAAAACATTAATAAAAGAAACTGAAGATGATTCAAAGAAATAGAAAGATATCCCATACTCTTGGATTGGAAGAATTAATATTGTTAAAATGGCAATACTACACAAAACAATCTACAGATTTAATATGATCCCTATCAAACTACCCATGACATTTTTCAAAGAATCAGAACAGATAATCCAAAAATTATCTATACAGAACCATAAAAAGCCCAGATTTGCCAAAGCAATCCTGAGGGAAAAGAACAAAGCAGGAGGCATAACTTTACCAGACTTTTAGACAATACTACAAAGCTATAGTAATCAAAACAGTGTGGTACTGGCACAAAAACAGACACATGGATCAGTGGAAGAGAACAGAGAGCCCAGAAGTAAACCCACACACCTATGGTCAATAAATCTTGACAAAGAAGGCAAGAATATAAAATGGGAAAAAGACAACCCCTTTAGCAAGTAGTGCTGGGAAAGCTGAACGGCTGAATCCAAATTAAATTTGAACACACCCTCACACCATATACAAAAATAAACTCAAAATGGGTGAAAGACTTAAATAAGACATGATACTCCTAGAAGAGAATATAGGCAAACATTCTCCGACATAAATTGTACCAGTGTTTTCTTAGGTTAGTCTCCCAAGGTAACAGAAATAAAAGCAAAAATAAACAAATGGGACCTAATCAAACTTACAAGCTTTTGCACAGCAAACAAAATCATAAATAAAACAAAAAGACAACCTATAAACTGGGAGAAGACATTTGCAAATGACGTTAACAACAAGAGCTTCAGTTCAGTTCAGTCACTCAGTTGTGTCCAACTCTTCGTGACCCCATGGACCACAGCACACCAGGCCTCCCTGTCCATCACCAACTTCCGGAGTTTACCCAAACTCATGTCCATTGAGTCAGTGATGTCATCCATCCATCTCATCCTCTGTCATCCCCTTCTCCTCCTGCCCTCAATCTTTCCCAGCATCAGGGTCTTTTCAAATGAGTCAGCTCTTTGCATCAGGTGGCCAAAGCACTGGAGTTTCAGCTTCAGCATCAGTCCTTCCAATGAACACCCAGGACTGATCTCCTTTAGGATGGACTGGCTGGATCTCCTTGCAGTCCAAGGGACTCTCAAGAGTCTTTTCCAACACCACAGTTCAAAAGCGTCAATTCTTCGGTGCTCAGCTTTCTTCACAGTCCAACTCTCACATCCATACATAGCTACTGGAAAAACCATAGCCTTGACTAGACGGACCTTTGATGGCAAAGTAATGTCTCTGCTTTTCAATATGCTGTCTAGGTTGGTCATAACTGTCCTTCCAAGGAGTAAGCGTCTTTTAATTTCATGGCTGCAATCACCATCTGCAGTGATTTTGGGGCCCCCCCAAGATAAAGTCAGCCACTGTTTCCACTGTTTCCCCATCTATTTGTCATGAAGTTATGGGACCGGATGGCATGATCTTAGTATTCTGAATGTTAAGCTTTAAGCCAACTTTTTCACTCTCCTCTTTCACTTTCATCAAGAGGCCCTTTAGTTCTTCTTCACTTTCTGCCATAAGGGTGGTGTCATTTGCATATCTGAGATTATTGATATTTCTCCTGGCAATCTTGATTCTAGCTTGTGCTTCATCCAGCCCAGCGTTTCTCATGATGTACTCTGCATATAAGTTAAATAAGCAGGGTGACAATATACAGCCTTGACGTACTCCTTTTCCTGTTTGGAACCAGTCTGTTGTTCCATGTCTAGTTGTAACTGTTGCTTCCTGACCTGCATATAGGTTTCTCAAGAGGCAGGTCAGGTGGTCTGGTATTCCCATCTCTTGGAGAATTTTCGACAGTTTATTGTGATCCACACAATCAAAGGCTTTGGAATAGTCAATAAAGCAGAAATAGATGTTTTTCTGGAACTCTCTTGTTTTTTTGATGATCCAGTGGATGTTGGCAATTTGATCTGTGGTTCCTCTGCCTTTTCTAAGTCCAGATTGAACATCTGGAAGTTCACAGTTCATGTATAGTTGAAGACTGGCTTGGAGAATTTTGAGCATTACTAGCGTATGAGATGAGTGCAATTGTGCGGCAGTTTGAGCACTCTTTGGGATTGCCTTTCTTTGGGATTAGAATGAAAACTGACCTTTTCCAGTCCTGTGACCACTGCTGAGTTTTCCAAATTTGCTGACATATTGAGTGCAGCACTTTCACAGCATCATCTTTTAGGATTTGAAATAGCTCAACTGGAATTCCAGCACCTCCACTAGCTTTGTTTGTAGTGATGCTTCCTAAGGACCACTTGACTTCACATTATAGCATGTCTGGCTCTAGGTGAGTGATCACACCATTGTGATTATCTGGGTCATGAAGATCTTTTTTGTACAGTTCTTCTGTGTATTCTTGCCACCTCTTCTTAATATCTTCTGCTTCTGTTAGGTCCATACCATTTCTGTCCTTTATTGAGCACATCTTTGCATGAAATGTTCCCTTGGTATCTCTGATTTTCTTGAAGAGATCTCTAGTCTTTCCCATTCTATTGTTTTCCTCTATTTCTTTGCATTGATCACTGAGGAAGACTTTATCTCTCCTTGATATTCTTTGGAACTCTGCATTCAATGGGTATATCTTTCCTTTTCTCCTTTGCTTGTCACTTCTCTTCTTTTCACAGCTATTTGTAAGGCCTCCTCAGAGAGCCATTTTGCTTTTTTGCATTTCTTTTTCTTGGGGATGGTCTTGATTCCTGTCTCCTGTACAATGTCACGAACCTCTGTCCATAGTTCATCAGGCGCTCTATCGGATCTAGTCCCTTAAATCTATTTCTCACTTCCATTTGATATAGGATTTGATATAGGTCATACCTGAATGGTCTAGTGGTTTTCCCCACTTTCTTCAATTTAAGTTTGAATTTGGCTATAAGGGCTTCATGGTCTGAGGCACAGTCAGCTCCCGGTCTTGTTTTTGCTGACTGTATAGAGCTTCTCCATCTTTGGCTGCAAAGAATATAATCAATCTGATTTTGGTGTTGGCCATCTGGTGATGTCCATGTGTAGAGTCTTCTCTTGTGTTGTTGGAAGAGGGTGTTTGCTATGACCAGTACGTTCTCTTGGCAAAAGGCTTTTAGCCTTTGCCCTGCTTCATTCTGTACTCCAAGGCCGAATTTGCCTGTTACTCCAGGTATTTCTTGTACCATTACCACAATCAATTTTAGAACATTTCCTCCATTCTCCTCCAAATCCCCACACCCATTAGCAGTCACAAATTTTTTCTCCCTAACCCATCCCACAAGTAATCTCTACTTTCTGTCTTCGTAGCTTTACCTACTCTAGCTATTTCATGTAAATAGAATGCTATAATATGTGGTGTTCTATGCCTGGCTTCTTTCACTTAGCATAATGTTTCAGGGTTGATGTTGATTTTTTGAAAAATTTTTCTTTCTTTCTTTATTTTTGGCAGCACTGAATCCTCACTGCTTTATGTGGGTTTTCTTTAGTTTTAGTGAGTGAGGGCTACTCTCCACTGCAGTATGGGGACTTCTCACTGTGGTAGCATCTCTTGTTGTGAAGCATGGGCTCTAGGCATGCAAGCTTCAGTAGCATGCAGGCTCAGTTCTCGCAGCTTGCCTTCAAGTGGGCCTAGAGTGCAGGCCCAGTAGTTGTGGGGCACCGGTTCAGCTGCTCCACTGCATGTGGAATCTTCCTGGACCAGAGGTCAAACTTGTGCCCCCCGCATTGGCAGGTGGATTCTTATCCATTGTGCCACCAGGGAGGTCCTGATTTATTAATGAAATAAGATTCTGGTTTTATTTATGGATGATAACCTTTTTCCTTGAATCTATCCAGCATATATACTAATCAGGTTTAAACATTACTTTCACTGTGTGTTATCTCTTCCCTCAAACCTTTGGTTGAATCCTTATTTTACCATTAGTAAAAACTCTTCATTCATTCATTTCAGAAAATTGCATTGAATTTGCTGAATTCAATGCATAGTCGGCACTGAATATACTCGGCTATTGAGAGAAGCATGAACTAGACAAAACTGGAGCTTGTATTTTGCCTGGTATACAAGTGTCTCCATAGGCTAATTCCAAACTGTCTATCCAAATTCATTTTCCATTCCTTAGTATTTATGTTCTGTTGTAGGGAACTTTGCCCTGTGTAGAAGAATATGCTTGTTCTTCCTTCTGTGCCTTCACCAATGTATTTCTTTTATCTGGAGTTTCACTTCTTGTCTTAACACTTACTTAAATCTCACCCAGGATTCAGGGCTCAGATCTGTTCTGGCTTGATCTGGACAGTCATCTTTGGCAACTTCACCTGCCATGGATCTCTTGTGCTTCATATAACTTATTTTGATAACCACACAATTTAATATGGAAATTGATGTTCTCCTGTATTTTTTGCTATCCTTTAACATGTGATTGTTTTGCTTATCCAACTGTAGACTGAAAATGTAAAAGTGGAGGTACTACCTATAAAATGGTGATTTTGCCCATAAAAGTAAAATGGCAGTTTTACTTATAAAAATGGCAATTTTATGTAAAGCAACCTAAAAGAATGTAAATTGCTTAAAGGCAGACTGAATCTCACACTAGTCTTAAAAACCCTCTCTCTGCCAGGCATCGAGGTTCATGCTGAATGATTGAGGATGCTTTCCAGTCTTTTTCCTTTGCTGCAACAGTCATATCTTTGTGCTATTTTTGTGTCACAACATTTTGAATCATTCTGCTGTGTGATTTGGGGAGGAGAACGAAGAACATGTGGACTTGGTGGCAACTCAGCTAATTAGAAACCCCTTCCGCTTCCTTACACTTAAGTCTTCCTATTTGTCAGGTGAGGTTCAGGGCCATGTTTCAAAGTGCTGAAGTTGCTGGAATTTTTTTATTCAGAAAGTCAGGTAATACTCTCTAAGTTTATTTTAGAATTGACAAACATTTCTTTAATATTACAGGGAAGAAAACTTTATACTGATTTCCACCATTGCAACAAAAAGAATAAAATACTTAGGAGTATATCTACCTAAAGAAACAAAAGACCTATACATAGAAAACTATAAAACACTGATGAAAGAAATCAAAGAGGACACAAGCAGATGGAGAAATATACCATGTTCATGGATTGGAAGAATCAATATTGTCAAAATGGCTATACTACCCAAAGTAATCTATAGATTCAATGCAATCCCTATCAAACTACCAACAGTATTTTTCACAGAACTAGATCAAATAATTTCACAATTTGTATGGAAATACAAAAAACCTCGAATAGCCAAAGTAATCCTGAGAAAGAAGAATGGAACTGGAGGAATCAATCTGCCTGACTTCAGACTCTACTACAAAGCCACAGTCATCAAGACAGTATGGTACTGGCACAAAGACAGAAATATAGATCAATGGAACAGAATAGAAAGCCCAGAGATAAATCCACGAACCTATGGTCACCTTATCTTCGACAAAGGAGGCAAGGATATACAATGGAAAAAAGATAACCTCTTTAACAAGTGGTGCTGGGAAAACTGGTCAACCACCTGTAAAAGAATGAAACTAGAACACTTTCTAACACCATACACAAAAATAAACTCAAAATGGATTAAAGATCTAAATGTAAGACCAGAAACTATAAGACTCCTAGAGGAGAACATAGGCAAAACACTCTCCGACATAAATCACAGCAGGATCCTCTATGACCCACATCCCAGAATTTCAGAAATAAAAGCAAAAATAAACAAATGGGACCTAATGAAACTTAAAAGCTTTTGCACAACAAAGGAAACTATAAGCAAGGTGAAAAGACAGCCCTCAGATTGGGAGAAAATAATAGCAAATGAAGCAACAGACAAAGGATTAATCTCAAAAATATACAAGCAACTCCTCCAGCTCAACTCCAGAAAAATAAATGACCCAATCAAAAAATGGGCCAAAGAACTCAACAGACATTTCTCCAAGGAAGACATACAGATGGCTAACAAACACATGAAAAGATGCTCAACATCACTCATTATCAGAGAAATGCAAATCAAAACCACAATGAGGTACCATTACACGCCAGTCAGGATGGCTGCTATCCAAAAGTCTACAAGCAATAAATGCTGGAGAGGGTGTGGAGAAAAGGGAACCCTCTTACACTGTTGGTGGGAATGCAAATTAGTACAGCCACTATGGAAAACAGTGTGGAGATTTCTTAAAAAGCTGGAAATAGAACTGCCATATGACCCAGCAATCCCACTTCTGGGCATACACACCAAGGAAACCAGATCTGAAAGAGACACGTGCACCCCAATGTTCATCGCAGCACTGTTTATAATAGCCAGGACATGGAAGCAACCCAGATGCCCATCAGCAGACGAATGGATGAGGAAGCTGTGGTACATATACACCATGGAATACTACTCAGCCATTAAAAAGAATTCATTTGAATCAGTTCTAATGAGATGGATGAAACTGGAGCCCATTATACAGAGCGAAGTAAGCCAGAAAGATAAAGACCATTACAATATACTAACACATATATATGGACTTTAGAAAGATGGTAACGATAACCCTATATGCAAAACAGAAAAAGAGACTCAGATGTATGGAATAGACTTGTGGACTCTGGGAGAAGGAGAGGGTGGGATGTTTCAGGAGAACAGCATTGAAACATGTATATTATCTAGGGTGAAACGGATAACCAGCTCAGGTTGGGTACATGAGACAAGTGCTCGGGCCTGGTGCACTGGGAAGACCCAGAGGGATCGGGTGGAGAGGGAGGTGGGAGGGGGGACTGGGATGGGGAATACATGTAAATCCAGGGCTAATTCATATCAATGTATAACAAAAACTACTGTAATGATGTAAAGTAATTAGCCTCCAACTAATAAAAATTTAAAAAAAAAAAAAAAAGAAAACTTTATACTGATTTCAAAGGGTAAAGGTAAAATAGGAGATTTAATCTTGTTTCAAATATAACAACTAGCAACACTGGGAAGCTATTCTGGCTTCTGGTCTAGAGGCTCCAAGCACTAAGAGAAGCAGGCTCCAGGGATCTGGAGCTCATATCTCATAGCTATATCTTTACTTGAGATACTTGCTTAAAAAGAAATAAGATGTCCTACCATCTCCTCCTGCCCTCAAGAATCCTGCTTTTCATTCCCACTTTCCTAGCCAAGCTGGTGGGATGTTGAGGTTAGGACCATATTCCACAAACACCAGGAAGATGAAAGCCTCAAAGAAGACCAAAGCTCGAGGAGCCTTTCTTTTTCACTTTTTCCTGGTCACAGGTTAATATAACTTTACATCCTTCCATCACAAGTCACAAGGCCATTCAGCTTTAGCATTTAGAAGACTGGTGGTTTGTTAACCAGGCACTCATTTGGATATGTTGTAAATGCTGGTGAAACAGACCTCTGAGATGAGGTTTAGTTATCCTAGGCTTAGTTATTTTCCCCAAGTGCCTGTTAATGTGAACAAAATCATGACAAAGTAATTAGCAGAAAACAGGTAGCTCTTCATCCATCTCCTCAACCTCCCTCATCTTCTCCATATACCAAATTGTTCTATCTCCTTGAGAAAAAGGCATATGTCCAAAACATGGTGAAATAGTTTGCTTCTGTTTTCCATTGAACTTGATTTCTTATATGAAAGAAAGTCCTAGTCTGATTTAATTTGGAAGTACTGCATATATGATTATTCCAGGGGTATCATAGGGACTTCGTGTTCAACGAATACACACTTCCATTTGTAACTTAAAATTATGTGTCCTTTTTATTGCACTGTAGAATAAAGACAAATGCAATATCAAGCTGATACCTTCTTCAAGAGTTTTCTATTTTTGACTTTCACAGTCTCTTTACAAATTATTTTCACTCTATCAACTCAGGTACTTCTAGAACTCAAGGAACAGTCAAATGTCACTTTCCATGATCCCACAAACTGACAAATACACCAAATATGCTTACCCTTCTTGTGTGACAGCAGCCCACGAAAGCTGCTGGTCGAACTTCCAGCTCAAGGATACACACATTTTCCCCCCTCTTCTATTCTGGTCAAGATGGTCAGCACTGGAATTTGAGGCCTATGGCTTTCTTGCAGACTAAGACAACAGACTTTATTTGATTTGCCTTCTTGCAGAGCAATCAAAAATTACAATTAAGTTAAAAAATAACCTAGTGCTGCCTTCTCCAAACCACAGTTTCAGAAACAGCTGCTCATTACTCATGTGTGGCACCAGGAAATTGCAGTGTCATGTTCAAGGTCTGCAGCCAATAGAGATCTGTGGGATTGGGAAAAGGGCACAAATGATTCTTTTATGTCCGTTACCTTCACTCCCTTGGCACCACCACAAAATTCAAAATCTACACTGGGATAAAGACGGAGCACTGGGGGACTTAGACAAGAAACAAGAAAGAAAAAGCTCCTTCTCATTGAATGTATGCATCGATGCATTCCTTCCCCCTAATTTGTCAAGTTACCTTCCATTTCAATACTGGCCTTCCTCTGCCATTGTGTAGCATCTAGATTCTGGACAACTGTTGGGAAGACTGTGATGGGGAGGGCTGCTGCACTTGACAAATGGCCCCTCCTCTGAAAGTCTAACCAAAAGACCCCATTCATGTCCTACAAAGCCACCTGCCACTCACTACTAACAAGCAAGCTTGGTGAAATGGAAGAATCAAAACTGTCACACACTGTAAAATGATTTCAAATATAATTTCGTTTGCATGTGCTTGGCCAGAGGATTCTGAAAGACAGCACTCACTATTTTCTTTCTGAGTGACATTTCTTAGCGTTAACAGGTGGGGACAGTGATGGTTAGTGATCTAGGCCAGGTGAGTTCCTGAAGATTTAGGAAAAACAGTCTGTGGAGTCTGCTCAAGTTTGAAAAGCTAACACATGCAAGAATAATTCTGAATTCTCATTTGATTCTAAATTTTACTCCCTTTTTCTTAAAAAAATTGATATATAAAAATTGTTATATTAGTTTCAGGTATACATTGTAATAATTTGGTATTTGTATATATTGCAAAATATCACCACAGTAAGTCTAGTTAACTTAATTTTATTCCTCTTAATAATAAATCCTTAAAAACAGAAAATAGAAAGCATACTACCATATTATTTGTCTTAAAAACAGAAAATAAAAGGCATAAGGAATTTTCCTATTCCAAAAAGTTTGTTAAAATCCCATTTCTCCATAATTAGCCTTAAAGCTCCTTATCATGGCTCAATGCTGGGATGTTTGCACAAAAACAGGAAACTGTGTCTTCTCTAATTAGCTGCCCCCACACCCTTCTTTATCCATTATGGGACTGTTCTAACAGGACAAAGGTTCTGGCTAATCAAATACTTCACTCATGGTGGATTATGACGTCAGCATTGAGCTCTTATCTGATTCTCTCCCAAGGGTGACAATCTCTACTTAGATTCTGGAAACTATGTGGTAATTTAGGTTGTCTGGGTTGACGTAATTGGGTAGATTTGTAAGTGGCCATCACCATTCCTATCAAATTATACTTTGCTTCCTGGTAGAAACTATCTCAGGGACTAAAAGAATTTCAACTTTCTCCAATGGCTGAATGGTAAAGCTGAGCCCAAGAACGTAAATTTCTTAATTCACAAAAAGATATAGGACAGGGTCTACTTCAGTTTCTCCACATTATGGAAAGTGCCTCAATGGCTATAGGCTCGTGAAGCCATAACTTATGGAACTTCAGTAGAAGCATTTGCAAAGAGTAAGTACAATTATGTGGCCCACGTATTCTGAGCCCCAAAGCAGGCCATGTGGTCTCATATAAGTGCATGTGTATTATTTACGGGGAAAGTAGATTAAGATATTTTAAGTTGAGACAGTTCAGGAAATCCTTATGGTACGACCAGCAGAATCTTACTTCTCTATTGAGTTAATTAGCTATGTGTCTAATATAAATCTGATTTCAAGTAAGTAAAGTTGCTCAGTTATGTCCGACTCTTTGCGACCACATGGACTGTAGCCTAGCAGACTCCTCTGTCCATGGGATTTTCCAGGCAAGAGTACTGGAGTGGGTTGCCATTTCCTTCTTCAGGGGATCTTCCCGACCCAGGGATCGAACCCAGGCCTCCAGCATTGCAGACAGATGCTTTACCATCTGAGCCACCAGGGAAGCCCCAAGGTCTCAACTATTCATTTTGGCCCAGTTATGCCATTATTACTCACTGAATAGTATACAAGGAAAGGCTCTAAGTCAGTGGTCCCCCAACCTTTTTTGGCACCAGGGACCATTCCATGGAAAATAATTTTTCTATGGACCAGAGATGGAGGTGAGATGGCATCACTGACTCAATGGACATGAGCATGATCAAACTCTGGGAGATAGTGAAGGCCAGGAAAGCCTGGCATGCTGCCATTTATGGGGTTGCAAAGAGTTGGACATGACCGAGAGACTGAACAACAATGAGAGGTTGGGTAGGATGTGGTGGGAGGGGATGGTTTCGAGATGATTCTCATTAGGAATGAGCAACCTAGAGTCCTCACGTGTGTAGTTCACAATAGAGATCATGCTCCTATGAGAATCTAATGCTGCCACTGATGTGACAGGAGGCTGAGCAATGTGAGCAATGGGGAGCGGCTGAAAATAGAGATGAAGCTTCGTTTGCTGCTTGCTGCCACTCACCTCTTGCTGCATGGCCCAGTTCCTAACAGGCCATGACTGATACTGGTCCATGGCCCAGGGACTGGGGACCGCTGCTTTAAATGGCTTCTTTAACTTGGCTAAAGGGGCCTAGAGAGGTGATGGGGAGCACCCTGGTAGCTCAGATTATAAAGAATCTCCCTGCAGATCTGAAAGAGACACGTGCACCCCAATGTTCATCGCAGCACTGTTTATAATAGCCAGGACATGGAAGCAACCCAGATGCCCATCAGCAGACGAATGGATGAGGAAGCTGTGGTACATATACACCATGGAATATTACTCAGCCATTAAAAAGAATTCATTTGAATCAGTTCTAATGAGATGGATGAAACTGGAGCCCATTATACAGAGCGAAGTAAGCCAGAAAGATAAAGACCATTACAGTATACTAACACATATATATGGAATTTAGAAAGATGGTAACGATAACCCTATATGCAAAACAGAAAAAGAGACTCAGATGTATAGAACAGACTTGTGGACTCTGGGAGAAGGCAAGGGTGGGATGTTTCAAGAGAACAGCATTGAAACATGTATATTATCTAGGGTGAAACAGATCACCAGCCCAGGTTGGGTGCATGAGACAAGTGCTCGGGCCTGGTGCACTGGGAAGACCCAGAGGGATCGGGTGGAGAGGGAGGTGGGAGGGGGGGACCGGGATGGGGAATACATGTAAATCCATGGCTAATTCATTTCAATGTATGACAAAAACTACTGTAACGATGTAAAGTAATTAGCCTCCAACTAATAAAAATAAATGGAAAAAAAAAAAGAATATTAAAAAAAAAAAAAAAGAATCTCCCTGCAATGCAGGAGATCAGGGTTCGATTCCTGGGTTAGCAAGATCCTCTGGAGAAGGGGATGGCAACCCACTCCAGTATTCTTGCCTGGAGAATCCCATGGACAGAGGAGCCTGGCGGGCTATAGTCCATGGAGTTGCAAAGAGTTGGACACAACTGAGTGACTAACACACACACACATACAAGGGGAAAACTAAGGCCCAGGGAGGTGATGGGGAGCTAAGATCACCTAGCTGGGTTATGTCAGGCCTTGGGACCCCCACTCCTGTCTCCTAAGTACTCTTCACTACTCTCAGAAGGGGTCCTAATGAGGGCATCTAGGGTCAGAGTACAGCCTTGGGGTTTGGTTCAGCCTGAGAATCCTGAGGTCACTGGATACCCACTGAGCCACCATGGAGAAATGGAGGCTTTCTAAACCGACTCAGTCCCTGCATGGAAATAAGATGCACAGTCTAGATTGGTTCAGGTTTACTCCCACAGTTTTGATGTGAACTGGATCTGTCTTTGGCTTATGTAAGGATTTATTTTCCAACATATTTACCCCTTGTACAAAAATTCTCTTGTGTAAATTTCTAAACATGGAGTATCATTCTTATTACTGAGTGAATGACTGGGAATTCATGAATTAAAGTAACATGAACTTCAATTAAAAATTAAAAAAAATAAAGTAACATGAAATTCTATGATGAAAATGGACTTATTAACTTAAACCCTAGGCTATTTACCAAGAGAAGTAACTTTATTAAAGGAAGAAGCAACTACGGCTGGAAAAAACCAAAGCAAACTAAATCAACTCCCTGAAAGCACATATGTAAGAGAAAGTGAAGAAACAGTGCTTTTCAGAGGGACCTGTTGAGGACATCTTACCAACAACAACAAAAGACCCCATGTTTAAAGAAGTAGAGAAACAGTGGAGAAATTAGAGCAATGTTACCTGATTATGTATGGGAGTGACCCACTAAGGGTTAGGGGAGACGTAAGAGGTAGAAAGCAAAGAACAAAAGGAGAAGTATGTAAAGGATGGAGTTTTGAAAAGAAAGTTTTCTTTAAAAAAGGGAAAAGCAACTCAGACACTCACAAAGAGAAAAAAGGATTGAAACTGATTTGAGATCTGAGGTGGGAGCTAAACATCTTGACTTCTCTTCCCAGTTCCATCCCCACTAAGCTGTCTGACCTTTTTAATAAGTCCCTTAATTTCTCCATGCCTCAGTTTCCTCACCTACAAAATAAAGTGATCACACTAAGTCATTCAAAACTAGATGATCAATAAGGATTTCTCTCAGCTTGAAGATCCTATGATTTTGTGACTAACAGACAGGGAAAACATCAAAAGAAGCTTGTTGAATACCCCCAGGAATGTAGAAAGGAAATGTCTGGGGAGATAGATAAAAGGTGAGTTTAACCAGACTAATTAGAAGATACCCAAGGAAATTTTCAAAAGAAGTAAAATAATGTCACCAGCTTTTTATTCCTCTGCTTGCTGAGCGCCATTCAAAGAGAGAGTTAATGCTTTTCAGGAATCATGCCCGCCCAGGTGTGCAACCAGATCTCAGTTTTCCTGATGAAGTCTGCAAATCCTTTCCTTTCATCAATGCACTTAATTAGTTAATGTTTAGATGGCACTTAGGGATGAAAAGTACAATATAAGCGCCCAACATTATTACTCAACAGCTTTCATGAGACCATCAATGCCTAAGATTAAATGAGAAACAAAAATGAGTTCCTGACTAGAAGGTTGTGATCTAATAAACTGCTGGGTCACCGATGTGAGGAAAAACAAACTCTGCACGTAAGTGGAAATAGGTGTTCTTTATTAGCTTGCATGCCATTGTCTTAAGAATGAGGGCAGTTTTTTATTCTTTGCCTCAAGGTATCAATAAGTAGCAAACCACCAATCAGTACTGATTATAACTTCACACATCCTGTTTTTGAAGAATATTATCTGCTGTGTGTGTGGTGTTTATGCTGTATATCTGTATACCCAGAATATGGATTCAAATACATATGGAAATTTAGTATACAGTGAAAGTGAGGAGAGAGAAATTATTTAGTAAATGATGGTGGGGCAATTGGTTAGCCATCAGAGAAAAAAAAACAAAGCTGAATCTCTAATTCACTTCATGAAAAAATGTAATTCCAGACAAATGGAAAATTTCAATATAATAATAAGCCATAAAGGTATTTTTTAAATTATAAATGTATTAGAGAAAAATTTCAGATAAACACTTATGTGAGTAAATATTTTATAATCTTAGAAACCATGGAAAAGTGATAAATCTGAATATGTAATATTAGAAAATTAGTTATAATACAAAATACCATGTACAAAGTCACATGACAAAAAATTGGGAAAAATATTTCCTACTTAGATAAAAAGAATGCCAATTTTCTTAATATAATTTAATTACAGGTTAATGAAATAAAAAGACAATTAACAAAAACTACATATGGCCAATATAATACAAAAAAGATATTCAACCTTACTTACAAAGAAAAAATACAAATCAAAATCATAGTGTGAAATTATTTTTTATTTATCAGGATGGTTAGGATTAAAAATATTGTTAACACAGAAAGTTAATGTGGATATAAGAAAACAATCATTCTTAAGACACTGAATGGAAGTAAAAATTGGTTTCTCCTTTTCAAAAAGCAAGTGGCAATATATATCTAACTGCAAAGCATACATACCCTTTGACCTGGTAGTCTCATATTAATGAACTTACCCTACAGACCCATTCACACAACCGTACAAGAACATGTATGAGGGTGTTCATTGCAGTACTGATTCTAATAGAGAAAAACAGCACAGGTTAAAAAAATCAAGATAACTGTATTATGTATCTAATAAAAGAATGAGGTAAACCTTTATGCATACTGAATGGGCACATGTGCCCAATGTCCACAGTATACTCTTAGTTGGAAAAGGAAAAATGCAGAAACGTAGTATAGTTTGATCCCATTTGCAAAGCAATAAAAATATTCACAGGTGTACACAGGAATGTCTGGAAGAAGATAGACTGACTATAAAACAAAAGCTACCTCTGCAGAGTGTGATGTGAGGAAGAGAAAGACGGATGTTAAGAATAGAATTCTGTGATTATCAGAGAAATTAATACAATAATAATCCCATTTACAATTACATCAAAAAGAATAAAATACCAAGGAGGTAAAAGGCCTATACACTGAAAACTATAAGACCTTAATGGAAGGAATTGAAGATACAAGTAAATGGACAGATATTTCATGCTCATGGATTGGAAGAATCACTATTATTAAAATGTCCATACTATCCCAAACAATATACAGATTCAGTGCAAACCCTATCAAAATTCCAGTGGCATCTTCTACAGAAACAGAACAAATAATCCAAATATTTGTATGGAACCACAATACCCTGAATAGCCAAAATAATCTTGAGAAAGAGGGAAGCATCACACTCTAATTTCAAAGTATATTACAGAGCTATATTAACCAAAACAGTGTTGTACTGGCATAAAAACAGACACATTGATCAATGGAACAGAAATAAACCCATTATATATATATATATATATGTTCAATTAATTTATGACAAAGGAGCCAGGAATATACACTGGGGAAGGGGGAGCCTCCTCAGTAAATGGTGCTGGGGAAATGGAACAGCAAAATGCAAAAGAATGAAAGTGGAACACTATCTTATACCATTTACAAAATTAACTCAAAATGTATTAAGAACTTGGAAGAAAGATCTAAAATCATAAAACTCCTAGTAGAAAACACTGACAGTAAGTTCCTTGACATCAGTCTTAGAGATGATTTTTTTTAATCAACACCAAAAGCAAAGGCAGCAAAAGCAAAAATGAACAAGGGAAACTATATCAAACTAAGAAGCAAAGAAAACCATCAACAAAAGGAAAAGACAAACTCAAATGGGAGAAAATAATTTACATATCTGATAATGTTAATATCCAAAATATATGAAGAACACATACAATTCAATAGCAAAAAAAAATCTGATTTAAAAATGGGTAGAGGATCTGAACAGACATTTTCCCAAAGAAGACATACAGATAAATAGTTACATGAAAAGGTGATCAACATCACTAATCATCAGAGAAATGTGAATCAAAGCCATAATGAATCCTCTGGTCCCCTCACTAGTCCCTCCCTCTCCCGGTTGAGCAGGCACTTGCTCCCAGCACCCAAAGGCACCCAAACCCCTCCTGGTGCCCAAATGATTTCCTCTCACCCAGCAGCCTCTCAGTCCTCCCAGGGCAAGTGAAAGGGAACGCTCCTTGCACTGCATGTGGGAATATGAAATGGTGTAGCTGCTGTGGAAAACAGTCCAGCATTTCCTGAAGCAGTTTAAAACAAAGAGGTACCACATCCATTCCTCTGCATATACTTAGAGCATTAAGTACACGGGTCCACAAAGACTTGTACAAAAGTGTTTATAGCAGCATTATTCTTAGTAGACAAGAAGTAAAAACAACCTAATGCCCATCAGCTGATGCATGGATAAAGAAAATGTAATATATATCCATTCAGTGGAATATGATTCAGTCACAAAGAGGATGACTTAACTGATACATCCCACAACATGGGTGGACCTTGGAAATACTACAGTAAGTCCCCTTCAGCACCATCCTTCAGCTCTACCATTTCCCACCATCCTTCCTTCCTTCAGTCAGTAACTCTTCTTGCCCATTCACTCCATGCCAGCCCCAAGAGGTCAGCTGTTGTATTTTACTACTGTACTTTTCAAGGTACTATACTGTAAGATTAAAAATATTTTCTTAAAAAAAAAAAACCACACAATGAGATACCACCTCACACCTGTTAGAATGGCTGTCATAAAAAAAGACAAGAGTTGGTATAAATGCGGAGAAGAGGGAATCTTTGTGCACTGTCAGTGAGAATGTAAACTGGTGCAGACATTATAACAAAATGTTTCGGTATAGAAGATCCTCAAAACACTAAAAAACAGAACTATCATATGATATAGTAATGCAAATTCTGAGTATTTATCCAAAGAAACCCTGCTATTTGTGACAACACGGATGGACCCTGAGGGCATTATGTTAAATGCCGTAAGTCAGACAGACAAAGGCAAATACAGTATGATCTCCTCATATTTGGAATCTAAAACAAAACAAGCCAGCTTATAGTTACATAAAACAAATTGGTGGTTTCCAGAGGCAGTGGGTGGGGAGTAAGTGAAATAGGTGAAGGGAGTTAAAAGGTACAAACTTCCATTTATAAAATATATAAATCATGTGGATATAATTTACAGCATCATGACTACAGTTAATGACACTATACTGCATATTTGAAAGTTGCTAAGAAAGTAGATCTTAAAGTTCTTAGGACAAGAAAAGAAATTCTGTTACCTATTGTGGTGATGATCATTTTGCAATATATACAAATAGTTAATACTACATTGCACACTTGAAGCTATCATATTATATGTCATTTAAACCTCAATTAAAAAAAAAAACCTACCAGAGAGACTCACACAAAGATGATAACTTCTTAAAACTAACACAGTAATAGTAGCAGTGGAGAGGGAAGAAAAATTTTAAGAAAAAATTGAGTGGTGACATTGAAGAGCACATTTGGTGACTGTGTGAATGATGTTTGTGATAAAGAGTTAAACTCTGCTGATATTTGACTGCAAACAGCTTTTAAGCCTCACACCTGCTTCTTGTGCCCCACACCTGGGTCAGCTGATAAGGAAGCCCAAGCACCTACAGGAGATTCAAACCACCCACTCTCCTGCCTTCTGATGGCAGTCCTCACCTGGCCCACTCTCAACCACAATAAAAGCCCCAAGCCAGTCTGCTCTCTGCAGCCATTCTGGACCAGCCTGAGGCTGCTTTACTCATCCCAGAGACCTCAAATTATATGTAAGTAGTAAACCTTTTCATACCTTCGAAAAAAAAAATGTACATAATTCTGTATTTTTTAATGTTTACATGAATACGTGTGGCCGCTTTTTATAGTAAATGCTTAAATTGTTAAAAGAGACAACAATAACAGTGCCACAAAGCATGGCTTTGGAAATATGTATACATGTAGCTTGCATATGCATATAATGTATAAGCATTACAAAAATGTAAAGAACCTTCATTTTCTTGGTTGTATATGACCTGTGTTTTCACTTATCCCCATGTTTATTTTCACAAAAGTTCTTGAAAACTGCCTATCAGTGAACCTGTCATAGCCAGATCAGACTCAATGCTTGTATCCAAGGAGATCTGTCTGTCTAATCAGAATGTTCTCGTGACTTATGGGTTTTTAGGTTTGGGAAGGTAACACTGCCCTGCTCAATTAGAATGATTTATAAGATACGCATAGTGTCAATAGCCATATCTAATTCTAGGCAATTTAAGGTTGGTTTTTGTTTACATAATTATCACTGAATTCTAGACATTTAATCTTATCTTTTTAAATACCTAACTGGGAGTTAGTAAGTAAGCAGTTGGTTAGGATGAATATCCCTTTTTCTACGAATGGCGTTTAAATGTTTTAAATGCCCTTCTCCAGCTCTGCTGGGCCTTCCTGCTCTATCAAAATTGACCCTCCCCCTCAATGCTCCAACCCTGGAGGCACATTACTTGATCTGGATCACCTGGTTGGTCTCTCAATTCCTACTGTTTTAGATTGTATTTTTGCAATCAACAGGAAGAGAAACAGAATTGGTATCAGATTTTAAGAATCCATTCCCCACCTATTCTATTCAGAGGTCACAATCATTCCACATCTCCCAGGGCACCTGCAGGGGAAGTGTGTTGCCCCGGTTGAACATTCTTACCACTTCATTTGGTGTCAGTCCGAGAAAGGTCAATGTACTGACTAACCTGCTTTAGACATGGCCTTAAGAAAGAAATGAGAATGGTGGTTTTACAACAGGAGCACATTCAAAGATAAGATTAGCTTCAAAGAGGCTCAGTAAGATCTAAACGGAAAAGTGCTCTAAGGTAGGAAGCCCTGTAAAACAGTGGACTTTCCAGAGAGCCAAGGGTGGGCAGTCTGTAATCCAGCATCTAATACCCTTCTCCACAACACCTGGATGGCCCCCCTTTCTTGGTTCCAGCATCTTGGCACTCCTGGGCTGGAAGAAGACACAGACTCTCCTCTACATTCGTTCACTACTACTACAGGCAGCTCCAACAAAGAGAAACTATCCACCAGGTCAGAACTTTGTATGAGTTGTAGAGGTTTGTTTTCCTGGGGCTTCCTGTCCTTCAGAAACATGGTTCATTGAGATAAGGATTTCACTGGTTGTTCTTCAGTGGCCCAGTCGTGTTCGACTTTTTGCAACCCCATGGACTGCAGCATGCCAGGCCGGTCCCTCAAAGTGTGCCCAAGTTCATGTCCATTGCATTGGTGATGTCATCCAGCCATCCCATCCTCTGACACCCTCTTCTCCTTCTGCCCTCAATCTTTCCCAGCATCAGGGTCTTTTCCTATGAGTCACCATTCGCATCAGGTGAACAAAATACTGGAGAATCAGCTTCAACATCAGCCCTTCCAATGAATATTCAGGGTTGATTTCCTTTAGGATTGACTGGTTGGTCTCCATGCTGTCCAAGGAACTCTCAGGACATCAATTCTTTGGCACTCTTTCACAGCTCAGCTCTCACAACTGTACATGACCACTGGGAAGACCACAGCCTTGACTACATAGACATTTGTTGGCAAAGTAATTTAGTCTTTGCTTTTCAAACACTGTCTAGGTGTGTCATAGCTTTACTGCCGAGAAGCAATCATTTTGTGATTTCATGACTGCAGTTACTATCTGCAGTGATCTTAAGAGCCCCCAAAGAGGAAATCTGTCACGACTTCCTCCTTTTCCCCTTCTATCTGCCATGAAGTAATACAGCTGGATGTCATGATCTTAGTTTTTTTAGTATTTAGTTTTAAGCTGGCTCTATCACTCTCCTCCTTTACCCTCATCAAGAGGCTCCTGAGTTCCTCTTTGCTTTCTACCATTAGAGTGGTATCATTCGCATATCTGAGGTTGTTGATGTTTCTCCATCTTGATTATGGCTTGTAACTCATCCAGCCCAGCACTTCTCATGATGTGTTCAGTGTATAGGTTAAATAAACAGGGTGACAGCCAACAGCTTTGTTGTACTAGGAGAAGAGATTTCATTGGTTATCTAATTTATTACGTTTCTTTAAACTGAGGTATAACATAGATAAGGTGCATGGATCTGAAGTATACAGTGCAATGACCTTTTAAACTTATGTGTGAAACTACCTGTTTTCTTGGCCTCCAGCCACAACCACTCCAGTCCATTCTCTGTGCCATCGTCAGAAGGATCTTACTAAAATACAGATTTGACCAAACAATAAAAATAATGACATCAGCTTTTGTGCCACCCCCACAGCAGTGATTAGCTGTTAATATGTGCCAGTCACGGCTCTAAGCTTTTAAATTTATGATTTCCTTCAAGATAATACAAGTCAAGCACTTGGAACATTGGCAGGCATGCAGTGAATATTAAATAAATAAATATTATTTGCAAGAGCTCTAAAAGGTCATTATTGTACAGCACATGGATCTCTGCTCAATGTTATGTAGCAGCCTGGATGAGAGCGGATTTTGAGGGAAAATGCATACGTGTGTATATATATGGCTGAGTCCATCCACTGCTCACTTGAAACTACACAGCTATCCCCCGATACAAAATAAAAAGTTAAAAAAAAAAAGAGCCCTAGAAGGTCAGTATTTTTATTGTTAATAATTTATAGGAAATAGAACTGAGGCTTAGAATGCTTGAGTCATTTGCCCAAGGTCACCCAATTTGAATGTGTAGAGCAGGGAGCTGGACTCTCAGAGCCCAAGTGCTAACCACGAGCTGTTAGTGCTGTCCTAGAGCTGGCTTTTCCTAAACGAGAACTCCCAAAGCCTCTTTGGCCCCTATGGGATGAGGTCTCAACTCCTTAGCAGGCCCTACAAGGGATTCCCACCAGCTAGGTGCAGCCTGTGTTTCCACACTTGCTTCTGGTTTTTATCTACCTTGCACCTATCTCCTGCTCTCAGATGCCTGCCTACTCATCACTCCCTGAAAGAGTTTTGATCTTAATAGCTATCATCATTGCTCTCAGCATGTGTGAGTTCTGGGTGCTTCTGTATCTATTCCCAGTTCTTACTGCAACGGTCCGAAATAGCATTACACTCATTTTACATATAAACTGAGACACAGGAAGATTACAGGACTTGTTTCATAGTCAGTGAAAATGAAAGCGTTAAGTCGCTCAGTCATATCCAACTCAGTGATCTCATGGAGTGTAGCCTGCCAGGCTCCTCCATCCGTGGAATTCACCAGGCAAGAATACTGGAGTGGGTTGCCATTCCCTTCTCCAAGGAATCTTCCCAACCCAGGGATCAAACAAAGGTCTCTCAAGTTGCAGGCATATACTTTACTGGGAAGCCCCGTTTCATCGTCAGAGAGCCCATCAACGTTGGAATCTGAACTCAGGCTGTCTGACTGCCATGTGTGATCCGTCCTGCTCTGCTGCTGTTCCCTTCAAGCCACACGCTCTCATAACTGGCTCAAGTGTCACCTGGTTTCCAGGGCATTTTTCACTCTGGCCACTAATGTACCTGTCTTGCTCTGTTGCTTTCCACAGGTATAAAGAGATGACTCGTTAAAGAAGAATGGCCCATGCTCCTCTATTCTAGGCCTTTCCAAGTGCATTCAACCTCTGCATTAAAAAAGCTGAAACTGAATATTTCTGGAATATTCCCAATGCAGGCCCTGGAACCCAACATTGAGATGACAGCTCTGTCCAAACAAACTGGCAAGTCTTAGGCCAGACGGAGTTACGATCTGATGGTGTGAACACAGAAGGCAAATGGTGACGTTTCTGATGGCGTGAACACAGAGGGCAAATGGAGAAGTTGCTGCCAGTTAAACACCATGTGTATTTTAGCAGAACCTCTTGGGGCTGTGTGATTCATGCGCTCCTGGGACATGGGTAATTCCTGAGAGATGAGCTAGCCAGCTCCACAAACCTGAGGACAATGGGAGGATGAATTCTGTGGGCCACTGGAAAGGCCGGAGTGGGCAATTTTTGAACTGATCTTGAAAAGCATTTTATCACTGGAATAGCTAACATTCTTGTTGATTATGTAGAATGAAAATACCAAAGCATTTGAACATTTGATACATGTTCAGTTCCTTTTGTACCTAAAGAACGGATATTAATGCGCAATCTGTGAAAGTCCCACAACTCGACGGGGAGTGACTGGCTCTGTAATGAACTCCTGATAAATTGTGGCAGCATTCGATTGTCATTACTCAATCATACCTGTAGTTAAGATTATAAAATAAGTCACTTGATTCTTTAGCACATTATTCTTCCATAAATTTAAACTAATACTTGTTTTTTAATCCTTTTTTATTTATCTTTTAAACTTCAAACTTTTTATTTTGTACTGGGGTATAGCTGATTAACAATATTGTGGCAGTTTCAGGAGAACAGTGAAGGGACTGAACCATACATATACATGTATCCATGGATGGGAGGGGGGTTTGGGGGAGAATGGATACATATAAACTAATACCTGCTTTAAATTCCAAGCTAAAAAATCTCATTGTTAAGAAAAAGTACAGAAATCCAATTCAGAATGAACACAATTATTAAATTACAAAGTATATTGGTTGGACAAGGTGATTCCAAAGTTGATCTAGAAGAATAAAAGGGCAAGTATAAATAAAACAATTTGAAAAATGAGAATATGAGATTGTATTTATGCTACCAGACATCAAAATATATCATACAAGTCAAATAATTGGTGCTGGCAGCAGAACGGCTATTGAGGAAATAGAAGTGACTGCTCAGAAACAGATCCTAGAACACATATGTAATTAAATTATGATAAATATGGAATAAAAAGCACAGGAAGGATGGATTACTTTTTTTTTTTTTATATATAATTTTTTTTTTTAAATTTTTATTAGTTGGAGGCTAATTACTTTATATCATTACAGTAGTTTTTGTTATACATTGATATGAATTAGCCATGGCTTTACATGTATTCCCCATCCCAGTCCCCCCTCCCACCTCCCTCTCCACCCGATCCCTCTGGGTCTTCCCAGTGCACCAGGCCCGAGCACTTGTCTCATGTACCCAACCTGAGCTGGTTATCCGTTTCATCCTAGATAATATACATGTTTCAATGCTGTTCTCTTGAAACATCCCACCCTCGCCTTCTCCCAGAGTCCACAAGTCTGTTCCATACATCTGAGTCTCTTTTTCTGTTTTGCATATAGGGTTATCGTTACCATCTTTCTAAAGTCCATATATATGTGTTAGTATACTGTAATGGTCTTTATCTTTCTGGCTTACTTCGCTCTGTATAATGGGCTCCAGTTTCATCCATCTCATTAGAACTGATTCAAATGAATAAATGGAGCTGAAATCACTGCCTAACCATTTGTGGGAAAGTCAAACTATATCCTCACTTTATATCAAGAAGTAGAACAAATCCCAATATTTATTACATTATTAAATATATAAAGCTACCTTTAAAAAGACAAGAACATTCAACATGCAAATGATGATTATCTGACCTGAGCGTGGTGAAAGGCTTCTCAGCCTTTAAAGCAATGGAAAAAAATCACACAAGGGGAAAAACGGACAGATCTGGACACATAAGAGTTAAACTACTGAGCAAAAAATCATCATATATAAAATTCAATTCAAGGGCAAACAACCAAACTACTGAAAATGCCACCCATAAACTATTGATAGCCTAATACAGAAGGAACTCACATAAACTGAAAACACAGCTTATCCCCAAATGGTCAAAAGATATGGTCAAACAACTCATGAAAAAAAAAAAAAGTATTAGCAAGAAACATAAAATGTTCAGCCTCACAAATGAAAAGTAGATATGTAACAAGGAGAATTTTTTTTTTCTGCTTCTAACATTACCAAGTATTTGCAGTTTTTAGATGACAATGGCTAATGCTCCAGTGTTACAGAGAGAGCATCTGCTTACACTGTTGGCGTGGGTATGTGCTGTACTGTGCTTGCTTAGTCGCTCAGTCGTGTCCGACTCTGCGACCCCATGGACTGTAGGTCGCCAGGTTCCTCTGTCCACGAGGATTCTCCAGGCAAGAATACTGGAGTGTGTTGTCATGCATTCCTCCAGGGGATCTCCCCAACCCAGGGATTGAACCCAGGTCTCCTGCATTGCAGGCGGATTCTTTACTGTCTGAGGCACCAGGGAAGCCCTGGTGTGGGTGTGGGGATAGATACAGTAAATTGCATCTAGAGCTTTTCAAAAGTTCAGACCCTCTACTTTAGTAGTTCCTCATTTGAATTTATCTTAAATAGAAACAAAATGATTTTGGCACAAGGATGTATATCATAGTGTTATTTGTAATAATACAAAATTGGAAACCCCAAAATGTCCAATAAAAAGGAGGTTAAACTAGCTATAGCAATGGGGATTTTAACACAGGAGTTAACAATCTTCAGAAGCACTGGGTCTTTGTGAGTTAAAAGCAAGATAAAATTTTATATGCTGTGAAGAATGGCCATGCTTTACCCCTACGCATGCATAGAACAGAGCTTGCCAGATATGTACCTCAATGTTAACCTTTGTAGGGGGTTCACAGCTGCAGTAGCCAGCCCTGGCAGGGTCTGCGAGTCCCTTTAATTCCCACATCATCATCCTAGGGATCTTACCACCCCTGGTTCTATACAACTGAGTGGTGGGACCCAGACCCAGGTTTTCAAGGGCTGGGATCTGAACCTCTCTGCCATGCTGCTTGGGCGGTTCTTTTCTCTTCAGTAACTTCCCAAGTTTTCTGCAATGAGTACACTTTTATAATCCAGAAGAAACCCACAGCTTTCAAAACAGTGAATCGGGGCCAAGAGCCCCTGAAAGTTTTGTGTTCTGTCCCCTGACAGCCCACAGTGTGGGAGACAGTTCCGCCACTCTTCCCCCGGCTCCGGGTTCTCCTTCCCTTCCCTTCCCTTTCTTCTGCTCGTTCCAGTGTAAGTCACGGAGTCACTTGGCCGAGAGGCGGAGTAAAGCCCCTGGTGCACAGCAGAGCCATTCCAGGGCCAGCCTGGCCACTCATTTTCTTTCCTTTGCCTCCTTCTTTTCCTTCCCTCCTGGCCTTCCAGCACCCCCTGTGAATAAGCCTGGTTCAAAGTTCTGGCTTAGCAAAACAAACCAGGGCATCCTGGGGTTAACTGTGGGCTGGCCTTTCACAGTTCTGTGATTAAATTGCATTTTTCAGTGGTTCTGCCTTTAAACTCCAAGTCTTTTAAAGAGAAATTTAAGGAGAGCAAAACATAGGAAACAGTGCCAAACACCAATAACATATTTTAGTCGTTTGGGGAATGGGCAGCTTTAGAAACCGCAAATTCCCACTTATGCAAGGGCGACTTGAGCTTTTTCTTTATTGCTTAGTGACAGAAGCCTGGCTATAGACCATGGTCAGAGTTGCTCTCTTATTGTCTTTTCTCTCTCTCTCTCTGAAAACGGTTATAAATGGCCTGAGCTATCACAAGAAGAGTTGGCTAATCCAACATTTCTAATCAAATACCCAAAATCATTTCCCACTGATGCAGTTAGTTCAGATTAAAAGGCAGATCCAAGTCTCTGTCTCAGTAACCTGCTATACCTGCTCAACAAGCTCAATCACGTGGAAACACACACACAAAACTTGGGAGGCTCCGCCCATTTGACTTTACCACCAATTGGCAAGGCTTTGGTGCCATGTGTTCAAATAGAAATCTGTCTCCTTTCTCCCAAAGAAAACAACTGAAAATGGAAGATAAGATGTGAGTATTGTTTTGTGACTATGCTTTCCAAAACAAGGCTAGCACAACACAAAATGGAAAGAATCTCAGAGAGCTCTCTTCTGTGGCCTTATAGCTATTCTGACTATCAGGAACAATGAATTCTAACGCCAGAATCTGATGATGAGGTTCTTATAGACCCCTGCCATTGGAGCCTAGATGAAGGTGTGACCCAGCCAGTCCTAGGGCATGAACTGGTAAACTGTACTACATTCTCACCAAACAAATTGGAAATAAGGTGCCAGTGAGGTTGGGCTTCCATACCTACTCCTTAAATTACTAGCAAATGTGAACTAGCCCCACTTGAGAAGAAGAAGATAGCAATGAAGTTCTAAAACAACTTCTTTATATAGAATACTGAACATTTTTGGTAGTAAGCATGTGTAAGGTGTACAGAGCCACTATAAGTCAGGGAAACAGCTTTGGAATGAAGCATCTGAAGTAGCAACCAATTAACATGGGTACAAGAGTTTAGTTTTATACTTATTATTATTACTTTTGGCCATGCCATGAGGCACATGGGATCTTAAGTTTTCTGACCAGGGACTGAACCTGTGTTCCCTGCATTGGAAGCATGGAGTGTTAACCACTGGACTGCCAGGGAAGTCCAGATATTAATTTTACTAAGTAAAGGCTAAACTCAACTGATTCCATAAAAATTGCAAACAAAAAAACCTAGAAAGTAAGAACTACAGAAAAGTAGAAAAAAGATGAAAACATCCTCAGTAAAACACCAGCAACATATAAAAAGAATTATATGTTATTACCAATTGGGATTTATCCCAGGAATGCAAGGTTGGTTTAACATCTGAAAATCAAACAGTATAAGGGTTTGATTACATTAAATCACATTAACAGAATAAATGACAAAAACCACATAATGAATACAGAAAAATCATTTGACAAAACCGAGTGTCTCTCCACGATAAAAATACTCAACAAGTAGGAAAAGGAGCTTGTATCAGACTGAGGAAGGTACCTAACTATAAAAGAGTCAGTTCATTCTTAATAGTGAAAAACTAAACGTTTTCCCCTCTATTCTCAATAAAAGATTTACCATATCTATTCAACATTGTACTAGAGGTTCTAGCCACTAATTAGGCAAGACAAAGAAATTTAAAACTGCAGATTGAAAAGGAATACTTAAAACCATCTCTAGTCTCAGATGACAAGATCTGGTATAAAGAAAAGCTAGAAACATTTTGCTGACAAGAAAGTCATAAAAAGAAAAAAAAACTATTATATTTTTGAATAAAACTCTGTAACTATATCCATGTAGGCTGCTTATAGTCTTAAGAGAGTCTGACTGATTAACACTATCCAGTTCAGAGTTACGGAAACACTTACTAGAAATCCCATTCAACAAGCTAAAATGGTAATATTACTGTCAGAGCATGTAATAAATTCCCATTTCAACATAAAGAGGTATACATATATTTTTATTAGGAGAAAATCAGTATCTCTTCCCCTATCTATTAAACATATTACATATTATTTAAGTACCTACTGAAAATATCTTTAAAAGTAGCAATGAGTAAGATTCCAAATGGTTGAGTCCAGTTCAGTCAGTCAGTCATGTCCAGCTCTTTGTAACCCCATAGACTGCAGCATGCCAGGCTTCCCTGTCCATCACCAACTCCCAGAGCTTGCTAAAACTCATGTCTATCGAGTGGTGATGCCATCCAATCTCATCCGCTGTTGTTCCCTTCTCCTCCTGCCTCCAATCTTTTCCAGCATCAGGGTCTTTTCCAATGAGTCAGTTCTTTCACATCAGGTGACCAAAGTATTGGAGCTTCAGTTTCAGCATCAGTCCTTCCAACGAATATTCAAATGTTGAGCCTGCCTGAATATCCACATATTTCAGTCTGGCCCTGTCTCCTACAGGTATTCTAAGTCATGGCTACTCACAAGGGAACAAAGATGACATCAGTGTGGTAGGGCTGTTCCAGCTCCCTGTGTACGAGATCATAAAAGACTCCATATGGACATGGGGCTTAGAGTTGACTGGAAACAAGCCATGGCCATCTATGGCTAAAATTGAGGCCGAAGAGTAGATGAGGATGAGAACCTACATGTTTCTCTAAAAAGATCCTTTAAGGCACAAAGAAAAGCCAAGTTAAGGAGAAGACTACTCAGACATCTTAGAGTTAGTGAAAAATAAAAGCTCCATGTAATCCAGTAATATCCACGAGTCCACAGAGTGATCCAGGTGCTTGGGAATGTCTGGTCTGAGCCTAGTTTATATTCTCAGCACGATGACAATGGCAGTGATCCTGTTGCTTTGGGTTTGCTGACCAATGCTAGTCTTGAACTTGCCAGATCTTCCCTGGCTAACTCGTACATAACCTGAAAAACCACTTTAAATCTTGCTGGAGTCCTTCAATTTTGCTTCTTGTTTGTATTTTGGCCCTATAGTCAAACCTTGCAACTCCAGTCTCCTTGACTTTGGGCATTTTGGGCCTCCTCCTTTCCCTTTTACAAATCTTTCTGTATCTCCAAATGTAGCTCCTCTTTCTAGACCAACTTTGAAATCTCATGTAAAGTACTAATGTGTTGATTAAACAATGAAGAAACAGGAAAAAAAAAACCAACCTTTTAAAATTTTCTTAAATCTGTCCAAGTTTTTAGCTTCTCTTTCTCCTGAGTCCCAGAAACAGCAGCACCAATATTAAAGAAAAACAAAACAAGACACTCACTACTTAAGTATTTCTCAACCATGCTCTGAACTTTCCAGTCTGGAAGTGAAAATGAAATAAACATGTTAGGAAGTATAAGTATTCTAATAGACTGGTTGCTTACAACAGTTATTTCAGATATCTCATCTCTCAAGAACTATTTTATTAACAAGTAGCACTGCAATCCTGGCAGGAAAACTATAAACCTAGAGAAAAGATGTAACAGAATTCCACAAGCAGGAGCTATTTAATAATTTTCCTGAAGAAAATGCTTGAATGCACTTTATTATTATTTTTTTTTTTGAATGCACTTTAGAAAGAATTGGCATGATTCCACATCACCCTCTCAGAAGTACTCAAGGCTACTTGGGCAACTGAAAGGAATCATACTATGAGAGTGACTGAGCAAGAGCACCCAGATTTCATGTTTTCTGGATCAGTACAATTTTTAAAGGGGCTTCCCTGGTGTGTCAGCAGTAAAGAATTCACCTGCAATGCAGGAGATGCAAGTTCGAACCCTGGGTTGGGAAGATACCCTGGAGAAGGAAATGGCAACCCACTCCAGTATTCTTGCCTGGGAAATCCCATGGACGGGGGAGCCTGGCAGGCTACAGTCCATGGGGTTGCCAAAGAGTTGGACATGACTGAGAGACTAAACAACAACCTTTTAAAAAGTGCCCTGTTTTTAATTTTGCCTAGGAAGGACATTAAGAGCAGCTACTATCACCACATTTCACAAGACAGGACAAATTCACCACATTATATTTTTCTCCCTTCTGCATGACCTGGTGAGAGCTCTATCCCAGATAAGTCTTCAACCCACAGAAGAAAACTGAGATTTTTGTGTGATAAGAGAATAAGGATCTCACTACTTGCCAAAACTATTGCTTTAAAGTGAATTTCAAAATAGAAGAACTGGGAAAGTTCCAAAACTTCAATCATGTGAAAACACCTTCACGGATGATTTCAAAGCAACATTTCCACTTGTGTTCAGTTCAGTCGCTCAGTTGTGTCCAACTCTTTGCGACCCCATGAACCGCGGCACAACAGGCCTCCCTGTCCATCTCCAGCTCCTGGAGTCCACCCAAACCCATGTCCATCAAGTCGGTGATGGATCCAACCATGTCATCCTCTGTCATCCCCTTCTCCTCTTGTCCTCAATCTTTACCAGCATCAGGGTCTTTTCAAATGAGTCAGCTCTTTGCATCAGGTGGCCAAAGTATTGGCATTTCAGCTTCGGCATCAGTCCTTCCAATGAACACCCAGGACTGATCTCCTTTAGGATGGACTGGTTGGATCTCCTTGCAGTCCAAGGGACTCTCAAGAGTCTTTTCCAACATCACAGTTCAAAAGCATCAATTCTATGGCGCTAAGTGTTCTTTATAGTCCAAATCTCACATACATACATGACTACTGGAAAAACCATAGCCCTGACTAGACGGACCTTTGTGACAAAGTAATGTCTCTGCTTTTTAACATGCTGTCTAGGTTGGTCATAACTTTCCTTCCAAGGAGTAAGCATCTTTTAATTTCATGGCCGCCATCACCATTCACAGTGATATTGGAGCCCCAAAAACTAAAGTCTGACAGTGTTTCCATTGTTTCCCCATCTATTTGTCATGAAGTGATGGGACCAGATGGCATGATCTGAGTTTTCTGAATGTTAAGCTTTAAGCCAACTTTTTCACTCTCCTTTTTCACTTTCATCAAGAGGCCCTTTAGTTCTTCTTCATTTTGTGCCATAAGGGTGGTGTCATCTGCATATCTGAGGTTATTGATATTTCTTCCAGCAATCTTGATTCCAGTCGTGCTTCATCCAGCCCAGCGTTTCTCATGATGTACTCTGTATAGAAGTTAAATAAGCAGGGTGACAATATACAGCCTTGACGCACTCCTTTTCCTATTTGGAACCAGTCTGTTGTTCTATGTCCAATTCTAAACTGTTGCTTCCTGACCTGCATACAGGATTCTCAAGAGGCAGGTCAGGTGGTCTGGTATTCCCATCTCCTTCAGAATTTTCCACAGTTTATTGTGATCCACACAGTCAAAGGCTTTGGCCTAGTCAATAAAGCAGAAATAGGTGTTTTTCTGGAACTCTCTTGCTTTTTCGATGATCCAGCAGATGTTGGCAATTTGATCTCTGATTCCTCTGCCTTTTCTAAAACCAGCTTGAACATCTGGAAGTTCACGGTTCATGTATTGCTGAAGCCTGGCTTGGAGAATTTTGAGCATTACTTTACTAGCATGTAAGATGGGTGCAATTGTGCCATAGTTTGAGCATTCTTTGGGATTGCCTTTCTTTGGGATTGGAATGAAAACTGACCTTTTCCAGTCCTGTGACCACAGCTGAGTTTTCCAAATTTGCTGACATATTGAGTGCAGCACTTTCATAGCATCTTTTAGGATTTGAAATAGCTCAACTGGAATTCCATCACCTCCACTAGCTTTGTTTGTAGTGATGCTTCCTAAGGCCCACTTGACTTCACATTACAGCATGTCTGGCTCTAGGTGAGTGATTACACCATCATGATTATCTGGGTCGTGAAGATATTTTTTGTACAGTTCTTCTGTGTATTCTTGCCACCTCTTCTTAATTTCTTCTTCTGTTAGGTCCATACCATTTCTGTCCTTTATTGAGCCCATCTTTGCATGAAATGTTCCCTTGGTATCTCTAATTTTCTTGAAGAGATCTCTAGCCTTTCCCATTCTATTGTTTTTTCTATTTCTTTGCATTGATCGCTGAGGAAGGCTTTCTTATCTCTCCTTGCTATTCTTTGGAACTCTGCATTCAAGTGGGTATATCTTTTCTTTTCTCCTTTGCTTTTTGCTTCTCTTCTTTTCACAGCTATTTGTAAGGCCTCCTCAGAGAGCCATTTTGCTTTTTTGCATTTCTTTTTCTTGGGGATGGTCTTGATTCCTGTCTCCACTTGTGTTAATTAATTTCAATTGAGTCACTTGTTTGCTTAAGTAAATACATTTTAAAATGACAGTCTCATATGAATACCATAAATGGTAGGCCAGGATCCCTTGCCATAAAATCAAGATAACCTAACTGTTGAAAGGTCCTGAGCTTCCAGTAACTCTGAAAGGGAGATATGCAGGTATTAGGGGTTCAAGTCCCACCAGCAATGGAATGAAACTTTGCTTGATACAACCTCAAGGAAATATCATTTAATGCCATGACCATTACTGCCTAAAAGCATATCTTATACCAACTAATATCATTTTGGTAGACATTCCATAGAATCAGAGGTATCCTTACATAGTAATTAAGAGCAATGGCTAACTCGGTTCAAATTTGGAGACTTTCCCATGTACCAGCTAGTGACCTTCAGCAAGCCATTTACCTTCTCTGCTTAGGTCTTCGTCTATGAAATGGGGATAACAATAATACCCACTTCATTGTAAGGGTCAAACAAGTATCTACAGGTATAGTTCTTAGAATGGTAAGTGACAGGTGTTAAGAGCTCAAAAATGTTAATAGTTATTCTTCTTATCCTACACTCAGAGGAACACCAAAAGGTCTAGGCATCTGTTAGACTATATCAGGCCTACAGTGATACAATAATATGTTTCTGGAGAAAACATATAGCTAGAGAATAAGAAGGAAAATTCCTTCACTAATTTGCATTAAAATGAATAACTTGGTAGACATGCATCTAAGGCAACTCATTGTTCATTTGGTTTGTTTCCTTCCATGGCCCATTTTCTAGGTCAAAAGCAAGTCTGAATGATATATTTTTGCCTCTAAGGCATAGTACATGGTGCATTTGACACAAAAAGATTACACCATAGAGAAAGGCTTTCAGAATCTCAACTGCAAGTCACTACTTAGGTAAACAAGATCATCTAAATATACTAGGCTTCTAAGTATGTCGTCTCTATTTAGAGTAAACAATAGAATTAATGTAGGATTGAACCCTCAGAGTGGGGGGATTTAACCCTCACATGTTATGATTTAATTTATATTATGAAATACAGTTCAGAAGGACTTACTCATTACCAAGTCATCAAATAAATGAGCTAACATCAAAAAGCAGGAGTTCTAGGGGGCTCCTAAGATGGATTAGTTGGTCTTGAACAAGAAAGTCATATATTAACATATCCTAAGCTGTTGCCTTTCATGTGTCTCATCCCTTTTGTCCCTGGGACTAAATTTAGCACAGTGAGAACAGCAGCACTGCCAAGGCAGTCAAGTAGAAAGAGAGGGTATTAATTTAGTAGATCTTGGTCAAGGTTAGGGCAAGAGATAGTGGACAAGTACACATTTAGTTTATTAAACTACAAGATAAGGTCAAATTGAAAATTTATAGTTAATCTCTAGACCTTCTAATGGGTCTACTTGGTGGAGGTCTCATTCAAAGGAGCTGGATTATAAAGATATTTTCCCCAGTTTGTTCACCGTAGATCAGTTTCTGCCATTGCTCCAAGATGCTTCTTGGTAGCATCTTTTTCTCCCCCTCTTCTCCACTCAACTTTGGCTGTTTCTTCCTCTAATGTCTCAAGTTGAACATCTCAGCTTTTCCTTTTTGCTGTCATGACCCTCCATTTGTAACTTGCCTCCCTTTTCTCTCCAGCCCCCTTCCTTGCAAGGCTTCTCTTCTGATGAGACCAGGTTGTCATCCCCAATATCTGTGCTCTTCCAGGCAGGTCCCCCAACTTTTCTAGCGTATTTGGCATCAAACATTAACTATTCTTTCTAAAAAATGTAATCTTTCATTTCTTCACCTCTTCCTTCCCTACCATCAGGGATATTTTTTGGAAGAATTCCTTCACTCTACTTTTATGTCTATAAGTAACAGAATGTTCCAAATTTTGGAAGTGGAATTAGGTCACATCTTTTAATTTTCCTTTGTACCTTTTCCCTAGCACTTCATTCAGAAGCTTAGCTTGAGTTCTTTAAGAAACCAAAAAGAGCTGAATAAGCCCAGATGCAGGGCTTCCCTGGTAACTCAGTCAGTAGAGAATCTGCCTGCAATGCAGGAGACATGGGCTCGATCCTGGGTGGGGAAGATCCCTGGAGAAGGAAATGGCAACCCACTCCAGTATTCTTGTCTGGAAAATTGCATGGACAGAGGAGTCTGGCAGGCTACAGTCCATGGGGTTGCAAGAATTGAACACAACTCAGCGACTAAACCACCACCACCAAGCTCAGATGCAAAGCAGTGAATTCCCTTCCCCTTTCTTTACCGAGTTTGCATCTGGTCTGGGTATATAATCAAAGAATGCCCAGGACTGGAGCTCAATTAACCTTAACTACTAGCAGTGGCTCTAGCTTTCAGTGAACCCTACACCCTATCTATAAGTGGCCTCTATAGTCTGGTGTAAATTAACGCCTTTGGATCTGTCTGATTCCTTTACAATGATCTGAATGGGTCATTTATGAAAGTAAACAGTGCCTTAGAAATATCACTCCACCACCAAAATAAGGAACAAAATCTTCATATCCATTCATGGGGAGCCTGCAGAACGCTGGGCACTGTTCCAGGTGCTCAGGATATGGGTGGACAGCTCCAACAGGCCCTGTTCTCCTGGAGCAGCGACTTCCTGAGAGTATTTAAAGGCCAAGGAAAATCATCACAGTCACACTGGTCAAGGAAATCAGGCTAAAACCATCCTATTAAGGAAGAGGGGGGCAAGTCACTGGTGGATGGGCCGCTGTTAATAAAAGCTCCACCTCCCTGAACTAGGATACACATTTAAGAGTGGGCAGGAGGTTTAAAAAAAAAAAAAAAAACTAACCCAACCCAAAAGATAATGGGAATCATCTGTTCTGCTCTCATGTGCAAACCTATAATTTATGGAAAGATGGGAAAGAGAAAGTCCCTGAGGAGACCCAGCCAAGTTCTGCGGTGAAAATTCAACTCTACTCAAAGCTCAGACTGGAAGAGGTGGGGGTGGAGCGGAGCAAGAAGCCACAGGAAAAATAACACGTCCTGAGGTGGCCAGCTGCCTGTCCTTTCCGACTTCCAAGGCCATTACTGGGACAAGCTGCTTTCCTCCTCTTCTCCTGCCACCCCCAACCGTTCCCATCCACGGGTGATTGCTTTTTCCTCTTTATTTTTCATTCATTTTTTAAGGATCCCAAACTGGCTTTAGCGCTCATAATTCCTGTCACAAGGTAATGTCAACAGTATAAATTATAGGGCATCCGAGGAAGCAGGTAGTTAAGATCAAGTGCGAACATATGTTATTAAATTAAAAATGGAGTTACCAGGAATCTTATGGAGAAGAGACCATTTCCTTAAATATATGGCTGTGTATAATATATATTTGCATATATATGTGTGCACACTTACATATAAAGTAATTTACTACTAAAAAATATGCTATACAACCTGATAGTTGTACATGATAGCAAAGGCCATCATTAAATGCAGTGTCACTAGCAGAATCACTCTACCAAATTCTGATTTTGCATTTCCATTCTATATCCGAATGGCTACATATTGTCTCTTTTTTTTATTTTTGGTTCTTCTATTGGGGTATTGTTACTTAGCTTTATAATACTGCCTTTAAAGAGTATGGTTATTAATAAGTTGACTACTATTTTCAATGTAATTTTTTTAATGCCAGTATCAGTGCAGTGCCATTTGAAAACATTTTATTACATGTAATAATTAGCTAAGGTACTTGATAAAATGTCAATGTATACTTGACTAGTTTCCTTATCAGTCACATAAGGTAAATTATAATCCACGTCAGAGATGAAAAAATTGAAGGCATCCAAACTACGAGAGATTGGTGGTAGAGGCAGAAGTAGGATTTGAAATAAATGCCTAATTGTCCAGGGAGGGAATCCCCTTTGAACCATTTCAGAATTTCTATTGTCAGTTAAGGTGTTCTTCCTATTCACAGACAGCTAGAACTGCTAGTCAGACTAAAAAAATCCAGAGAAAGAAGCGCCGGCGTCATAGGGTGCAGCCTAAAGGCTCATCAGTGTGATAAATCTGCTGAACCTTATTAATATTACGGTGAGGGACTTTCCACAGCAGCATCCGTGGAGCTTTCACTATACACCAGGCATTCTTCTAAGCACTTTATGTATTTGTGACTTGCTTAACTTTGCCATCTTGTGAGGGAGGTACTTTAATCATCCTCATTTTAATGACAACTGTTTAAGTGACTTGCTCAAGATTACAAGATGCAAACCCAGGCTGTCTTGTTGCCAGCCTCTGTACTCTCAACTACTGGGCTACATGCAGAGGGCAAGCTGCAGCCACACAACAGGCCATGCTTATTTAAAGCTTTACTGCAAAGACAGGTGTCTGAACTCAGAACCAAATAGTGCCAAAGGTAAAAGAAAAAAGAAGATAAATGTCAGCCAAGCCTTCAGTTCACAAAGGCTCACCATGCAACAACGGCCTGAGGTAACACACAACTCCTTTCAGGTTCATTCTCATCCTTGTCTTGCTCTTCTAATCACTGATTAATTCAGCAGATGTTTACTGGGCACTTCCTCTTGCATATAAGATAGAGACTTGCATTCAAGGTTGACTCTTTCACTTATAGTAATAGAGTTAGTGGCTCAGTCATGTCCTACTCTTTGCAACCCCATGGACTATAACCCACCAGGCTCCTCCATCCAAGGGATTTTCCAGGCAAGAATACTGGAGTGGGTTGCCATTTCCTTCTCCAGGGGATCTTCCTGACCCAGGGATTGAACCCAGGTCTCCTGAATTGCAGGCAGACTCTTTACGTCTGAGCCACTAAGAAGCTTTCACTTAGTTATGGACTGCTTTAAAAGTTCCTGTGAGCAGGTCTAAGAGCTAAGCAACTCAGGTGACATTTTATTTGGGGAACGTGTCTTGTAAAGAATCATACTACTACCCTTTCTGCTCCCAGCTTGGGGACTGAGGGCACCCCACTGGGCCAGCCCCTCCAGATCCCACATGTGAAGGGTGGATCTTTCTTCCTAAATGTATCTCTTTCAGGGCACTACTCACTAGCACGTGTGTCTTGTTATATGCATTTTTAATTCACTGCATCACATTTCTAACAGTTAACAAATACCTGAAAAGTTGTAAAATACAGTCCATAAATCAAAGGGTGCCAGGAGTTTCCTGAGAAGCTCATGATCATTAAAAGTAACTTTTTTTTTTTTTTTACTGTAGTAAATATACATAGCATAAAAGTTACCATTTAAATATTTTTAGGTGTATCTGATTACTTTTGAATACACTTCATGGATTACTCTTCTAAATACTATAAACTACTACATCTTAACCATTTAATGGGTAATAAAATCACCATCCAGTCATTAAGCTGGTTTTCCTAACGAACTAACCATAGTACTGTCTGAGAGACCAGCTTCTCTCCAGATTGGGGGCACTTCTGTTCTTGGGGGTGCCCCTTTCCTCTCCACTGCTGATGGACTCAGAAGCCAGCTCGAGGTTTGAAGTTTCTTCGCCTCCCGCATCCTAAGCAGCTGAATCAACTTCTCTCTCCACCCCTCTCATTATCCCATTCCATCCACGCCATTGCCATCCATGGGGTGGAGACTCAGCTTGTAAGTGTGCAGAAGAAAACCCCAGAAGCAAGAAACTAGAATAACTTGCCCCTGCTAACAAAACAAACCAGAAAACACAGGAGAGGCCAAGACCTCACAGTCGCTGAGTTCCAAATCCTTCCTTATCCCAAGGAGACAGACTGCCTGCCTCTCTATTCTAAGCTCAGGCAATGTGGCTTAAGCAAACTCATAGGAGGAATTCAAGCCTCAAGATCCATTTTCAGCTTCTCCTGGATCCCCATGTGCCTTTTTATCCTTACTCCATCTTGGCCAGCCAAATGTGAAAGCCTGTGTAAAGACCATTACATGCCTCGCTTTGAAAGGGCTTTAATGCCCTTATGAACTAACTCCCGGCTGAAATCTTTGGTCCCATGGAAACAGAGAAAGCAGCGGCCAGTTACAAAACAAAACAAAACAACAACAAAAAAGAGCTGTTATCTCTGTGTTAAATTAAACTCAGAACTGCTTAATATCTTGGCCAACTTACGCCACAACTATTTTGGCCCTTTCTGCCACCCCAAAGTCTTCTGTGGCCGAAATGCACCATGGTGCTGCTGTCTGACACCGTGCCAGCAGGCCTGTGCCAAAGCCAAGTAACACCCTTCCTTCTTGGGGTTTTGAGGGAGCAGGGGAGGGTTGCTAATTCCTTTCGTGACCACTGACTAAGAGCTGAGTGGCCAACAATTTGGTAAATTATATACACACCTAAAATGTCAGCTGCATCAGAGATTTTTGCTCTCTATCTTTCCAGTAGCTGAAGGGAAGAGAACCTTGAGGCTAAAGGCAATTCTAGACGAGTTGGGTTTCCTAACCACATTTGGTAGGAGGGCTATTCGCAGGACTCTAGGCATGCAGGATCCCCAGCAGCAAAGAATCATCTTTGATAAGTGTATATGCCAATGATTCAAACCAATGGAAAGGGCTGGGAATTAAAATTAGTCACAGTTATAAACACACACACACGAAAGAGGAGAAAGAGAAGCTCGACCACAAAAGTCCTTTTTGGAATCAGACTAGCCGTAAAATACAAAAACACACATGACACGGGTCAGCCAGTTTTGAATGTAGAATGTGTTAACTCCAAACTTTTGAAATGCAAAAAGCAAATTCATAGCACAAAGAATCCATATGTATTTAGCCCTGCATTCCCTTTGGAACTGTAAGTTAATATATTCTGTGGATAATCCATTTCTGTGTTCTAGAAACTTGCTGTTTTTGACATCTACAGGTCAATGGGTCGGACAGTATGGAAATACTTTGACCACTATGGCAGAGGTCAGAATGCAAACATTTTAGGGGGTCTGGCCTGTGTGCGGGAAGCTGGGCAGGGCACTGGGCCTGACCACTACGATTCCAGGGTCTCCACTAAATGTCCTGGGCTCTGGGATCTCTTGCCACACATGGTGCTGGCCCTCTGGCACCTCATTCTCATCCCCCTTGCTTAGCATTCCCTCCCTCCACCCAGCGGAAAGACTTGGTGGGGCTTTGGCAATGGCAGGGCTCAGCCTTGCCACCTAGGGGATCCCGCTACCAGTTTGCCTTTAGAAATAAGACAGCATCAGTGCTTGAAGCAGATGGTACAGTGTACTGGCTTGGAGTGCGTGCCCTTAGCAAAGGAACTCCTGTAGCTTCAGTGGTAATGAGGTAGTGGCTGGTAGTTATTGATTTTTGTTTCGATAAGTCTGAAAATTTTCATACAAAATTGAAAAAATTTGAAAAATAAGAGTATGTGCTAAAACAGGATGGCCTGGGTTTGAACCCCAGCTCCTCTACTTTAACTAGGAGGCTTTGGGCAAGTTCATTCCACTGGCAAAAGATGAATAATAATACTCTTGTCTTACAGGGCTGTTGTGAGGATTACATGAGTTAATCCATTGTAGATTTTGAACCGGATTTGGCCTAAAGTAAGTACTCAAAAATAAAAATAACTAACATTTCTTGAAAGTGAAACTGAAAGTCGCTCAGTCATGTTTGACTCTTTGCTACCCCATAGGCAAAAAGTCCATGAAATTTTCCAGGCCAGAATACTGGAGTGGATAGCCTTTCCCTTCTTCAGGGGATCTTCCCAACCCAGGGATCAAGCTCAGGTCTCCCACATTGCAGGCGGATTCTTTACCAGCTGAGCCACAAAGGCAGCCCAGCATATAATAAAAAGTAACTATTGTTAATCTAATTATTAGTACAACCTCCTTATTTTAGAAAGATTTTAAGTGCCCGGGATAGAATGTGACTTGGTAAGAGATGGTTCAAGGTGCTCAGTCATGTTTGACTCTCGGTGTCCCCAAGGACTGTAGTCCGCCAGGCTCCTCTCTCTATGGAGTTCTCCAGGCAAGAATCCTGGAGTGGATAGCTGGGTAGCCATTTCCTCTTCCAGAGGATCCTCCCCACCCAGGGATCAAACCCACGTCTACTGCATCTCCTGCATTAGCAAGTGGATTCTTTACTACTAGTGCCACCTGAGATACCCTAATATGTATGAGCAAGGATAGGCTTCCCTGGCAGCTCAGACAGTAAAGAATCTGCCTGCAATGCAAGAGACCTGGGTTCGATCTCTGGGTTGGGAAGACCCCCTGGAGAAGGGAACGGCTATCCATTCCAGTAGTCTTGCCTGGAGAATCCCATGGACAGAGGAGCCTGGTGGGCTACAGTCCATGGATCACAAAGAGTCAAGACAGGACTGAGAAACTAACACTTTCACTTTTCAAAGGATAGGCTGCTGTTATTACTGTGGGTAGCAGGTTTCCTGAATGTTCCTCTCTCTCTGCTTGCTGCGACGTGACAGTGGAATGAGCCCTGGACCTTCAGTGAGACTGTGTCCTAACCACTCAGGAACAAAGCCCGCAGGGTGAGAATCCTGGCTCTTTCTAGTCCCTTTCTTCCACCTGTCAGATGATGAGTTCCTGCCTCCAGCAGGCAGTAGGCAGCGAAAAGAGAAAAAGGGGAAACTCCAGCCGGTAGTTTTATTATCCACTATTGCTGAGACTTTCTCTGCACCCTTGACCTCTGCTCCAGCCAAGAATCCATTCACAGTATCCTGCCTTGTTGTCAGGTCTATGCCTTCCCTTATGAATGCCCTGTCCTTTTATTGTCTGAGCTGCAGTGGGCTCTCTGCTATTAGCCCTGCCAAACATCAACCCACTGATCACCAGATAACCTGAGCGACGCTGCCCATATTATAGGAGCAAACCCACTAAATGGCATATTATCTTTCATATGTTTTTATTGGCCAACTTTTATATGCTGGGCATTATTTCTAATTGCTAGTAGGTAATAAGGTATTAGGAAGACAATTTATCTGTTGAAGAACTGATGCTTTCTAATTGTGGTGTTGGAGAAGACTCTTGAGAGTCCCTTGGACAGCAAGGAGATCACACCAGTCAATCCTAAAGGAAATCAACCCTGCATATTCATTGGAAGGACTGATAATGCAGCTGAAGCTCCAATACTTTGGCCACCTGACGCGAAGAGCCAACTCGCTGGAAAAGACCCTGATGCTGGGAAAGATTGAAGGTTGGAGGAGAAGGGGGTGACAGAAGACAAGATGGTTGGATGGCATCAGCGAATCAATGTACATGAGTTTGAACAAACTTTCAGAGGTGGTGAAGGACAGTCCTGGCATACTGCAGTCCATGGGGTTGCAAAGAGTTGGACATGACTTAGTGACTGAACAACAGCAACAAAGGGATGTACAAAAATCAGTATATTTGGCTTATTTTTGTAAGCTGTCATTTAGCTTGTATTTGCAAAAATGCTTAGAACTTCTATTTAATGACAAAAAGTTGAAATACCAGTTGACCTTTGGCATATGGAAATCTTTCTGTTTGTTGCTTAGAACTGAAGGAGCTGAGAGCTGGTTCTCCTCCCAGGTTTCTGGCTGTGCCCCAAGCTTGGCTGTTTTACGCAGACTGACTGGGAAACCTCAGAAAGTAGGTACAGGTAGAGTGGCTTCCACAATTTAATTGCTTCTCAAGGATCCTAAAATCATAGAACCAGGGCCACAGGGCTGGAAGGGGCTGTAAAAATTCTTAATTCAACCTTTTCACTTCACAAATGAGGAAACTCAGGACTCAAGAAGTGAGGTGATCAAGGTGGTTTTTATCCAAACACAACTGTGATTCTCCTCTTGGGAACAGAGATAGGGCAAAGCCAAAGTCAGAGAAAAAAGTGGTCCAAAGTTGGATGTAGTGTATGAATTTGTCATTTAAAGATGCCGTATGGCTTTAACCACACGGGTTAACAGGGTTGAGAATAATCCCTATGAGGGTTAAGTTAAAAATCCATTAAAAAAAAAGAAACCTGGATTTTATAAGCTATGAGAAGTGATAAGGATGGAGATATTTTCAGAGGTAAGCTGTGTTTCCATTCCTCACTAAGACTTAATAGAACACATGGGTTCAGGGAGACGCGGAGGATTTCGACACAATTCAACACCAGTTCATTCCAGGAGTAAAGGCCCTTCAGTCCAGCTCCCTTCCACCTCAGTGTTAAAGGAAGCTAGAAAGCCAATTACTCTCGCAGCAGGGCCTCTCCCATACTGCATGGAAGAACGTACTGGAAACCTGTGTGCTTTACAAGCAAGTAAAACTATAATTGCAGGTGGGAAAGAACACAGGTTCTCTTTGTTTCTGCCAACATTTCAGTCTAGTAAGCTCCTCCCTTCTATAGCTGCAGAAATAGCACAGACTATTTTCTTTAGCGTACAAAATATATATTCTACGGTTCTATAAAACTTAACACAATGCTTTTTGTTAACATTGAAAAGATAATCTCTGCACAGCCCACCAAAAGGGCATGCATTCTTCAGAGACAGGCGCTGAAGGTGCCCACCTTTATATGGAAAGCAACACCCACCTTCTGGTTTAAGCTTGGAAAGTCTCTCAGCAAGACTAATGAGGGTGCAAGGGTGGGAGGGTAATACCTGACTTGCTCCAGCGGAGCCTTAGGGAGGTCTTGTTGCCTGGGAGAAAGTGGGGGGTGGAGGGTTATCCAAGTGCAGTCCTCCTTGTGGGGTCACTTGGGGGGTCTGGTCCAGGACCATCCTGGAGGCAGGAGGAAGCTTTCCCTGCCAAGGTGTTGCTCATATGGTGACTCTGCTTCCCAGGGGGACCTAACAGTAAAGAACCCACCTACCAATGCAGGAGACATCAGAGATGTGGGTTTGATCCCTGGGAAGATCCCCTGGGCTAGGAAATGGCAACCCACTCCAGTATTCCTGCCTGGAGAATCCCATGGACAGAGAAGCCTGGCAGGCTGCAGTCTGTCGGGTTGCAAAAGAGCCAGACATGACTGAAGCGACTTAGCATACACGCGGGCAGCTGCTGCCACACTGGAGGAACCTGTGGCCTAGAGCCCCCTGCAGAATCTGAGAGGCAGAACTCAGGGTGCAGCCAGCATTGCTTACGTTGTGACAACTGCAGTCTAGTGTCCACAGAGGCAGAGCTGCGGTGCCACTGAAGAAAGTTGCAGAGGGCCATTTACGAAGGTCCATGTCTCCAGGCAACACTGCACCAGCACGGGTACCGCGGGCACATCTCTCTCTTAAACCCTCTCTGTTAAGCAGAGGTCTAAGGGTCGTACATATTAACTTCTCTAAAGCTCACAAGCACATTTTGGGGCAGGTACAATTACTACCCCTGCTTCAGGAATGAAGTGCTGCTTCTTTTTTTTTTTTTAATATTTTGGCTGAAGCACGCAGGATCTTAGTTTGCTGACCGGGAATTGAACCCTTGCCCCCCTGCAAAGGAAGTGCAGAGTCTTAACCACTGAATCACCAGTGAAGTTCCTGAAATGCTCCTTGAGGCACCAAGTGAAGTGACTTGCCCAGGGTCACCTAAGTGAGTCTGGGGTGAGCATCTCAATGTGGGCAGCTGGCTTCCAAGGCTCCATGTATAACCACTGCACTGTTCAGCCCCTCTTCGATGCCTAAGGTCAGGTATCATCACTCCTTTGGAGACCTTTGCTCCAGGCAGAAACTTCATCCCCTGTTGCCCTCACACTGGTTTGCTGGTCTCCTAAAACCTCCTGACAGCCATCTTAGTTTTGATTTCTATTTAATTTTCCACCTCAGAAAGCAGTGCCGGGGAGGGGGGAATCTGCTGATACTTTTGAAAATGATTTATTAACCAACAGTTCGAGGAAATGGAGGGCTTCCTGGCTGCCACCTGACCTCTGTCTGCGGCCTTCCTAATGTTTGCATTACTTCCCTGACCTTGCAAAGTGACCTGGAATAGTTTGCCTGCTTCCTTTTGCGTGTCCACTTTCAGAGCCCAGCTGTCAGCCCGTGCGAGTCTGTCAGTGAGTATCTCAAGGGTTCGAAATGGGGTGTGCAGCCTTTGGAGGAGCGCAATCTAACACTAAGCTCCAAATTCCTTCCCATAATTGAGCATTCATTAAGTTTGACGGAACAAAAGCTGGCATTCTCTGTTAGAAAGCAGGGGTCAGAACCAGTAGCTGTGTTTTGTTTGGCCTGCAGAGTGTTTAAATATTGAGAAATTTCACATAAAAATACGGACTTCCAGCTCCTCTTGGAGAAAAGGGAAGGGATGACAGCTCTGAGCTCAGAGGAACAGCTGTCCCCTTCAGAGGGGACACTCCCTGGCTTCTCAGCATGACCTGCAGACTCACCCTTGGCCTGCTTTGGGCATGGGTGCCGCTTTCCTGGCTCTGCAGGAATTGGAGTCGACAAAACACTGTTCTGAAACTGCACTTCCCTCCCCTGAAATGTGAGCTGGCTTGGCTAGGCCGGTGGACCAGGATTGAACTGGGAGAGCTGGTGCTTCCAGAGGGCAGTATGTGCGTGCTAAGTCACTTCAGTCGTGCCCAACTCTTTGTGACCCTATGGACTGCAGCCTGCCAGGCTCCTCTGTCCATGGGATTCTCCAGGCAAGGATACTGGAGTGGGTGCCATGCCCTCCTCCAGGGGATCTTCATGACACAGGGATCGAACCTGTGTCTGTCTCCTACATTGGCAGGCAGGTTTCTCACCACAAGCACCACCTGGGAAGCCCCCCGCCTGCCAAGAGGGCAGACGTGGTGCTTTTTCTTTCCTGTCCCCGCACCTGGCACATAACTGTCTGGCACATAACAGACATCACTTAGGAGTCTAGCTAGAGTGACTAGCTCTCTGGGCGGGGGGGAACATTTCTGAGTGACAGAAACCTGCTCCCCAGCTACAGAAGTCCAGGCTTATTAATGCTTCAGTAGCTTTTTGAATGACCAAGGCTGCACCCTATACTTTTTAATTGGTTATGCTATAAAGATCTTTCTTGCTGTCACAAATGATATTGAATCCTGTTTAAAATCCCAGAGAGTGTGTTGATTGTTTACTGGAATTTAGCAAGAAATTTAAAAACAAAGAACAATATGAACAGCTGCCCCCATCAGCCTTCTAATTTTTCCTCAAGAGAGTCCGGGGTGATACTAAGGAAGACCAGCAAGTTACAAATGCAGATGGAATTGCAGGCCACTAGCATACGCAGCCGAGCTACCAGGGAAGCCAGGCTGGCGGGCTACAGTCCATGGGGTCACAAAGAGACGGACAGAACTAAGTGACTCAGCACAGCACATGCAGCCAAACGTTTCAGCTGAGACACACACGCTAATGCTGCCCAATGAGGCTGCTCTGCTTCCTCGGTCCATCTCCAGATGATGTGGCTGTGCTCAGCCGTGTCTGACTCTTTGCCACTCTTTTGACTGTAGCCCACCAGGTTCCTCTGCTTATGGGATTTCCCAGGCAAGAATGGGTTGCCATTTTCTCCTCTAGGGGATCTCTGCAACCCAGGGATTGAACCCATGTCTCCTGTGTCTCCTGCACTGTGGGCAGATGCTTTACCCACTGAGCCATCAGGGAAGCCTATCTTTAGAGCATCAAACAAACGAACTTTGTCTTTTTTAAAAAATATTGAACTATAGTTGATTTACAATGTTGTATTAATTTCTTCTGAGCAGTAAAGTGACTTAGTTATACATATCTACTTTTTAATATTCATTTCCATTATGGTTTATCACAAGACACTGAATACAGTTCCCTAAGCCATACAGTAGGACCTTGCTTATCCATTCTCTGCATAATGGTTTTCATCTGCTAATCCCACACTCCTAATCCTTCCCTCCCCTACTCCACCCCGCTTGGCAACCACACGTCTGTTCTCTACGTCTGTGAGCCTGTTTCTGTTTTGTAGACGCGGTCATTCGTGTCATATTTTAGATTCCCCATAAAAGTGATACCATATGGTATTTGTCTTTCTCTTTCTGACTTACTTCACTTAGTATGATCATCTCTAGGTCCATCCATATTGCTGCAAATGGCATTATTTCATCATTTTTTATAGCTGAGTAATATTCCACTGTGCATATGCATCATTTATACACACACACACATCTTCTCTATTCATTCATCTGTCAATGGACATTTAGGTTATTTCCATGTCTTGGCTGCTGTGACATAGAACAGTGCTGCTATGAACACAGACATGCAGGTATCTTTTTGAATTATAGTTTTGTCTGGGTATATGGCCAGGTGTGGGACTGCTGGATTATATGGCAGCTCTATTTTTAGTTTTTTGAGGAACCTCCATACTGTTTTTCAAAGTGGCTACATCAGTTTACAGTCCCATCAGCAGTGTAGGAGGGTTCTCTTTTCTCTACTTCCCTTTCAGCATTTGTAGACTTTTCTGGGGTTCCAAAATCTCCATGGATGGTGACTGCAAGACATGAAATTAAAAGATGCTTGCTCCTTGGAAGGAAAGCTATAGCAAACCTAGACAGTGTAATAAAAAGCAGAGACATCACTTGCCAACAAAGTTCCAAAAGAGCTACTATTTTTTCCCTGTACTCATGTATGGATATGAGAGTTGGACCTTAAAGAAGGCTGTGCACTGAAGAATTGATGTTTTTGAATTGTGATGTTGGAGAAGACCCTTGAGAGTCCCTTGCACTGCTAGGAGAGCAAACCAGTCAATCCTAAAGGAAATCAACCCTGAATGTTCATTGGAAAAGACTCTGTTGCTGAGAAAGATTAAGGGAAGGAGAAGGGGTTGACAGAGGATGAGATGGTTGGATGGCATCACTGACTCAATGGACATGAGTTTGAGCAAGCTCCTGGAGATAGTGAAGGACAAGCAAGCCTGATGTACTGCAGTCCATGGGGTTGCAAAGAGTCGGACATGATTTAGTGACTGGACAACAGACTTTTTAATAATGGCCAAGCAAATGAATTTTGAACATGCCAGAAACCTCCTTAGCCCCCAACTCCTGACTGGACATAGCCTTCTTATTATTATCCCTCTGCTCTTTGAAGACAAGTCACAAATGTGGTAGAATGACTGGCATGAAGCATCAAGGGGTAACACCCTACTGGGTGTCACCAGATTGAAGTAGAACTATAGGTAGTCTCTACTAGCTCTTGGCACTCAAGCAGAATACAGGGGTTTAACCATAACCATCAGGCAATGCTAGTCCTTTTCTGAGAAAACGAGCCCTCTCAACTTCAGGGCTCTGGGCACATAGTATGTGCTTAATAAATATTTGCTGAATGAGTAAATGAATAGAGAAAACACCCTGCTAGAGTCTGATGGAGACCTGGGTACATGTTTCAGATGTGCAGGTGGAATGAAAAGATTATAAATGTCACACTCTTTGTTGCTTGAGGCACATCACAGAGTCATTTCTGAGGAGGTTGATGCGATACTATCATACTTGTCCCATGAACGTTCTGAGAGAATTTATCAATATCCTGAAGCATGCAGACGAACTGTCAGAATCAGTAATAAAAACTACTCTTCGTAAATGTCCAAGTCAGTAACAAGAAATTTTTCCTGCTTGCCTCTCTCCATGGGTTAGGTCACAGAAGGGTTCAAGGCTACCATGGCCTGGAAGTCCTCTTCCCATTGCCTGGCACCTGCTCACATCTATAGAGCCTCACATTTTAATTTAGACTCAGCCACTCGGAAGCCTGCTCTGATGGACAAGTTACTGGGTGTTCCAGTTACTATTGCTTGTAAACAAATTACCCGAAAACCTAGTGGTGTAAAACAGTCATTATGTTCAGATTGTACAGGTCAGGCTTTCAGGCAGGACACAGTAGAGATGTCTTGTCTTTCCTCCATGATGCCTGCAGCCTCATTGGAGCCTCTGCTGAAAAGACTTGAAGGCCAGGGGTGGTGGGAGTCATTTGGATGTATCTGTACTCACATGTCTGTTGGTTGATGATGGCTGTCAGCTGGAATGACTACATGTGACCTCTTTCTGCAGGGTCTCTGCATGGGCTAATATGGGCTTCCTTACAACATGGTGGCTGGTTTACAAGAGTGAGCATTCCCAAAGAGAACCAGCTTGAAGCTGTATCACTTTTTAAGACCTAGCCTTGAAGTCACATAGCATCATTTTCATGGTCACTGCTGCTGCTGCTGCTGCTGCTTAGTCGCATCAGTCGTGTCCGACCCTGTGCGACCCCATAGACGGCAGCCCACCAGGCTCCGCCGTCCCTGGGATTCTCCAGGCAAGAACACTGGAGTGGGTTGCTATTTCCTTCTCCAATGCATGAAAGTGAAAAGTGAAAGTGGAGTCGCTCAGTCGTGTCTGACTCTTCACGACCCCATGGACTGCAGCCTATCAGGCTCCTCTGTCCATGGGATTTTCCAGGCAAGAGTACTGGAGTGGGTTGCCATTGCCTTCTCCAGGCCCATCCAAATTCAGAAAAGAAAAAAAAAAAAACAAAAAAAACCCAGATACCCCTTCTCAATAGGAAGAATGTCAAAGTCACAGTGTAAGAAGGGCATGTGGGATGGGAGATACAGTTACAGATATCTTTGTGGAATATAACCTTCCACACTAGTTTAGATGTGTTTTCTGACTCGAGCTCCTCCTGAACTTAAAAACTGCTTGTCTGCCTCCTCCTGAGCCTGTGAGCTCAGTGAAGGAAGGAGCTGTGTGACTCACTCGCCTTCCGTTCCTAGCACAGTGCCTGGCACACATGATTATTGAATTGAACGAAATAAAAAGGAAGAGTCGGAAGGACTCTTGGAACCCCCTTTCATGCTGGCTGTTGGTGGCATAAGGGAAGTTTGACCAGGGCAATAAAAGAAACACCACAGAAATGTACCCAAACACCTTTCTGCAGCCTAAGGCTATTCCCTGGAGCCTATCACGTATGATAAGGGAGTCTGCTTCCTTATGTCTCTCAGGCTGTATAGGAAATAACTTTAAGAATTATAACTGACTTCATGTGCTTCTCTTCTTGAACTTTTTGGAAGTATTTTTCCTCCTTATATCTCTGTGCTGTAAAAATGGCAAGTATGAGATAAGAGTACCCAAAAGGCTGCCTTTTTTTTTTTTATACACACACTCGCGGTACAGCAGAAAGTAAGGAGTCAGAAAACCCCAACTTCAGTCTTGGTTCAGACACTGAGCAGAAGCCCTGGAGCTTTGATATGCTGATTTTTCTAAATCTCAGTTTTCTTGCCCATAAAGTGGGTAGAAAAAAGGTGATAACACAATATACAAAAAAAAAAAAAGATACTATTACAACGTATGGTGGTTTTAAAACATACTCACATATTCTTTGACATACCTCCTTTTAGAAGACGGACTTTAATTTGTCCCGTAAACGTGGGCCTGACTTAGTGATCATTTCAAATGAACAGAGTATGGCAGAATATGACGCTGACTTTCAAGGCAAGGTCTCAGAGGTCACTCACAAGCCAGCCATCATGTCATGAGGACACCTGAGCAGCTCATGGAAATGCCCATGTAAGGAGCAGCAGAAGACTCCCACCAGTAACCAGCACACACTCGCCAGATGGGGCAGTAACCCACCTTGCAGGGAGACGGATGATGTGGTCCTGACCCGCCAACGCCAGGACTGCAGCCTCCTAACGGACTCCACACCCACACTGCCCAGCTAGACTCCTGGATTCCTGGCCCACAGAAACCATGGGAGGCAGCATTTACGTTTAAGTTACTAAGTCTTGGGGTAATTTCTTATACAGCACTAGGTAACATATATAATTACACCCCACTAACCAACCAAAGGTATGGCCGGCATTTGTTTCTCCGAACACATGATGGGTTAGTTTTGATCCAAATACTGTCTTGCCTGCTGCCAGTGACTCAAAACATATTTATGTGTGAGGTGGCAGGCTGAGGAGGAGGTTGGGGGGGTGCTGGGGGGAGTCCAATTTCACCTTTAGTAAGAGCCACACTAACCTGACTTTCTGTCTTTGTAAACAGGCCCTCACCTAGTCAGTATTACAACTGCTATTTAATAAGTGGGAAACAGCAATAAGTAACAGAACCCCCCAAATTAACAACAGAACGCAGATGGTCAGAAGCCAAAGCAGTCGAGGGGGCCAGGAAACCGGACTCCAGGGAAGTGGCTTCAGCGCTGACCGAGACCATCCAGTGGTGTGGCCGCATCGTCACCCACCAGCGGGCTGTTTATACTCGGGGCGGGGGTAGGTTGGAGGGCAGGGGTGGCTCAGGGTTGGCTTCTGGAATCTTAATCTCTGAGCTCTTTCTCACCTGGTGTCCCCAGAAGGGCAAGCACTGTGCCCCTGGCTAGCCACGTTTCGTGTTGGCGTCCCTGCCCGCCGTCCCTAGCCCTTTGCTTGTCGGTGGGCTAGGTGTGTGGCTGCAGTCGGGTGTGGGGCCGCGGTCTGCAGGCAGGCAGTTTTCTCTGGGCGAAGACTAACCAGCTGGTGTAACGAACAACCTGCAATACCACCATGTTAATCATCTGTGTTAACCCACTCGGCTAATCAGCCCCGACACGAAAACGCCAGCAGTCGTAATCAGCAGGCCTCTGAGGACCAGAGGCCTCAGGGAAGGAGTCAGAAGACCCCGGTTACAGCCCTGGCACTTGTCACTTCCCCCTCTCCCCTCCCGCCAGGATCTGAAACCCTGGGAGACCGAACATGCATTGGGAACCGTTCCCACCTGCTCTCTTGAGAAAGAGTGACTTTCCATTTGCTCTGCTACCAATCTGCCAATCCTTCAAAGAGCGACATTCGGTCCCTTCCCTTCACCGTGAAACATCACGTTCCCTTCAACATGCACTGTTGAAAACCCTCCTTATTTAAATGGCATGATTTGCCTCCCAGATAACTTATGGTTCTCTCTCCTAACTCATTCACTGGTGGGACTGACCCTGATGAAAGTTGCTCACAGAGATTTAGTGATGTTTTAATGGAGGCCTCGTCCCCGTCTTGCCCCAGATTTTACTCAGGAGTTTCTGAAGGCTGTGACAGCTACAGGGGACACAGGTTCTGGCCATGAAGCAACTCAGGCAAGCTGTCACGCTTTGTTTTTCTGCTGGTTAAATCCCAATGCTCCTAATTAGTTATCCTGCCAGCTAAGGCCTGGGTGGACAATGGCGTGGGGACCAGGGGTGCCGAGAGGCTATGAATACAAGTTCCTCGGGCTCCTGAGGTCTCGGCACCACTGACTGGGTTGTGGGCACCGAGGCGCTGTGATCCTGGGGGCTGTGGATTCAAAGACGTCAGCCCCCGTGTGAATAAAGGTCATCACCTGTTACTTCTTCGGTGAAAGGGCAGCTGCGCTGGGTGCCCACTCAGGCTCGGCCTTTGTCTGCTGACTCTGTGAATAGCGCCCACAGAGAATAACATTCTCTGATTCTGTATTTGCTTGGTGGGGCAGAGCCGTGCAAAATAACTTGCATACTTCCTCAGAGAAGAATTCGGCCAAGTCTGGTTTTAAAAAATGGCCTTGAAATGCCTTAAACGTCACCTTTTGTGATCATATTCACTAGCAAGAACACACTAGAAAATCTTCATGGTAGGGCTGGCCACCGCTTGTGTGATTTCTTCAGGAGCCAATTCTGACAAATGTTTAGGCCCCAAGGAGGACAATTTCTGAGCTCTGTGGGAGTGGGGAACTAGAGAAAAAGCTAACTGAAAAGTCAGTTAGCTGTTCGGGAAGGTTCAGTGTTCAGAAAATTTGCAACATCGAACAACCTACTGTTGCTCCAATATGTAAAACACTGAGATTTTATTTGCTTTCAGAATTCTGTGCATTGTTTTTACAAAGCAGCATTTCTAACATTGTTTTGTTTATGGGCTTATGTTAAATTAGTTTGTTTGCTTTTCTTTTATGGGGAGAGAGTGCTAATGAGTTCGGGACAGTGTATGTCCATGTGTGTGTATTTATCCACCCATCCATTCATCCATCCATCCATTGTGTCATTTGAACATTCACATGCTCAGTTGCTTAGTGTAAATGTTCACTGCTTTAGCATAAAACAAACAATTCAGACCACCCGAGGCCCCTCTAGAAAGGCAGCAGGCATCTGATTTACCCCCCGGCCATGGCTCTAGGGCTATGGATCCTCTGCTCCAGCACTCTTCACACTTCACATGTCTTTAGTAAGTACTCCAAAGTTCAGATTCTTCCACCTTTTTTCATAATTAAAACTCACCTATTGGAATTTATCTCCCCTCAGGTATCATTCTGTGCTGTCAACTTAATAAGACAAAAGAATTTGTGCTAAAATAATAATTTACTCCCCTCAGGAAATATATAGGCATACCTCAGAGACACGGTGGGCTCGGTCCCACACCACTGAGATAAAGCAAGTATCACTGTCAACCAAGTCACATGAATTTTCTGCTTTTCCACTAAACTGCTATTAAGTGTACAAGCATTATGTCTTAAAAAAAAAAACCACACATCTTAATTAAAAAATACTTTATTAATAAAAAATGCTGATCACTATCTGTCAACGTGGGGTTGCCACCAACCTTCAACTGGTGAAAAACACAGTATCTGCAGAGTGTAATAAAATGAAATATGCCTGTGTTTCATATTAGCTAGAACTGCATTGTCTTAAGCTGGACGTAGGGGCTAGTCTGGAAAGTTAGGGCCCAAGGAAGGTGAACAATGGGGAAATCAGTTCTGAGATTGCCCCACAAGAAGTGTGTGTGTGTGTGTGTGTGTGTGTGTGTGTGTTGGCAGGTGAGGTGGTGAGTGGTGGAGGGAGTGGGTGGGGAAGGGCTGCTCTCACCAACTGCCTCACCCCTGGGATCACGCTGTATCCTTTCTCATGGATCGTGTACAAATGGAATCATTCATTGCTTAACTTACACACGTCCCAAAGGTGAGTAACACCAGAAGAGTTAGTCATTTACATACATCTTAGGCTTTTGTCAGAACAGCACAGGTAGCCAAAATTTAGAAGTCAAGTCTGACCTTTCCTTTCAGCAAGTAGAAAGAACTTCAGAAGAAGCCTCCTATCACTTACACAGCCCGAGGAATGACATATTAAACCGTGCTTCTGATTTGCTCCTTGAGAGCAGCTAGGATCTAGTGAATGCTAACTTGCATATACTAATGTATTCTACTGATAAAATGTGGGATTTGCTTATCAGTGTTAAAAGAGCCAAAGGGATCTGAGTAAGGAGGCGGTTGTCACACATGCATCAGAGGAAGGGGAGAACTAATACAGAAAGCCAAGTATGGAGGGTTATGGGACTGCTTCTGCTGTCCCACTGGAGTGTATCTTTTTGTTATATTCCTGTTGTAAAGCCTTCCCATAAATTCCCAATAATGCTGGGCAGATTGAAAATAACGAAACACAAATTCTATTCTACTTTCCTTTCTCAAAGTATCAAACTGGGAAAAAAAAAATCTCTAAAAAAGCAGCCTTGTTTCCCCATTAAAACATGCACCAACACTTGCCCATTCATTCTCACATGCTTAAGATAGACATTGCCTGCCAAATCCTTTCTGAGGAACTGCTGTGTTATTTTAAAACACCACTACACATTAAAACCTCCTGAAAATTTGTAAGATTTTATTTAAGAAAAAAAAAGCACATTCTCTCAGATTTATATTCAAGGAGCAAAGATGGCATGGTTTTCTAGCAACATCTACTTTACTGAACAGAAATTCATTTGAAATTCCAAACTTCAATGAATAACTCAAGCTGGTGTACCCACCCATCCCCCAGCTCCTGGGATTCAGAGAGTCTCTGCCTCCACGTTCTGTGCCCTGCTACTAGGGCAGGAGAAGTACTTGTCCTGTCTTACGTGTTACAAAGCTGTCACTGATTGTTGTGTTGCTTTAGCTGCTAAGTCATGTCTTTTGTGAGCCATGGACTGTAGCCCACCAGACTCCTTGGTCCATGGGATTTCCCAGGCAAGATTATGAGTGGGCTGCCATTCCCTTCTCCAGGGGATCTTCCTGACCCAGGGACTGAACCTGCATCTCCTGCACTGCAGGTGGATTCTCTGCCATCTGAGCCACCTGGGAAACCCCTGCCACTGATCAGGAATGGCTGTGGGAGTTAACTACTGCATCTGCCACCCGCTAGTGAAAGCCAGTGAGCAGCTTACTTACCGGTGAGATAAAAAGACAAGTAAGCCAGAGCAAGAGAAATGTCATATGACATCCCTTGTATGTGGAATCTAAAAAGAACTGATACACATGAACTTATTTACAAAACAGACTCACAGACTTAGAAAAGGAACTTATGGTTGCAGGGGTGGGGGGCAGGAAGAATGGGGGGAAGGGATAATTAGGGATGGACACGTACACACTACAATATTCAAAATGGATAACCAACAAGGTCCTACTGTATAGCCCAGGGAACTCTGCTCAATGTTATGTGGCAGCCTGGATGGGAGGGGAGTTTAGGGGAGAATGGATTCAGAATGTATGGCTGAGTCTCTTCGCTATCCACCTGAAAATATCAAAACATTGTTAATCAGCTATTGTTGTTGTTGCTCAGTTGCCCAGTCATGTCTGACTCTTTGCGACCCCATGGACTGCAGCACGCCAGGCTTCCCTGTCCTTCACCATCTCCTGAAGTTTGCCCAAGTTCATGTCCATTGCAATGGTGATGCCATCCAGCCATCTCATCCTCTGATGCCCTCTTCTTCTGCTCTCAATCTTTTCCAGCATATCCAATATACTGGATTATATCCAGTTATACACCAATACAAAATAAATGGTTAAAAAAAAAAAAGACAAGGATTTGGCACTATCATAAGCTACAAATGGTGCCAATAATTGGCAACACCACTCACTGGCCAGTGGGCAGGTGATTAAAGTGCCCAGAACAACTAGAGGAAGTCTCATTTGCTGAGGAGTGTCAGTTCCTGCTATTTATTTCCCACGTTCAAGTGTACAAAAGTAGACAGAGTGCATGCAAAGAGACCAATGAATTCAAATACTAAGAAGAGGGGGAAATTTTTTCTTGAGTGTAATATCAGAGGCATTAAGGGAGTTTGAAATCTGCTGATTTACTGAAGTGAATCTAGCTGCTAAAACTTTGGGGACTATTACTTATAAACATGAAGACAGTGAGAAAGAAAAAGGTTGCACATTTTTTGATACCACAGTTCTTTCAGTGTCTTTAGTTAGGGTGGTAGCATTGTGTGCTGTATTATTTTAAGATTTTTGGATATATACTTAAATTATAAATCCCCTTTTATCATGTTTATTCAATTTTTACCTTTCTTTTTCTCTCTGGAGAGGAAGGTATTTACATTTTGTTTTTTAAATAAAAGCTAACGGGAAAACTCAAGTTCACTTCAGAGAAATTTGTAGAAAGGAATCTTGGCCCTTAGGAAGGATACTTATATTGACATTTGTAGTCGTGGTTCAGTCGCTAAGTTGCATCTGACTCTTGGAACCCCGTGGACTGTACCCTGCCAGGCTCCTCTGTCCATGGGATTTTCCAGGCAAGAATACTGGAGTGGGTTGCCATTTCCATTATTCAAGATTAATTCTTCAGTTACTTACTTGAGTTTCTTCCTCTCCCTTGCAAAATTTATAAACTGAAATTCATTTTTCTACAGTCATTTCACTTGATAGAAGTGACACTTTTATTTGTTGTTCCATTGCTAAGTCGTGTCCTACTCTTTGTGAGCCCATGAACTGCGGCATGCCAGGCTTCCCTGTCCATCACCATCTTCTGGAGTTTGCTCAAACTCGTGTCCATTGATTTGATGATGGTCTTCCAACCATCACATCCTCTGTCGCCTCATTCTCTTCCTGCCTTCAATCTTTCCCAGCATCCGTGTCTTTTCCAATAAGTCAGCTCTGCGCATCAGGTAGCCAAAGTATTGGAGCTTCAGCTTCAGCATCAGTCCTTCCAATGAATATTCAGGGTTGATTTCCTTTAGGATTGACTGGTGTGATCTTCTTGCTGTCCAAGGATGCTTTTACAGAGACCTTTATTTTAGGAGTGAGGATGGGAATTGAATGGAGGAAATAACTTACTCTGAAACTCCTGAAGCTGACTTCAAAGAGGGTGGCATAGCACCCAGACAGAGGAGGAAATGGTACAGGACGACCTGGGGCTGGCAACTCGGTTAGTGAGGAAGGATATCCTGCTATGTCGGACACGGACTGTCACAAAGCAATAATATTTTTTCCCCATTCTTGTGTTTACTTGTCTTATCTATTTGCAAGAACAGCTCAGATTCAGAAAACAGACCAGACATTTACTCTGAAACCAAGGGAAGATGGGGCAGAGGTTTCCTTCAGTACTGATAGCCTAGATGTAGATAGATCAAAAGCTAAATCCAATTTAACCCACCTCAGGCAGAAAAAGTAATTGAATTAAACTTCCTCTCAATATGATAGGTTTGGAGATCTTAAAGCCAGGCACAAAGAACCAGGTTAGAGTGAACTGTGGAGTAAACAGACGCATGGAGCTCTGGCCACCCCCGCAGACAGGGAGTTTGATAAGCTGTTGATTGCCTCTACTGCTTTACGATGGAGGCTGAAACTGATTAAGCTGCTTATGGGGCTCTGAGGCTAATGGTCTGGCCCACCAAGAATACCACTGCCACTGATTTAGGTAAGCTGCTTGGCATTGTATGGTTTGATTATTACAAGGGGGAAAAAAAAGAAAAAAGACAGCAGGGTATAAGAGAGCTTTTTAAAAGAGAAAGCTTTATTATGCCAAATAGCTATACTACTTTGCCACCCCAAAATGAATATGGAATTACTGATTCTTCCTCTTCATCTGGTATCAAAACTTGTTTTTGAAAGGCTTCCTCAAAAAGTACTCACTTTGGAGCCTACTCATTCCATTTCCAACCACCTTTACAAGAATACACCACCGGTGCCTTTAAACTCACTTCTCCAGTGCCAAGAGTCTGGGTCCTTAGATCACTGATCCTGATCCTAGAAATACATAGGTGTACACTGGGTCTTGTAACCAATTCCTCCCCGTGAATGCCACTGGGCAATCACAATTAAAACTGCATCTCTTTCCACACCAGCCAGCAGATCACTGTTTGATTATGTGGTAAAGGGTAGCAGGACTGAAGGGGTGGAGGGAGCTGGTAGGAGCAAATAGATTTAACTTGGGTGCACAAGTGAAAATCAAAACCCTAGTGTCCTCTCAGCCCTCTCTAATAAACACTCTAAAACTATTCCTACCACTAAAATAAGTTTCCTACCTCTGGGGGAGCAAAACAACAACAACAACAACAACAAACATAAAATCCTTGAGGTGAAATTACTTTTCAAGGTTTTATTTATTTTTTAAGTCTTGAAAATGAGTGAAGGATTTGAACACAGATTAAGTTGACCTTTCTTCAGGGCAAAACAACAAAGAAAAGAACTGAATCACAGCAGTTTGATATGTTCTGAAGGTTGTCACAATTACTATTATTATTATTATATAATTAGACCAGGAGCTGACTGTGGCTCAGATCATGAACTCCTTATTGCCAAATTCAGACTTAAATAGAAGAAAGTAGGGAAAAGCACTAGACCATTCACGTATGACCTATATCAAATCCCTTATGATTATACAGTGGAAGTGAGAAATAGGTTTAAGGGACTAGATCCGATAGAGTGCCTCATGAACTATGGACAGAGGTTCGTGACACTGTACAGGAGACAGAAATCAAGACCATTCCCAAGAAAAAGAAATGCAAAAAAAGCAAAATGGCTCTCTGAGGAGGCCTTACAAATAGCTGAGAAAAGAAGAGAAGTGAAAAGCAAAGGAGAAAAGGGAAGATTTATCCATTTGAAAGCAGAGTTCCAAAGAATATCAAGGAGAGATAAGAAAGCCTTCCTCAGCGATCAATGCAAAGAAATAGAGGAAAACAATAGAATGGGAAAGACTAGAGATCTCTTCAAGAAAATCAGAGATACCAAGGGAACATTTCATGCAAAGATGGGCTCAATAAAGGACAGAAATGGTATGGACCTAACAGAAGCAGAAGATATTAAGAAGAGGTGGCAAGAATACACAGAAGAACTGTACAAAAAAGATCTTCACAACTCAGATAATCACGATAGTGTGATCACTCACCTAGAGCCAGACATGCTGTAATGTGAAGTCAAGTGGTCCTTAGGAAGCATCACTACAAACAAAGCTAGTGGAGGTGATGGAATTCCAGTTGAGCTATTTCAAATCCTAAAAGATGATGCTGTGAAAGTGCTGCACTCAATATGTCAGCAAATTTGGAAAACTCAGCTGTGGCCAAAGGACTGGAAAAGGTCAGTTTTCATTCTAATCCCAAAGAAAGGCAATCCCAAAGAATGCTCAAACTACCACACAATTGCACTCATCTCACACGCTAATAAAGTAATGTTCAAAATTCTCCAAGCCAGGTTTCAACTATACATGAACTGTGAACTTCCAGATGTTCAAGCTGGTTTTAGAAAAGACAGAAGAACCAGAGATCAAATTGCTAAACTGCTGGATCATCAAAAAAGCAAGAGAGTTCCAGAAAAACATCTCTTTCTGCTTTATTGACTATTCCAAAGCCTTTGACTGTGTGGATCACAATAAACTGTGGAAAATTCTGAAAGAGATGGGAATACCAGACCACCTGACCTGCCTCTTGAGAAACCTATATGCAGGTCAGGAAGCAACAGTTAGAACTGGACATGGAACAACAGACTGGTTCCAAATAGGAAAAGGAGTACGTCAAGGCTGTATATTGTCACCCTGCTTATTTAACTTATATGGAGAGTACATCAGGAGAAACGCTGGGCTGGAACAAGACTGCCGGGAGAAATATCAATAACCTCAGATATGCAGATGACACCACCCTTATGGCAGAAAGTGAAGAAGAACTAAAGGGCCTCTTGATGAAAGTGAAAGAGGAGAGTGAAAAAGTTGGCTTAAAGCTCAACATTCAGAAAACTAAGATCATGGCATCCAGTCCCATCACTTTATGGCAAATAGATGGGGAAACAGTGGCTGGCTTTATGTTTTTTTTTCTGGCTCCAAAATCACTGCAGATGGTGACCACAGCCATGAAATTAAAAGATGCTTACTCCTTGGAAGGAAAGTTATGACCAACCTAGACAGCATATTGAAAAGCAGAGACATTACTTTGCCATCAAAGGTCCGTCTAGTCAAGGCTATGGTTTTTCCAGTAGCCATGTATGGATGTGAGAGTTGGACTATAAAGAAAGCTGAGCACTGAAGAATTGATGCTTTTGAACTGTGGTGTTGGAGAAGACATTGAGAATCCCTTGGACTGCAAGGAGATCCAACCAGTCCATCCTAAAGGAAATCAGCCCTGAGTGTTCATTGGAAGGACTGATGTTGAAGCTGAAACTCCAATACTTTGGCCACGTGATGCAAAAAGCTGACTCATTTGAAAAGACCCTCATGCTGGGAAAGATTGAAGATGGGAGGAGAAGGGGATGACAGAGGATGTGATGGTTGGATGGCAGCACCAACTCAATGGACATGAGTTTGGGTAAACTCCGGGAGTTGGTAATGGACAGAGAGTCCTGGCGTGCTGCAGTCCATGGGGTTCCAAAGAGTCAGACTTGACTGAACGACTGAACTGAACTGATTATTATTATGCAACTGACTCTTGAAGAATCCAGAAAATATGGAAAAGGAAGCAACGCTTTCATGTAGCGTCTCAAAATTTGTTAGAGAATGAGCTGTTGATTTAAATGATTAAGCAAAGCCTAAGATATTCAGAACTTTGGGTTGGTTTTCTTCCTGGCTGTTAACTTAGTCAATCATTGAAAGGATATACGTACACTAATAAAAGTATAAAAAGATGATTTTCACTCATACATGCTCTGTTCTGTTTTGTTTCTTTTTTAAAGTAACACCATCCAACTGTTTGGCTTGAACATAAGTCAGAGTTTAATATATTCATTGTCCTTGATGTCTTTTTCCCTTGTACATTTTTTTTTTTTACTGATTCAATTCACCTACCATAAAATTCACTCTTTTGAAGTATACAATTCACTAGCTTTTAGTACAGTTACAAAGTTGTGCAACCATCACAGCTAATTCCAGACGTTTTCATCATCCCCAAAGTAAGCCCCACACCATCAGCATCCACTCCTCACCCCACGGCTTGTCCTGGGCACTGGCAATGACTCACCTTCTTTGCCTCTAAGGACTGGCCTCTTTGGGACATTCTAAGAAAAGTCTACATAAAATAAGGACCATAAATATGTATTCTTTTCTGTCTGACTTCTTTCAGCATGATGTTCTCAATGAATGTACCCTTCATTCCTTTTTATGTCCAAATACTATTGCTTTAAGTGGATATACATTTTTTTAATCCATTCATTAGCTAATGAGCACTCAAGTTGTTGCCACTTTTTAGCTATCATGAATAATGATGTTTGAACACTCCCGTACAAGTTTTTATGTGGACATGTGTTTTCAGTTCTCTAGGGTATGTGCCTAGGAGTGGAATGGCTGGATCACAGGGTAACTACACTTAACTTTTCAAGGGACTGCCCAACTATTTTCCTAAGTGGTTGCACCACTTGCCCTTCCTACCAGCAAGTGTACGAGAGCTCCAGTTTCTCTAAATCTTAGTCTGCATTTCTTATTGTCCTATAATATCTTTTTACATTAAGTTTTCTCATTCTGAATAAAAAATAATTATCTGGGCTTGTCAATATAACTACACCAATGATGGGAGAATTCAGTAACCAAGAACACAGTCAACAAAAAACATGTCCCCAGGGAGGAAACAGACATGAAATGGCCCCATGAAGCGCTTACCTGCTGCAGATCTGCGAGGGAATACAGGTGGATCTGTTGAAGGAGGTATTCTCTGGGGAAAATTCTGAAAACAAGGACAGAAACACAAATTGTGGTACTGCCACAAAACACTTTTTCTGAGAAGTTTCTAAGTTCTCATTCAAGAATCCCCTTCCACCTAATAATTCCTCCTTCCCACATCCTCTGAGAAACATATAATAATACCTTTTTCCAGGTAGTTTTCTTCCTAACACAGATACCAAGGAAGAAGTAAAAGTGTGATCTTTGATTTCTGATATACTCCAAGATGCTAGGAGTACAATGCAGTGGTCCAGACCTGAGGACCAGAGCGCCAGGTTTCCTGCACCAGCTGTGGTCCTGAAAGGTGTGTCATCTCAGGCAAGTCCTAAAACCCATGTAGCTTGAGTCTTCATTGTTTAATGAAGATGACTGAACTCATATATTAAATATCTTTCCAGCTCTATTATTCTATGTCTAAATGAACAGACTGTGGAGTTGAGAAAATCAACTAGAGTAGCAACCTGTGTGTCTTTTTCGAGAGGCTCCTGTGGCTTTCATTAGTGGGGATGGTGGTGCCAGACCTTCCATTAATGAACTATCCTCTCACATGTATAGGGATGAGCTTTGGAAACCAGGTATGGATGGAAATAACTGGACAGAATATTTCAAGTTGAGGCTCCCTGACAAAGTTCAATATCTTTGGATGCTGTCAGTTCATGGCATCTGGAAAAGGGACAGTGAGTGAACATGAAAAAAAAAAATGAATTAGAGACAAGTATATAGATACCAAAGCATAGATGGCTAGAAAACACGACATACACATACACACACACTCATATAAAACAAAACTCACAGTGCTAGCATTTTCTGTCTTTGCCTTAGGATACAAGAAAATTGCACAGAACCACCCAAATGAAAGAAACCATCAACTTAACGAACGTTTATGATGATCTACTATATGCCAAGCACTGTGCCAGGCACTAGAAGACAGTTAACAGTCCCAGTATCAGAGCTCAAGGAGCATATAGTCAAGTGAGGGGAAGATCACAAACTGTTAATTACAACATGGTGACTGGATGTAAGAGCTTTGCATGGGGTACATACTTTTAGACTGGTACAGCATGGCAGGTGCCCACCTTGGCTGTCTATTAGAATTACTTGGGAGCTTTTAGACAATAATAGGGCATAAGAATCAGTAGAACCCAGAAATCAGTCTTAAAACAAAAACTCTCCCGGTGATTAGAACAGCCAAGGTTTAGAAACCACTGGTCCAATACCTAGCTCATTGGGGAATTCATTATTCAGTCTTTCAATTAAGTGCGCATTACTGGACAAATCCTAGAGATTAAATCCTTCATCCTTCCACTCATCTTTCTATCCATTCGATTCTGATTGAGCACAGATATGTGCCAGCTACTGTACTAGGCCACAGAAGAAAGAAAGGGCATTGAACCAACGAGAAAAAGTCCCCGGCAGGGAGGCCCCCGTTAGGCATTTTGTATTAATAGTTTGGCTCTCTCCTGGGAAGAATGATAGATTCTGAAGAATTCTGCTGAAAATCCCTGTTTCATCCACAGAGTGATAACAGACCAGTGAGTCCTTGTCTCTGAAGAACAGGATTCACTTCCTGAGGCTGGGATCCCTTCAACTTGGATGGTTTGGGCCTGCACATGTGACAGGAGGTGGCACGCAGTCCCCGCCCAGCTGGGAAGAGTGCAAGGGAGGTGCTCAGTCCCTCCACGTGGGATGAAGCTTTCCTACTGCGAGGCCCCAGTTCACACACATATGGTACAGAGATCGTCACCAGGCCTGTTCCTCAGGGCCCCTACAGGCTTAACAATGAGAACAGCCTGCTTCGGGTGTGGCCCTCGATAAACATCTCATTTTGGTTCTCACAGCAGCCCCATGTGGTAGGCACCACCTCCATTTGACATAAGCGGAAACTGAGGCTCAGAGGCAAAGACTATTTTGCCCAGTGTCATAGAGCTGGGCTTCAAGGCCAGGACTTTCTGACTCCAAAGGCCTGTTCTTCCTCTACTTTCCTGGAGATAAGGATGGAAGGAGAGAGGCGGGTGTGAGCTGACAGTCTATTTAGCTGTATAATACATTGCTCTTCTGGGTAGGTGCTTATCACATGTTTAGGCCAGCAGCAATATAGACCAATTGCTACTTTTTAAAAGAAGGAAAGTGACACTGATGTGCTAGGTCATGCCCTCTTCCTGAAGGCAGTGGGGAGGGTGGCAAGACTGCAGGCAGGGACAGTCCTGACCAGGCACCTGTGGCCCAGGGTAACCGCAAGGAGAAAGGAAAGGGGTGAGTGCACACAACAGGCCGTTTGAGAGGACTGGCCACACGTGGAATGGGTGAAAAAGGAGGAAGGAACTGCAGGTGATTCTAAGATATCTAGCTGGGATGTCAGGATGGTGATGTCACTGGCCAGCACGGGGCAGGCTGCTGGGGGACGGGATAAAGCACTGAGATTTATCTGCGCTGGACAGCGAGTGCTTGTGCAGGGGAGAGCAAGTGCGGCCCTTGGGGGTGTGGGGCTGAGAGATGTGGGAGAGCCAGGGGCACTTCTGACATCAGCACAGAAGCTTTGGGAACGGGGCGGTGGCGGGGGGGAATGGATCTCGGAGGAAACCGAATAGGAGGAGGCTTGGTATGAACACGGGTTGTTTTATTTTGTCTCTTACAAATCCTAGAAGTATCTGAAGTACACTTTGGTAGTCTGTAATTTTTCTCATGCTTGAAAAACTGCTTTGAAAAGAACCAGGATGTTCACATGTACTTGATTTCCCAATACAGCCTCCCTTTGTGAAATGTTTGTGCCCTTACACCCATTATCTGTCTTCCCCTAATCTTACACAACCGTGAACCATGGTTCATTGATAAAATGAAGAAATGAACAATTATGTAAATCAGACCTTATTCAGTGAAACCAATTGTTTCACTAATGTCCTTTTTCTCCTCAAAGGCCTAATCCAGAATATAAGATTACATTTAGATATTTTTAAATATATATAAACACTTGCAAGTTGAGACCCAAACATATGTGCAGAGAAGCAAACCTAGCATGCAGTCTTTCTGTGGGATCAGTAGGGCAGCAGAATATGGTCATCTAATATGGGACAGAGGATGTTTGAGTGTAGTTGAATGGGAGGAATTATCTTTTTAAGAGGCAACTGCTTCGTAATGAAGTCCCTTAAATAAAATGAAAGCAGTGTATCAGCAGTGCTGAGAAAAACAGACAGAGTGAACTGAACAAGTAGGCTGGGAAATCATTTCAAGGTGAGCTCCTGCCTTTTCTGCTGGTTTGAACACATGAAGGTCAGCTGGAGAAAATGTTAGAAGGAAGGTGACTGAAATGAACCCTAGCAGGGTAGCATATCGCTAATGTTTTGCTACTTAGAGTTCTTCTCTAAAATCCTTAAACTCCCACAACTGAGAGTATATAGGATGTAAGAATCAATTACAAATTTACAAGTGGAATCACACTGGTTTACCCTTACTGGAGAACTACAGTCAGTCGGTGATCAAGTCAACAAACACTACTGAGAGCCTAAAATGAGCCAGGTGTTGTGCTAAGGGCTGGAGATGGATATGTTCAATGAACACAGCTGATGAGCAACAAAGAGGATTTCTACTTTCTCCACTCTAGGTGGGTCCTCACTGCCTTCAAACACTGTTCATTCTTCTCACAATAACTAACCAACTTTGGGCACAGTCGTCTCTCATACTCCTTTACCATGATGTGTATACAGCTAAAGTGAGCTATGTGTTGTTTCTGTGTGTAAATATATTCCACATATTTATTTTCTCTTTCCCTCTGGAAGAAATTCTCGGCCCTTCCAGAAGCACCGTATTTGCTGGCTCCTCTTTGGCACTCTTCAGTGTCTAATACTAATAATTTACAAGAGTTCAGTCCTAATGACACAAAGAACTGGAAAATGCAATATACACAGAAAAGGAAAACGAACTGAGTATATTGTGTTTGGAGGAGGTGTTGTGTCCAAGAGACTTAGTGGTGGCCACAAAAAATACAGACTTTTAAGACAGGTAATGCTAGTCAGCTTTTCCTCTCCATGAGGATGGAAATTGTATCAAGAAAGCATTGAAGTCAAATATGAGAATAAATTTCCTGAGAGGGAAGACAGTGTGGCATTAAAATGTGTCTTTTTTAATGTAAATAAACACTTTTTAATGTACATAAAAGAAGAAAAATATTTATTTAAAGGGAGGGACTTAAAAAAAAAATAAAGGGAGGGACTTGCTTTTCTGCTTAGAGGGGAGAAGGGTTCAAAGGTGGGCTCAGAGAACCCCATCAGCTTGTCCCTCTTTCTCATTGCCTGCGTCTTCAAGGCAGACTGAATTGGTAAGACATTCTCTGAATATCTTCTTTTTAAAATTTTTTATTCAGTTTGTAAAGGTTACCTTCCATTTACAGTTACTGCAGTGCTCGCTTTAGTGGCACATATACTAAAATTGGAACGATACAGGTATTGCAAAATACTGGCTATATTCCCCATGTTGTACAATACATCCTGGAGCCTGTCTTACATCTGAGAGTTTGCACCTCCCATTCCCCCACCTTACATTGCTGCCCCGCTCCCGAGCTGTTAACCACTGGTTCCTTCTCTCTATCTGCGGGTCTGCTGCTGCTTTGTTATATTCACCAGTTTGCTGTATTTTTTCGATTCCACACATAAGTGATATCACACAGTGTTTGTCTTTCTTGGGATATTTTCTTTAGGCTGATGTCCACAGGGGAAGTGCAGGGCAAATAAAGACATGAAAGCCAAGCCCAGAAAAAGCAAAGGCAACTTCCTGTTTGGGGGATGCCAAGGGCTTCCCCCCACAGCGGCTTCGGCGTACAAGGTGGCCCGGCTGACGGGAGCTCTTTAGGGAACGGATGGAACAAGTGGGGCCTCCCAGGAGTGAGTAACGGAAGACCTGGTGGAGAAGTCACAGGCCCAAGGTGTGCTTGGGGAGCATCATAGGGCTCTGCAGGGGACATAGCCACTTCAGGGAGAGCCGGGGAAGCAGCTCCCGTGTGGGAGGCAAAGTTTGGCACCTCCTTGAGAGGCGTGGCAGCACTGATTTTATAATTTTACCATTCATGCGCTCAGTACAGAATGAATGGTCATTGAGGATTTTTGGTCAGAAAACAACCTGTGATCACCATATGGCGCAGGAATTCAATGCAAATGAAGCTCAGCCCTATGACCTCTGTGACTTGCCACCGTGGTGAAGAATCTAAAATCAGCACACATTTTGACTGTAATAAGCAGGTGCTGGGTACACATAGGACAGGAAATTTGGAGAAGACATAGTTTTCTCCCCCCTGATACCTACCAATAAGTGAGATAAACAGACAAGTAAGCAGATAACTCCAGCTCCAGCATGGAGTGCATGGGTGAGCGAGCCTGCAGGACGCCTGGTCAGGAAAAGCCTCACAACCAACACGTCAGAACCCACATGAAGGAGTGGAAGGGCGGGTATTCCAGGTTAGAGGGGACGATGTGGGTAGGACAAGCATCGTTCTCTCAGGGAACAAGCTCTGTATGTGTACGTGTGTGTATGGGCCCATGCTGGGAACCAGGGTGCTGCAAGGTGTGAGCTTGGAAAGTGTGCAGCCAGACGTGACAGAGCTTAGATGCATGGAGCACAGTCTACCCCCGAAGAGATGAGAGCCACAGGAGCGCCTCAAGCAGAGAAAGACAGCATTCGATTTGTGCCTGTGTTCACTAACTTGTGTCCGACCCCATGGACTGCAGCACGCCAGCCTTCCCTGTCCTTCACTATCTCCTGGAGTTTGCTCAAACTCATTCTTTGTGCCCATGAAAGTTCATTGACAGCACAAAGGGAAAGAGACTAAAGAGATGGGATGATTTCGGGGGTAAACTAGCTGAGAAATGATGGGAGCCTGAACAGAATTTAGATAGTCACCCTTGGGTTGGAGAGAAAGGGAGCCTACCACAGAGACATTTCTGCAGCACCATCCACGTGCCATGCAGACTAACAGGAAACGGAAGCCAGGAAGGAGCCTGGCACTGCTCATGGTAAATGGAAGCTGGTAAGTGGAAATTCCATTCAGTGACACAGGGAATGAGGAAGAGGAATTGGCCATGAGGAGAAAGGGAAGCTCAGCCATCGGGGAAGAGGTCTGGAACTGTCTGTGGAATGTCCAAGCGGAGTCATCACGTATCCAGAGAGGAGAGCTGTGTGCCTACAAAGACACGCAAGTGAGGAACAACCCAGGACAGCACACACTAGAGCAACAGAAAAGACCAGATGCTGGCAAAGCAGCACGATTGCAAGAACAGCTGCAGGAAGAAAGCTGCAAAGGAGCAGTCTGATAGGAGAAAAAGCAGAAGCGCCAACATCCAGGAAGCCAAAGGAGGAGAGAATTTTAAGGACAGAGGGTCAATGGCATCAGAGGCCTGGAGAGGTCAAATAACCCGGGAAAGACACTCACGAGGCCTGAAAAGTGCCTGCTGGATTTGGCAAAATGGAATTCATTAGTGACCTCGGGAGGAAGAAGGACACCAGACTGCAGAGGGGCGAAGGACTGTGGATTATTCTTTTAAGAAACTCACTTTAAAGGAGAGAAACTGGGCCATAGCTACAGAAGGATGCAGGACTAAGAAAGGATTCTTTTCTTAGAGATGGAAGCCACTTGGGCATATTCACGTGCTAATATTGAAGAAGCCAGTGCAGAATCAGAAGCTACAGAGAGAAAAGTGGGAAAAATGACAGAGCCTGAGCCTGGAAAGGCCTAGAGGAAATGGGACACGGGCCCCACTAGGAGCTCTTCCAAATAAACGTTTGCCATGTGTGAGGGTGAGTGTACATACATACACTCTTTTCTTTACTGAAATGCTTCAAGTTTCTACTAAGACTTTATGTAAAACATAATTACTGATTTCCCCAATGTTCCCTCCAGACCTCAACATAGTAGGAACTGAAAGCTACAAATCAACTGAAGGTTGTCTGACTTGGCAGTGCTTCGGTAACCGGCCTCTCTGCTGCAGGAGGGTGCGGCCTTTGATTTCTGGGGAGGAAGCTGTGTTGAGGGTTTTCTGTGCAGTGAGTGATCTCACTGTACTGCCAGCCTAGTCATTACCAGGTCAGACAGCATTTCACCAGCAGGCTAAGCATGACGACAGCCCCTGCTCATGCCAACGTAACTGTCCTGACACCAGAGCCGGAGGACAAACATCCTAAGGAGAGTCAACTCCGCGCCTCACTCACCGACTCAGGGAACACGGCATCGCTGGCAGGCGGCACCGGCAAGGTCTCTGACACCAAAGGGCAGTGAAGAAGCCTGCTGAAGGACCATGGAGACCAACCAGCCCAACTGTTTCTCGTGCCGACTACTTCTATTTCATAGCCTTTAGAATTTCCTGACATACTGAGCAGGCAAGTCAGGCTTCATTTACAGATTGTTCCAGGGAGCAAGGTGAGAAAAGATTAAAGGGGAAAAAAGGTCATGAGTGATTCAGATCTCCTATATTATATAGGTGGCACCTGGGGTTAAAAATGCAGAAATAATGGCCTATGAAATCAAAGGCAGGAGTCTAGATAAAACAAGTAGGGAGCCCTCTTCTATTTTGTACCAGGACACTGAGTCAAACACATCAAGACTCATTTAACCTGACTAATTTCTGAGGACTTCAACTCAGTTTCCACTGAGCCCTGATGCTCATGAAAGAAAAGGGACTTAGTCAGGCCCTGAAGTAGGCACACCCTTTGCGGGATATGACAGATTTAGTGATATCGCCATATCCCTAAAACTCAGTTCTTTGAGCTGCATCACTGGCATTAAAAACCCAATGATTAAAATGAAAATATCTTAACACATGTAACAGATATGCTTTAAAGACTCATCTCACACAGGGTGAGGGGAAGGAGCAGGTGAGACAAGTGGAGAGAGCAGCATTGAAACATACACATTATCATTTATAAAATCAGATAGCCAGTGAAAATCTGCTGTATAATGCAGGGAGCTCAACACTGGTGCTCTGTGACAGCCTCGAGGGGTGGGATGGGATGGCAGGTGGGTGGGAGGTCCAGGAGGGAGGGGACATACGTGTACCTATGGCTGATTCATGGCAGAAACCAACACGATCATGTAAGACAATTATCCTCCAGTTAAAAATGAATCAGTTAGAACTTCCCTGCTGGTCCAATGGCTAAGACTCCACTCTCCCAATAGAAGGGCCTGGGTTTGAGCCCTAGTCAAGGAAGGAGATTCCCCATGCCACAACTAAGACCCAGAGCAGCCAAATAAATAAATATTTTAAAAATAAATAAGTTAAAAAACAGACTCATCTCCCTCCCTTCTTCCATATGTATCTCTGTCTCTCCATCACTCTCTCTCTCTTAAATACACACACACAGATACACAAAATAAAAAAGACAACACCAAGGGAAAATCTCCAATTTTGATTCTAAACTGTAAGGATCTAAAGAAAGATTATGTGTAGAAGTGCATAAGGAGTAATTTAGAAAGGAAAACCACTCATTCCTAAAGTATTACTGTGTTTTCCAAGAGTCGGTGCTCCAGGTGAGGTAATTTGTACGGAATGGAAAGGGTTGCAGTATTTTTCCTTTGGAGGGCACACATACCCACACCGAAATCAGCAAAAAGCATGGTGAAATATCCCCAGGGAGATGCAATTTGGTGTTCTTGATATGAGCTACAAATTTTTCCCGAAATAGTTACATTAGACTGGATATGGATAGGACTCTTATGTCCGGCCATGCTCCTAGCTAATGGAAGAACAATTTTAAATCAAAGGCAGATATTGTGATACCCATCCATGTGGAAGAAACAAGCTTTAATCATTTCTCTAGATACTTCATTTTGCTAATCTCATTGGTTGAAAAAGTAGCAAGATTGCATCAGATATTATATCTTGGCAGACAGGTATAGGAAAAAAGGGTCTCTTTTACATGTTCATTCAGAAACTGTGCCTAAGTTTCTTCGATCTAAAGCCTGGAGTAGAAATACTTGGGAAGTAATTTGGGTTGTTATTATTCTGGGGTCTGATTATAAAAATGATAGATTATATCACATTATAGATCCTAGCTCAAATTCCTATGGTATGCCACAATTCCAAGAAGATAACACTTTTTCTGCCATGAGTTTTATTTTTTGTCATCTCTTGGAATATGATTGTTGATGATCTACAGATTTCATTTAATCTCAGAATAAGATAAAATAACTTTTTAACTTGCTATGGATTTCTCCATAAATAAAAAGTTCTGTGTACACTGTAGTAAAATTAATATATAACTTGTCAGAGCTCCTTTCTCAAAGCTTATTAGTGTTTTAGTTTTGAATGATGGCTTTGCAGTCTGTAGCTCCTTTTTAAGAGTACTGATACTAGCACATATATATATATAATTTGCTGAATGAGATCTCTGGAGAAAAATGAGGGGAGGGGAGGGGCTCAGGAGATGAGGTGCTTAGCTGACTTGAAAACTTTGGTTCTTCGAGTCATTCAACAGAAAAGGAATTCTTAAAGGAAACTGAAAATGGCTGCTTTCAAAAACTATCAAAATAACATTTTGTGTTTTAGTAGGTTTTGAGTCTTGATAGATTCACATAGCTAATCTGTTGAGAGGAAAGCCCCAAAGACACTTTTAACTAGCTAACTTAAAAACTAGCCACAAAGTCTCGGCAATATTAAATCTTACAGAGAACACAAACAGCTGTGTTCATTTACTGGGCTTAAAGAAATGTTATCTATAACTTTGAAGTGCTAATAATCTCTGATCTTTAATGAGACTAATTTAGTGATAATGTTGTGGCTAAAATGCGCTCATCCTTCTAAAATTCAGTATTAACCAGATTTTGGCTAATGATCGGTTGTACATTTGGATCTTAGATTTTGGCTATAGACACTCCTCATTTGCAGTTCAGAGACATAGAAAGTCAAGTCTGTGTAGACTGTGTTTTAAGAATGAGGCTGCCAGAGGAGACATTAAGTGTATTCAAGTCACAAGAGCAGGCAATCTTTTCTCTCTGTAACAGATAATCCCCCTACCTAATATGCCTGACTTACTGGGAGGTAGAGAGATGAGGAGCTGTTGCTATGAAATGATCTCTCTCAGCTCATGTAATCTTTTGTTGGGCGCACTGAATAATATCCTCATATACTTCCAAGATCGAGGATGCATCAGAATGTTCACGCATCAAAACACCATTTTCACTCAGAGATTCATGATGCTTTAGACAAATATTTACTGGCATAAAAAGATGTTCACAATATACTAAGCAAAATGACTGGGTTAAAAGTAGCATGTACAGTGGTGGTCGGTGGTGGCTTTAGTCGCTAAATTATGTCCAACTCTTTACAACCCCATGGACTCTAGCCCACTAGGTGCCTCCGTCCATGGAATGTTTTAAGCAAGAATACTGGAGTGGGTATCCCCTTCCCCAAGGGATTTTCCTGACCCGGGGCTGAACCCAAGTCTCTGGCGTCCCTGCATTGGCAGGCAGTGTTTTTGCCACTGACATCACCTGGGAAGCCTTGGCTAAGTGGTAAAGAATCCACCTGCCAAGCAGGAGACTTTGGTTCGATCCCTGGGTTGGGAAGATCACCTGGAGTAGGAAAAGCCAACCCACTCAGTATTCCTGCCTAGAAAATTCCATGGGCAGAGGAGCCTGGCAGGCTATAGTTCATGGGGTCGCAAAGAACCAAACATGACTGGGTGGCTAACACACACAGTCACACACACACAGTACAGTTAAAGGCTCTGGAGATACAACAGGGCCTAGGAACATAAAACAGATAAAAAGCCATGACCTTTCGTAGCTTACATCTAGTGTGGAGAGCACAGGGTCTCTGGGCACAGCTATACAGGCTGCAAAAAGCATGACCTCCACAGCCACACGTGTGGCTCCAGAGAGGGAGACAGACAATATAAAACACTACATTACGTGGTAATAAGCAGAGACTAAAAAGATGAAGTGTGAGCGTCAGGGAGGGCGCTGGGTGCAATTTCAAATACAGTGGTCAAGGATGCCTCATGAACATGATGACTGCACACAGATCTAAGGGAGATAAGGAAGCCAGCTCTGCAGTTACTTGGGGAAGAGGAAAACAAGCATAGAAGCCCACGAGGGAGCCTGCGTGCTGTGCACAAGGACTAAACAAGGCTGGTCTGGCTGGAACAGAGGAAAGCAGAGGCACGTATCGGGAGATGAGGGCAGAGAGGGGATGGGGAACCAGCCATATTCGTCCTCGGCTTTTACCTGGGTGAAGAGAGGTGAAGCTATCAGATAGTCTGAGTCGGGGGTGACATCATCTAATGTACACATTAACTCTAACTGTAGTCTTAAGAACAGACTGAAGGGGGAGACCAGTTACCATGAAAATCCAGGGGACAGCGACAGTGGCTCCGACCCAGGGGGTAGCAGGGGAAGTGATGGTTTTATGACGATTTCAATTTGACTGGATCTATTTTGAAGGTGATGCTGATAGGATTTGCTGATAGGTGCGGAACTGAGAGAAAGGTGTTTGGCCTGAACTGGATGGGTGGAGGTGCCAGTAAGGTGGATGGGGGCCCTGCAGCAGGAGCAGTTTGCAACAGGAGCGGGGGAGGGGATACGAGCTCAGTTTTGACTATATTAAGTTTGAGATGCTAGTGGACACCCAAAGGGTGTTTCAACCTTTGGACTTAGCTTCCTGTCTAGTGAACTCAGTAGTCAGACAGACAGCTTTCCCTGGGGGTAAGGAATGGGAAAGGAAACTTGGTACATTAAAAGACATTTCTGGGGACTGTTTCTAAGAGCTGAGCAAGCTGCTCTATTTTGCTTGAAGGAAGAGGAGGTAAGGACAGTCTGACAAGACAGACACACATACATATTCACTCATATTTTTCTGGCACTCAGCAGGCTAGACAAAATTAATAAAAATGCTGGTTTCTATGACAGAAATTTCTCACTGTTCAATAAAGCTGGTATTTCAGTGAGAACTAATTCTGGATATAATTTCAAATAAATGTGAGACTGAAAACAGCAAAAGGTGACTTTCAAGGTAGAAGAATCACATTTGGCATTGTCTAGAGATTCCTGGTGGCTCAGACAGTAAAGAATCTGCCTGCAATGCTGAAGACCCAGGTTCAATCCCTGGGTCGGGAAGATCCCCTGGAGAAGGGAATGGCTACCCACTCCAGTATTCTTGCCTGGAGAATTCCATGGACAGGGGAACCTGGTGGGCTATAGCCCACGGGGTAGCAAAGAGTCAGATACGACTGAGCGACTAACACTTTCTTTCACAAAGATTCCTAAATTAAGCTGTCAAATTGTTCAGAATGGTCTAAGCCAAGAACTAAACAAAGAGGTAGGACCACCTGCTCCCCCAGAACCATCACAATTGTGCTCTAGGTAACTGGGAAGGCAGGCATAACATTGCCTATTGGCCTCAAGTAGTGCTGGAGAGAAACTAGTTTTAAATATTTATAATAATAGGAACTTTGGATTCACCAGGCTCCCAAAATCCCAATCATCTGTTAATGATAGAGAATGGGAAACACTCAGGCATCCACCAATTGATTTCTGTAATATCTTGATTTCTGCAATATCTGTAACTGATTTCTGTAATATCTTTGGACTAGATAATTTCACTTCAGCATTCAGAAGAGAAAATATGACTTAATTCAGGATTTCTGAAAACCTAGTCTAAACAACTGGTATTGCTCTGGCAATGTTTTTCAGCAATCCAAGGCAAAATGAGACCAAAAAAAGAATAGTAGATTGAATTTTAAATCTATTTGACTTTAAAAAGCTGTGTGATTGCTGTTCACCCTTTTTTTCTTTTGCATTATTATGTTCTTTTATGAAATGATGGTGAGAAAGAGATTGTAATATTTATTTTAGACATGGATAAGATAACCCTATAGACACCTCTACATTTACAGGTCTGTGCAACAGAAAGGTCTGGTAAACACAAACCTGGAGGAAAATATGCTCATTAGCACTAAGCCAACAGTCATGCCTTGCTCTCCAAGCCCAGCACTGGCAGTGAGAACGGCAATTGCACCTTCCCACGCAAGAGACATTACTATCTGCCACCTTGCTGCCTTCACACTCTGCTAGACAATCTCAATGAAGGCCTTCAGGAGGAATAAAAGGGCTTCCTTCCTCTGAAGAGTCTAGAAACTTCTGGACATCACCGCCACCAGAAAATGCCCCTGGGAAAGCAGCAGCAATTTGAGCATCAGAAAGCCTGGTTCCAAGTGTGAACTCTGCTTCTTGCCAGTTCTGTCACCTCAGGCAAGTCACGTAGCATCTCAGAGTTATAGTTCCTTCCATTTTTTCTAAATACCATGTCTTACCTATTTGAAGGGCTCTTGTAAAGACCAAAGAGTATATTTATGGGAAAGTACTTTTTAACTGATAAAATCATGATTATCTGACCATCAGAAATAAATAAAATGGGCTGAGGATGAGAAGCACAGGGCAGCAATATATTATGTACCAACTGTCAGTGGGCTTGGGGAGATAACAGGAGGGGCAGAGACTATGGCAAAGTGGAGAGTCTAATACGTAATGCTGATTGCTACATCCAGCAATGAGGGAAGTCTTGTGTACTCAGAGCTTCTGATTTCCTAAGAGAAACGAGAGAGCTTTATTTTGTGTGAGCATGAAAAGGCCTAGTTATTTAAATGTTCGCTTCTGCTGCTGCTGTTCCGTCGCTAAGTCATGTCCCACTCTCTGCGACCCCATGGACTGCAGCACACCAGCCTTCGCTGTTCTTCACTATCTCCCAGAGTTTGCTCAAATTCATGTCTATTGAGTAGGTCTGACATTTGCTACTATTTCGCAACTTTAAAACCTGGTGGGGCCATCCCTGAAAGGCCAAACAAAACATGTCTGAGGGCAAACCTGGCCCCGAGGTGACCATTTATGACTTCTGATTTACGCTTGGATCCCACTGTTCCTGTGTTCAGCAGAGCATGCTGGGCCGAGGCACTTCCCAGCTTTTCCCAGGGTCTCTCCTGAACACATCCTTAACTGCTGCTCATCCGGATGTATCCTGACAGTGCCAAGATTTTCCACAGAATACTTCACGCACCTCCACATGTGGACACTGTAAATAATTCTTCTCGTGAAAAGTTAACTAGACCTTGAACTGATCCAGCAAGGTCGCCATCTGGGAGTCCTCAGAGGCCCTGAACTGTCAGCACTGTAAACATTTTAGACTTTGTGGAAGACACTGACTTTTTCTAAACTAATCACCCCTGCCAGTCAAGATTTGCAGTTCGGGTTCAAGAACAAGGCGTTCGTTTAACAACAATAACAAAAACAGTGAGGATAAAAACCGGACGGTCATTGTAATGACAGGCCTAAAAGCCAAATGCGACTTCCCTAATAAGGCAATGACCAAAGTTGGCTCCCTGGCGGTCTAGCGCCCATACGATTAATCAGTCTGTTTCCAGGTTCCTCACGACAGCAATATTAACAGTTTGCTTTATTCTGTTTATACGGCGCTGACAGGTCTTCAGCATGTTGGGCCTACTTGCTGGAGATTAATGGCAACTTTTATATGGAGGTAAAACCCAGGCAGGGAGAGAATGCCTTTTACGACTAGATAAGAACTGGATTCCCTTGCTCTATTTTGGTTCCCTTGCTGCTCATCAACTCCTCCCTCTTTTAATTTCTATATGGTTAGTTGTGCCCAGCAGGTCCTTCTCACTGTCGAAACTCCCCTGCCCCACCCCACTCTAGAGGTGGTACCCCCGGTTAAACAAAGGAAAGCTTCGGTATCCTGCTTTTGAACAAGTTTATTGCCACTGAAGGTACTGTTGACTGATATTGTTTTTAAAAAGTCAGATTCCGTATAAAAGTGAAAGACAGGTAAGAGATGGCTTCTGGTGACAGGCATTTTAGCATGAGGTGGTGATCCCCTCTGTTAAGTGGTTATTTTTATAGACACTGAAGAAGGCAGAATGAATAAGCACGGTCCAGCTGTAAGAAGTATGGACATCCCAGAAAACCTTAGACATATTTCACTAAACAGTCATATTTTAAAATAAATCCAAAAAAGTTCTTAACTCCCCCCAAAACCACCCCCCTCCCAAAGCTGAGGACTGCTTGCTACTGGTGTACTTTTCTCTGTGCCAGGTTGGAGAGCTTGGTAACCTCAGAGATTATATAAATATACAGAAACTAAGACAACAACAAAAAAATTATAGCACCTCTCCTAGGGCTCTGTAGGAATCATCGTCTTATTCTTTGCTCTTAGGAAGTCTTCGGGAGCCTTCTGCTCCACCCATTTTTATGCAATAAATGCACAGATAAGTATGCACCGCATACCCAGAAACCGCAGGCCTTGTGCCAGACTAGCTCTTCAACCCACTTCCTCTTGCTCACCCCTCTCCGGACACAGTGTGGAGCAGGAAAAGGGGCCTGATTCCAGTTACACAGCATCAGGGGCTGCTTTTAAGTGGACTCTTTTAACAAAGATTTTTAAAGCTAGAGACAAGAACAATCTAGGGTAAGAAAGCAGTATTAATAATAACAGTATTTATTATTTACTGTGTATAGGCACTACTGTAAGCCCTTCAGTTGTAAAAATCCATTTAATTCCCACAACAGAATGTACTGAGGGAAGAAGTAAATAATTATTTGTGTTTGAGAGAGTAGAACAAAATACTGGGTTAGACTGGGGTAGATCTTTAATTCCATATTTATGCTTTAATAATTTGCCTGCTGTGAAGATTCAGTTGGCGAGGAAAGAAATCCAAGTGAGACGGACTAGCTAGGATACTGTAATGGTCCTGAGACTGAACCAGGGGAGTGCATTGGAAGTGAAAAGCAAAGGAAAGATTTGAGAGCCGTCCCAGAAACAGAACCAACCAAATCTTTTTGGGGCTGGTTTGGTCTGTTCATTTATTCAACAATTTCTGAAGGTTTCAGAAGGTTCAAATACTGTGCTAACTGACAGGGAAGTAAGAAAAAGAAGAATCTGAAGATGACTCCTTTCTCCGAATTGGGCTACCAGCCATGGCTCAGTGGTCTAAAGTGACACTGTGACAGACATCCATCCATCACCCATCCCTCCTTACATCCATACATTCAGTACTTACTAAACATGCACCATCTGCCAGGCACTGCACTGAATAATGGTCATGAACAAGTCCAGGAAAGAGAAATGAAGAGGGGAAAAAAAAGACTCCTATTTTCACTCTCACAGCCCCAGGACTGCCTTCTCTCTAGAACTTCCATTCCTTTCCTGGTGGTCTGGCCATAAGGCGTAGTAGTGCATGGTGGTAAGCCACCCAACTGCTGGAACAGCGTAGGTATGCTTAGTCATCCATATGAAGAAAGGATCTCCTAGTTAATTTCTAAATGTATGCCCAGATTTGGCATATTTAACCACAGCAAAACATTATATCATAAAGGTATCCAACATGATTTCCATGTGTAGATTTTAACATTATTCAAAAATAAAAGCACAAAGAAAAACCAGCTCTGAGCAAAGCCAAAAGGTACTGAGAGTAATAGAACAAACATACTTTGAATGTCAAAAATCTTGTATCTAGTTTGGTTGGTAGGTTTGTTGGAAACACATAATTTTATTGCCTTTCAGGCAAAGCCCCGATCTTTTAAAATTAAGATTTGCCTAGACTTTACAAGAGTAAATCTTGACTACTTTCTAGTGTTTTCTGAAAAACAACTAGGTAAAATGACTACTGCTGCAAAGTATTTTCCTCCACAGCAGCTGCCTTTTCATTATTATTTTTAAGAGAGCTTGTCTAGATATTACATATCCTTTACTATCTACATTTAATTGTTCTCAAAATATCTTCTTCAGAGGCCTGGGGTTCTTTGGATATTAATTAGATTTCAAATAGCAAACAATCACTTTCTGAAACTTCTTATTCACATATGCTTGCCTCCAAAAACTATGACTAATGTATGCCTTCAAGTTGCCATTAAAAAAAACAATTAAAAGATATGTTTAGGTACTTATGAACACCAACAACAATTATTTCAAGTATAAGCTAGTTTGTGTCTACCAAGGGTGAGAATTTAAATGCCAATAAAACCTAGCCGTAAAAAAAGGAATTTGATGAGAGCAGACACATTTTTTAACTTCAATTTTATGTTAAGGATCATAAAGCTTGAGAATGGACTTGTGTGTTCCATAAACTTAGACATAACCAACCTATGGAAAAGCAGCCTATGCCAATGATAACATGAAAAGGCAGAATCCTGAGTCTTTTTATGGTGGGTTGTTCTTCTTTTTTTAATGTATTTTAATTTCAGCTCTACGGCCTGTATCATTTACCAAGTCTGTTTCTGTCTATAAAATAAGATTTGAATAACCACTTACTAATTTCTCATTGAAAAAAAATGTTTTTGAGCTATGAAATATTTCAAACATGCTCATTTTCACTGACGATAATAGGAACTGAAATTGGAGAAACTATAAGACACTACAAAATGAAGACACTTCATGAATATTATCTCAAGTTAACCTATAGGTGAAGAGAGGTCTTCACCGTCGTGGGAACTCGATGCATGGGTTAAAAGCCTTCAGCTCCGCTGAGATATTATTTTCATTGTGCTTGGCTCAACCAGACAGAGGCCCTCAGAGGAAAAAGTCAGATGAGCCCCGAGGGAGAACCACAGAATTCCAGCTACTCCTCGGAGATCATCTAACCACCTCCCGGGGCGGGCAGGAAACACAAACCGGAGCTGTCTGACATACGTGACTCTTACCTGCGGCGCAGATCCTCGGCCACCGCCGCCCGGCAGCTGAACAGATAGGCTCGCAGCGACTTCAGCCGGCGGCGCAGCCGCACCACGGCGGCCAGCGGCTCCGCGTGTCCGTACAGCATGGGGTTCTGCTGCTGGATGTCGATCAGCGGCTCCTCGTACACGTACTCCAGGAACTCCTTAGCCTGCTTGGACACCTACGAGAGAAACTCCCTCCATCAGCGCCAGCGCGCCACCCGGCTCCCCACGCCTCCTCCAGCTGGGGACCACAGCTCAAACACCAAAATGACGGCGTTTTCTGAACACAGCCAAGCGAAAAAGCCCATGGTACAGCCAAGTATAAAATGTGGCTTTTCTTTCTCTCTTCCAAGAAACTCAATCGGTGAAAGCAACCTGGGCACTGAAAGGAATTACAGCATATATTAACTCTGTTTTTTGATTGTGTGATTCCCTGGAGAATCCATGGACAGAGGAGCCTGGTGGGCTACAGTCCATGGGGTTGCAAGGAGTTGGACATGACTGGGTGACTAACACTTTCACATATATGATAAAATGACACAGAACTATACAGACTCAGTATACCAATGTCAATTTCCTGTTGTTTTTTAAAAAAAATATTGTATTACAGTTATTTAAGATACACCCAGTGGCAAAGTGGGTGAAAGATACACAGGACCCCTCTGTATTACATTATCTATATACAACATCCTGTGAATCAATAATTATTTCAAAATAAAAAGTTTTAAAAATAATTCATTAAGACTCTTAACAGCAATGCTGATTTTAGAAACTAAAGCTATGTGCATATATATGTACATATATTCTATAGTATTTTTATAAAGTAGTTACTTTAAAAAGATAGGTAAACCATGTACGTCAAAAGGAATGAAAGAATGTCTCTCAAAAAGGGGGAAAAGGGGATATTATATACAGAACAATGTGCATAGAAAACAAGCTCAAACGTACACTTTAGTGAGCAGAAAAGAGTTGCTTTTATTAGTACAGGTCTAGACTTGGGCTGGGGGCTTCCCAGGTGGCACTAGTGGTAAAGAATCCACCTGCCAATGCAGGAGACATGGGAGACCGGTGGCTCACTCCCTGGGTGGGGAAGATCCCCTGGAAGAAGGCACGGCAACCCACTCCAGTATTCTTGCCTGGAGAATCCCACGGACAGAGGAGCCTGGCAGGCTACAGTCCATGGAATTGCAGAGCTGGACATGACTGAGGCGACTTAGCACAGGCTCATGGACTTGGGCTGACTCTAGTCAATAGATGCAGCCAACTCTATAACCACTTCTGGCAGTAAACAGCAAGAGTATGAAAGCTGATTTTAAAATGTCATTTGTCAGTAGAGATAAATAGAAAAAACAAAATGCACCTGAGCTACAGCTTAACTAACGCATGACCCATGGGTGGTTTGGGGGAATCTTTACATACCAATTCACTGCTACGAGGACATGAACCTCTCCACAAAGCTTCCACTGAAACCTCTTTAGTAATGGGAGTAAGACTGGAATTCAGCATAAACAGAACAAACAACTTTGCTCATTAACAAAACTGAAAATCCACTGTTCCCACTCTAGAAGAGTGTTGATGAATCATAAACAGGATATGCTCCCTAACCTCCTGGGATTCACTGTTGAGTATAACAGACCAATTATTAAAACAAAAATATACACGTAGCACACAGCCAGTCATCCACTGCAGAGGAACATGGATGAGGTCCACTGGGAGCTTGAAGGAGGGAGACGTCAACCATGCTGGGGAGAAGGGGGCTAGGAGCCAGGGCAGGCCTGGCAAGGCAGGCGACACCGGCTCAAGGTCTAGGAAGATAAACAGAAATGCACCAGGTGGGTAAGGACGGGACAACAAGCAGATACAACCATGCACTCGATCAATCTGTACATGTGCTAACTCAGTGAAAGTGAAAGTCGCTCAGTTGTGTCCGACGCTTTGCAACCCCATGGACTTTACAGTCCATGGAATTCTCCAGGCCAGAATACTGGAGTGGGTAGCCTTTCCCTTCTCCAAGTAATTTTCCCAACCCAGGGATCAAACCCAGGTCTCCTGCATTGCAGGTGGATTCTTTACCCACTGAGCCACCAGGGAAGCCCAAGAATACTGGAGTGGGTAGCCTGTCCCTTCTCCAGGGGGTCTTCCTGACCCAGGAGTCAAACTGGGGTCTCCTGCACTGCAGGCGGATTCTTTACTAGTGGAGTTACTAGGGAAGCCCAGTAACTAAATGTATGGTTATTGTATGTTGATTAAAACACGTGTTTATGAAATTCACTATTGCCATGTTCTTCATTATAAAGCTCATATGTAATTATAGAGGTGCAAAAGAAAAGCATCAATGCTTTTTTTCTAATAAGAGTAATTTTCCCTATAGAAGCAATTATTTTTGAGGTGCCTGTTCTGTTTCATGGTCCTTTGGGATCCTGCAGAGTTAAAGAGTCAGAGAAGATAACAGTCTCTGCAGATGGTGCTCATGAAGCGGCACTGAGAATCAGCCAAAACCTTGCACTATGTAATCAGACTGGAAACAGCAGCTGATGGGGCTAAATAATGCCTCATTTTGAGGTCTGGAGACACAGGTACACCCATGGCAGACACCAGAGCAGGTGTCTGGCCACTCAGTGGAGACCACAACGGGCAGGATGCTGCCCTCACACAGCTCACCGTTCAGCAGGGAAAGACAGAATCGGGTTCAAATGTTTTGTTTATAATGGTTAAATATTTGCTATATTTAAAATTTTTAAATGAGGAAAAAACGGATGGTGTTTTGGAAAATGAAGTACAATCCACTTGAAACTGTTGCTGAAGAATGATGTATTGTACAATTCAATTAGTCTTTCTGGCTCTATTGAGTAGTGTTTATACTGAGCCAGGGCCCTGCTGAATTAGGTTAACAATGCTACCTTTTAGTAGGTGAACAGAAGGACAAAGGGCACTGGCCCGTCTCCCAGGCCTTAAAAGGCTTCTCTCTTCAGGTGGTACTTAAGCCCGAGTGGGGGAAAAAAACAGTCTTCTACAGAGACAGTAAAAGCAGTGAGACAAATGGGATGGCAGCTACTGACATCAGCATTCATACACTAAAATCACTAGAAACAAAAACAGAGCTAGTCTCAAGAAAGTCTAAGGCCCTGTTTCCCGAAGTTACTAGCTAGTGTGGAGAATACAGGCACACTATGACCCCCGCTGCCTGAGTGTGTGAACACATAAATCCCTGCCATGCTGAGCTCTTTTTGGCTGCAAAGCACATGCTCATTTTTTTGAGAACCAACCACTTAAATCAGTGAGGGAATTTGGGAGAGGACTCAAAATTCCATATGAAATGCTATTTTTGCAACATAGGAAATCGGTGGGGATATAGTGATCGAAGTTCGAAACTATCCTCTATGCTGGTATGAGCACTCTACTTTCAAACTCAACTGTAATTAAAAGGTTTTCTAAAAATATATAGTTGCTTATGGAAGGAAGACAGTGATATTCTTAAGTGACGAAGTTTACATGAGAGAAAGTTTCTTTCTCGTTAATAGAACCATTTTATGAGCTATAAGGGAACACTAAATATATTCTACTTAAGAGCCAAGAGCTACTGTCCTACTTCTTGCCTACCAAATTATGAAAAACATCAAAAACCCGAGTGCTGTTTCTGATATGAAAACTCAGCTCATAGGCACAAAAGGATAAGCCCAGTATTCCTTACTTAAAAAAAAAAAAATGAATGGCTTAGGTTGGCATTCTTTTCCATGATCCTACTCCACTTAGATTAGAAGCAATTTTTACAGGGTTGAAAGTTCGTTTTTCCAACCTATTGGCCTGTTAGTAGCTTACTAAACAATTAATCAATTGATTAATTATATTACTATTATTAATATTAAATAATTAATATTAATAATATTAGTACACCAGTTTCTTTCCATAGCTACTTTAACTTTAGAATAGTTTAAGCTGTAAGAACTTCATTCTGTGATTGTGGTTTTGTTGCAGTTTGTGAACTGGTTCTCTCTTCACTTGGGAAATCCCTCGGATAGAGATCTGGTGGGCTACAGTCCATGGGGTCGCAAAAAGTCAGACACGGCTGAACGACTAACACTTTTTCTCTTCACAGACCTGAAGTCAACATGATTCGGGAGAGGTGAGGAGGAGGGGAGCCAGGTAGAAGCAGGTCTCTTCCCCATCTCACACTCAGGAGGAGTTGGAGAAAACAGCACAGTTCAGGTTATAATCATCCATAAACCAGTAATGACAAATCTGCTAGATACACATATGTATTTATAAATAAGCATATTTGTCACTTGATTTTAACAAGCTAACCATCATTAGTATAGATTTTAATATAATACATCTTTTGTTATGCTGGTGACAGCTACCTCTGAAAATAAAAATTCTCAAATGTCATTCAGGTTTCTGTAATTCTGAGAGGTTCTGGAATGGTATCCTGGTATGTGCCCCCACAAAAACAGTCCTGGATAATAATGTGATGGGGCAAAAGCAATGTGGTGACCAATGATAGCAATTTGGAGAGGAGGAGAATGATGTGGTGGTGGTGATGAGGAATTTAGTTTTTGTTAAAGGAGGAAAATGGATCAGAGTAAAACAGATGAGAACATAATCTTAGAATAACAAGAATGGGTACAGATAAAATAGATTGAGTGCCAAAGAACTGAAGCTTTCAAACTGTGGTGCTGGAGAAGACTCTTGAAAGTCCCTTGGACAGCAAGGGGATCAAACCAGTCCATCTTAAAGGAAATCAACCCTGAGTATTCATTGGAAGGACTGAAGCTGAAGCTCCAATACTTTGGCCACCTGATGTGAATACCTGACTCATTAAAAAGACCCTGAGGCTGGGAAAGATTGAAGGCAGGAGGAGAAGCAGATGATAGAGGACAAGACGGTTGGATGGCATCACCGACTCAATGGACATGAGTTTGAGCAAACTCTGGGAGATGGCGAAGGATAGGGAAGCCTGGCGTGCTGCAGTCCATGGGGTCGCAAAGAGTCGGATTCGACTGAGCAACTGCACAACAACAGATAATTTAGTTCAGTTTTTTCTTAACCTGTGTCCCAAGAATGCCAGTCATATAGAAAAGATCCTCTGAGGTCCAACAAAAAACATGCCACATGCCACATTCTTCTCTTGATGATTCAAAGTGTAGTGTGTTAGCATATTAAAACTCTGGGACATGGAGTACTAGAGAAAACCTGCTGAACCCAGCCACTTTCCAACCAATCTGGCTACAGACAGGGTGGCTGGTTAATGTCATGAAGACTGTAGTGAGGGGTAGGGGGTGGTAAGAATCAAAGTCAGCCGAGGTTCCCCTCATCATCTGGAGGAAGGGACTTCTTTCTCTACCATTACCTGCACTGAATAGAAAATTGAGTCCAGAGAACTTAAATGACTTATCTGTGGTCAGCTCATGGTAGATCTTAAGCCAAAACTCAGATGTGGGAATACACTGCTCTTTGTTAGCATTGTTTACATTCACAGTTCTTTTTTAGATACTCCACCAACAACTGTCTGTTCATCACTCTTTAAAAGAGGAGATCCCAATTCCTGTTCTGTCCCTCTCTCCTCCCCAGTCAAATAGAAAGCAAGTGGGCTACCAATGGAAATGAACCTATAATTTAAGGAGGCAGTACACTGGTGTGTGGGTTTCCATTTGTCTTTACTCTAAAACAAAACTAAAGTCCAATAACACTTCAATTATCTAGAAGTCACTTATTTGTACATTTATTTACTGTCTTTTATATCACCTGAAATTCATGATGCAGAACATATGTCCTAATGCCTAGAATGGTAAGCACAGTAAGTATTCAGTAAACATTTGCTGAACAGATGAATGAGTCCTTTACAGGGCTCTGGCCGTGACTCTGAATCACACACTTCTATCAGTTTGATTATTTGTTTCTAAGTTCACAATATATTTAGAATTAATAAAGCAGGAAAGGGGAAGGACAGCTAGAGGCAGCACAGTGACAGCAGAGATAGAGCTGACATCCTGGTACCAAGGGAAGGAGGCACCTGCAAGGAGATGTTAAAGTATAGCATACAACCCGATGGAGAGCAATTTGGCAACATCTATCAAACTCACAGGTGTACGTACTACATCTAGGAAGTCACCTACAGACAGACCCATTCATGAATCAAAGAACTTACATTCAAAATAATGTATAAAGTTGTTCATAGAATCACTGTCATATTAGAAAGACTGAGAAAACTTTAATGCTCATCAAAAGAAGTTGGAAAATTGGTGTGTTAAATTCATGATGGAACATGGAATGGCTATTTTTTAAAAGTCCAAGGAAGAGTTTTATGACCTAAATGGAATGTTTTCTAAGAGCAGCATGTACACTATATTGCCTATTGCCTTTTTTGTATAAAACACATGTAGGTAAAATATCTCTGGAAGGAGTGATTTGGTTGCCTGTGGGGAAGAACAGGATGGGTGTGAGGAAGAGAAGGGAAGGAGATTATCCATGTGTATATGTCCTTTGTACTTTTAACCTCGAAATGTGAAAGTATATTATGTTCAGAAAAAGAAGAATAAAAGTATAGCAGTACAAGGTAATTTCCTTACAGAAAGAACAGCCTCCCATACCATGCTAAACCACATTGAAGTTATTGGTTACAAGATTTAGAAGACTCATATTTATAATGATAATTCTGAGGTACTAAAAAAAGGTAATTTCTAGTACAAATTTTCTGAAATAGAGTCTACAGAGCTATGTGACAGTTAAAATTTATAAAATAGTAAAAATAATGTAATCACATTACTAAAAATTTGGAGACTAAAGAGTAGGAGAAGGCTTCCCTGATAGCTCAGTTGGTAAAGAATCCGCCTGCAGTGCAGGAGACTGTTCGATTCCTGGGTCGGGAAGATCCGCTGGAGAAGGGATAGGCTACCCGCTCCAGCATTCTAGGACTTCCCCTGTGGCTCAGCTGGTAAAGAATCCACCTGCAGTGTGGGAGACCTGGGTTCCATCCCTGGGTTGGGAAGATCCCCTGGAGAAGGGAAAAGCTTCCCACTCCAGTATTCTGGCCTGGAGAATTCCATAACTGTATAGTCCAAGGGGATGCAAAGCGTCAAACACGACTGAGCGACTTTCACAGAACAGCAAAGATTAGGGAAAGAAAAAAATCCACCTATAATCACAGTAAAATAACCACTGATTGCTTTGGTATAAGGTTTCCTTCTAGCATTTTCCCCCACCTCTATTACGAAAAATCATAGCAAAGTTTTAAGAAGATCAACACTTCTTGGTCTTATTAAAATAGGTGCTGTGGACTAGTGGAGGAGGGGAGGAATCAAGAGATCTTAAGTTTAACTACAATTTGTTCTCAAAATCTCCCAGTGACTCTGAACAAGTGGCTTTTCCCATCAGCGAGCTACTCTCCAGCTCTGCAAGGCCAGCAGAGCTTGCCTTGAATGCCTCTTAAGATGAAGAGATAGGAAATGGTTTGTGTAACATGGAAAACCCCTAACTAAATGGAATGTGCATGTTCAGGCTAGGAAACAAAAATATTTTTTAAAAGCACAATTTAGGAAGAGTTCAGGCTAAGTTTGATTTCTTTACTACCTCTTTGTCATGCTTGATATTTTTGAAAGGGGGGAGGGTAAGAGGAAACACTATTGTCCAAAGACAATTTCATTAGAAAAATGGCTGTAGAATTGGAGGATAGAATTTAGCTGCTAGGTAATCCTGAGGCTCAATTCAATCTGCAGGATGTACATTGGAAAACAGATGAAATCCTGCTTTAAAAATAATTAGGATTATTATTACTCTGCAGGGCAGACAAGGAAGCGCTTAAGATGACAGATTTCATTCCACTCTGCAAAACCATTTGTTCACTCTTTCAAATGGATATTCAAGCCAGTCACGTACTTGCAATTAGGGGGAGCAGGCGGCTCGAACAGAACGATGTCTGGTCTTGGAAACTGATAGGTTTGAACTGATCCTCACAATTAGGAACATTAAGTTAAATCCCAGCATTTGAGCAAAGACAGACAGACATTGGACTAAATGGAACACAGTTACTTAATGTCAGTGAGAGATGATCCAGATAAAGTTGACCAGCTCTGTTCTTGATTTAAAAATCTTCCCTTGTCTCCTGAGCGCCTAGGAGGGAACAGTCTCACAAAGGACACTTTCCTGGATGAAGTGTGGTACCTAATATCCTTATTACTTACCTGTCCTCTCAAAATCAAACCTTGTCACTTGAAGGACCACCACCACAAAAATATCTGCTTTATAATAAGATTATAATAAGCCTGAGCAATGGCTGGATCGATGGTTTCAGGGCCCTTCAGCCATCACTGCAAACAGACCTGGACCTTCTCCACTGCATGGCTTCTTAAACCACGCCTGAGTTTTTTACTTTCCTCATTCAGCGCCACCTTTTCTGCTTTAGCTCCATTGATAGGCACATATTCTGAGGGCAGGTGCCACCAGCCTAAGCCCTCAATGATCATGGAGCTGGGGCTGCCTCACTCACTCACTCTCTACACACATCTCAGCTGTCAAAGCCCTGCTCCAAGGAGATTAAACTGTTCAAACAAAAAACTCAACGAGTGTTCTTGCCCTAGAAATAAATGTTTATCTATTACACACATGGCCAATATATTTATAGCCTATATTCAGAGTGTCAAGTACAAGATGCAGAGGAGAGAATGACAACTCTGTGTGACAGAGGGGAAGGAAAGAATCAGGAGAGGAAAGAAGGTTTAAGCTGGGTTTAGGATTTGAATGAGGGCAAGAGGGAGACAAGAGGTGTGAAACAGCCTGGCAGGGCTGGGTGATGGGGAGTGTGCTCTTCCTTAAGAGACTCAGGGGTGGGAGGCAGTGGATGGACTGGCTAGAAAGGCTGGGACTACAGATCATAAATGTCTTTATGTCAGGTAAAGAGATTTAGAGTTATCTTGTATTCAATCATTGTAAAAGCTGGCATTAATTGAGCACTTTTTTACATTCTAGACACTGCACTAGATGTTTTCTGTGAATTATTCATTTAAGCAAATAGCAACCTTAAGAAGTAGGGGCTATTCCTACTATTGTGTGTATGTGCTTAATCACTCAGTGGTGTCCAACTCATTGCTACCCATGGACTGTAGCCCACCAGGCTCCTCTATCCATGGGGATTCTCCAGACAAGAATACTGGAGTGGGTTGACATGCCCACCTCCACGGGATTTTCTTGACCCAGGGATGGATCAAATCCAGGTCTCTCGCATTGCAGGCTAATTCTTTACCATCTGAGCCACCAGGGAAATCCAATTAGATAGCTACTAAGTGACAAAGCTAAGACTTGAAGCCAGGAAGTCTGAGTTCATTCTACAGATTAGGAAATGGAAGTTCAGGAAAGTTCAAGTTATTTGCCTCAACCCGTCAAGCACCTAATTAGAGGTAGAGAGAGGATTTTGATAAAGGCCTGTTGAACAAAAGTTCCTGCTATTAACCCCTAAATAAGTGCAATTCCAGAGATCCACACATGCATGGTGGTGGCATAGGGAGAAATTCTTATTTAGTTGCTAAGTTGTGTCCAACTCTTTGCAACAACATGGACTGTAGCCCACCAGGCTCCTCTGTCCATGGAATTCTCCAGGATAGAATACTAGAGTGGGTTGCCATTTCTTCCTCCAGAGGATCTTCCCAACCCAGGGATCAAACCTGCATCTCCTGCATTGCAGGTGGATTCTTTACCACTGAGCCACCAGGGAAGCCCATGGGGGGAACTTACAAAGTACAAATGGAGAAAGCAGGAAGCATCAGAGGTTTCATCAAGGAGGACATCCTTCTATCGGCTCTGGAACAAAGAGCAGGGATTCCTGAGATGGGTAAAAGTATCTGGAGCACATGTGGAAGGACGATCTCTAAATGAGGGAAAGGGCTCTTCTTCCCAGCTCAGGAGGGGAGGCAGTAAGGACAGATACAGGTGTAGGCAGACTTGCAGGTATTTGTATTCAAATCTCCTAGCTTCAGTTTCTCCTTGAAGTAGGAGGTATATGCTGAGAAGGACTCCTCAGGGAGGAGGCAGATTAAAGACATGTGGATGATTACTGAACGCAACAGGATGCAGGAAAGGGTCCAAGCCGACTGGCCAGTGACAGTGGTCAGTTTCACTTTAGACTTCAAAGATGATAGGTAGGTAGTGGCTACACATTCCATTCCCGCCCATGTTGCTCCCGGGAGATACCGTTACAAGCCTCAGACATCTGTTAGCAAGGAGGTATAAAACCCATCATACAGCCTGTTTTTGTATGTAGCACCTTGCATGGAAGGTTTGTTCAAGGCAGATGTGACAATATTCTGGCAGAAGAATGAGGAAAGCTTCTAGTCAGATCAGGTAACAGAATTTTCTATTGGGTCCCAGGACCCAGGACCACACAAAAAATAAACAAGTATCCTAAGCCTAGAGTATGACTCCAGTGGGGGTTAGATTTCTTGACTTGCCAAATTTGATTTATGCAATTTGGTTTACACAAGGGTAGACATGCTGTGTAACGGAGCTAACCAGTTAACAGGTCTAAAGGATGACTAGGTTGAAAACTACAGTTGAAATAAATGCCACCAGCCAATTAAATCCACAGGTCTCACTTTTACTAGCAAAACTGGAGCTGGAGTTAAATGTAGAAATTATCAGCCTACGATTCCCAGCCTAGAAGGGAGGGAAATAATGCAATGGTGGTTTAGTCGCTCAGTTATGTCTGACTCTTTGCGACCCCATGGACTGTAGCCCACCAGGCTCCTTTGTCCATGGGATTTCTCAAGCAAGAATACTGGAGTGGCTTGCCATTTCCTTCTCCAGAGGATCTTCCTGACCCAGGAATCAAACCTGGGTCTCCTGCATTGCAGGTAGATTCAAGGGAAATACAAGGGAAGCCCCAAATAATTCAATAGAAACAGTACCAAGTGGGAAAACAGCATAAAGTTGTAGCTTTTATGAGATGACCTTTATCAGGTCTGCTTCAAAGTCTCATTCTCTTTAGAATCCACGCGACAACAAGTAAAAAAGCAAAATCACTATTATGCAGTGAACCCAGGTTCAGCACCCACCTTGTATTTTGAAGTGTCCCAGTTGTGGACTATGCGGGCCGGGATCAGGAAGCTGTCGTCCGCGTGGCAGCTGCCGCAGTAATACCACCCGCTGTAATTGCACACCTTGGCTCTCCCGTTGGAAAGGCCTATGGGTCTCTGGCATCCTGTTCAGGGCAGAAGAAAAGTCTGTGATTGTGGTGCTTCTCTAACACTGTAGAATGAAGTTACACAATCCTCAAGTGAAACGAAAGTCAACAGCAGGAAAGAAACTGCAGAGAATACATATACAGACACGTCCCCTTCTTCTGCCTGCAATGCAGGAGATGTGGGTTTGATCCCTGGGTCAGGAAGATTCCCTGAAGGAAACGGCCACCCACTCCAGCATTCTTGCCTGGGAAATCCCATGGACAGAGGAACCTGGTGGGCTGCAGTCCAGGGGTGGCAAAAAGTCGGACACGACTGACTGAGCATGCACGCCTCCTTCCTAGCCGGGCAGCTTCCCCCCTTTCGCCTCCTGGGGGACTGCTGACACTGGTACATTTCTGATTTCTTCTGATTCCACTCTGTGCACAGCAGCCAGAGACCGTCTCTCTACAACCAACGCCCCTTCATCTCCTCTCTTCCTCCTCAGAAATCCTACTTCCACCAGGCACTTGGCTGAGGGCTTCTCATATAGGATTTTATTTAACCCATGCAACAACTCTATGAGGAAGATATTATCAGCTCTTTTTTACAGATGAATAAACTAAGGTTTAAGTATTTTGTCTTGAGGTCACCCAGCCAGTCAGGGTTTCTCTGGTGACTCAGATGGTAAAGAATCTGCCTGCCATGTGGGAGACCTGAGTTCAATCCCTGGGTTGAGAGGATCCCCTGAAGAAGGGAATGGCAACCCACTCCAGTGTTCTTGCCTGGAAAATCCCATGGACAGAGGAGCCTGGCAAGCTACAGTTCACGGGGTCGCAAAGGGTTGGACATGACTGAGCGACTAAGCCCAGCATAGCCAGTCAGAGATGGAGACTGGGTTGGGTTCTAAACTTGTCTGATTCTAAGATGATCCTAAAACCTGACATGTAGCCTTCCTTTGCTGGCAAAATCAGTGAAAGGAATGTGTCCTTTTGATTGGCCCCTACCTCTCCTTTCCAACTACCTACTCCTATGAGTCTCCAATGGGAACAGAACCTCTTGGCTGAAGTCAGAGAAGTCTCTCCTCATTGTTCCCCAAATATACACAGGGTGCTCACTTCACCCTCCACATCTTGGCATGATTTACTTCTTTCATGATATCCTTTTCTCCAGTCTCTACTTTGCCAGATCCTGCCCATCACTGAAGACCACTGACTGCCTGCAAATGATTGCCAAGGCCTTTTTCATGATTCTGTTGAGTACCGTCCTGGTATTGACAGGGAAGCTGGTAATAATCATGGCCTTGACAAAAAAAGAAGCCATTATTTACCTTTAGCTAAGAGGAACTACATTCTGTTGATAATAGAAATTCTGTTACAACCAACCTAAAAGACAACATCCAGAACAGGTCATCAGGATTATATAAACAGCATCACTTTTCTGACATGTCTTATTTACGGATTTCACTTTAGAAACCCTTCCTCATGGCCCATTTCATGGTTGGATGCCAAGAACTATATTGATCAAAGAAATCTCATATTAAGCTTATTTCATAAAATGGGTACAAAATGAAACTGTTAGTCGCTCAGTCATGCCCAACTCTTTGCAATGCCATGGACTGCAGCCCACCAGGCTATGTAGCCCTCTGTCCATGGAATTCTCCAGGCAAGAGTACTGGAGTGGGTAGCCATTCCCTTCTCCAGGGGATCTCCCTGACCCTGTCATAGAACCTGGGTCTCCCACATTGCAAGTAGATTCTTCACCTGAACCACCAAGAAAGCATAGATTATTCAATAATAATAGTAATAATAACATAATCAGAGTTGCCCCCCATTTCCACTAGAAGGAGCTCAAACATGTTTGACAACCTAAGAGGATACTTACATAAATTCATGAATGAAAGTATCAGAAAATTCCTAGAGTTTTCATGTTCATCACAAATAAAATGACATCAAGCAGGTCCACAAAGTACCCTCCAGAAAGAGAACTAGATCCCACTGTTTTGGAATACAAGAGATATTGAAAGATGGGGAGTAAATGTATTGGAATTGTGCTTCCAGAGTTTAATACTGTCTTCTTAGAATAACTACTTCTTTACGGTTGAGGAGCAACTAAGATCATAACAAGCTCCTATTTTTCAGATTGGCTGAGGACTGAGATATGCGTGAAATTGATAAGGAAAAGCTAAACACACCTGCTGCTTCTGTTGCGAGTGGGAGGTGCCGTCACCAGGCTCTGAACACTGAATGCCATCTGCTGCACCCACTGAGCATGGTGCTCATGTGGCATACAGTGCATGCCTCCTTAAACTACTGTGCTTTTTGATGTGCTTGTATAGCCCCAACCACACTATAAACTGCTCAGATCTATTTTTTATCCTCAGCACTTAACACAGAGCTTTACACACGACAGACCAGCCATAAATGTTTATGTTGAGGAGACGATCAACTGAATATTATTTGGCACATAAACAGCCTCATGCATATAAAGAGATTTTAACGTCCCAGAACTATTCTGGAATTGATCCTCCTAACCTGCTCACCTGCCTCTTGAAAACAGCCTACTTTGGTGAATACCCTTATGCAGATATGTTGCCCACTCCAAGAATTACACATTACACATGGCCACATGTGGACTGTGAAACACAGTTGAGCAGAACTTGACACATTCTAGACACTGGAGACATTCAAGCCGACTTAACACCGAAATGACACTGAACAGAATTCAATCTTCCCTAATGATTTAGAAAGTGAACATGATCTTGTAGAAATCTGGGAGCACCATTATAGCTGAAACGTTCACCATAAAACATTGCAAAAAATAAATGTAAGTTATTTTAGCTTTTTCGCTTTTGCTTGTTTGAATTTGGGATACAATAAACATCAGTAAGCATTTGCTGAATGCTTTAGTAGATCCTACCGGGCTTATTATTCTATAACTTTTAATGACTTTATTATTATCTCCTAGATACAACCTAATACATAGGCAATATTAAAATACACAAGCGTGCTTTTTAAGAAAGCATATAGCCTACAAATGTTTATATCAACCAGGCACACAGGTTCAAAGCTTAACAGGCTGAGGGTTCAACTCAATAAGCTAAATAGCCTCAGCACTTTGCACAGGTGTCCAGGCTCATAAAAGAGAAAGAACATGGCCAGGGTTCATACTTGTTTTAGCTGAGATACAAGCAGCAGCACATAAACTCCTCCCTCTAGTTCTTGGGTGTCTTTACTTTTATAACTTATTTAGAACCATGCTCTCCTCCTTTTGATGCTGAAATCACCCTACAAAAATGAATATAACAGAATACCTCATTCAAAATGAGGTAGAAAGCAGAAAAGCCCTGAAAGAGGAAGTCTCAAGCATATGTCATTTGTGGCAGCTTACTTTATATAGCCAAGCACGAAGAAGGAAGATTTTCTCCTTGTCTGTCAATAATCCAGCCAATGAGAAGCCACCACAATCACATACCCACCGTCCTCCAATGAACTTTCCTTCAACGCAGCCCCTCCCAGTTTCCCCTTTCCTAATAGAATTGCTCCTCTGCACTGTTCTCCAAACTTGCTTATGGTTCACCATAGTTTGCATGTTCCAAAGCAATTCCTCTGCTATTCCCAAATAAACTCAATTTTGGGCACTAAACTCAACTTTTTTGTTTTAAAAGTTGACAGCTTCTAATGACCTAAGTTTTGACTTCTCCCTGTGCACAGGAGTCTTCTGGATACACGTGTACGGGCAAGCATAATTCTAGAGTCACGTGTACGGGCAAGCATAATTCTAGAGTCAGGAACCCTGGTGGCTCAGATGGTCAAGAATCTGCCAGTAATGCAGGAGACCCAGGTTCGCTCCTTGAGCTGCGAAGACCCCCCTGGAACAGGGAATAGCTACTCACTGGCAACCCACTCCAGTATTCTTGCCTGGGAAATCCCATAGACAGAGGAGGCTGGCGGGCTACAGTCCATAGTGTTGCAAAGAGTCAGACATGACAGAAGCAACTAACACAGAGGCAGGACGCTTGCTCTTTCCTACGGGAACATGATGAGCCTGACCTATAAAACTCCCCAGGCAGCCTTTCCTTACCACAAAATAAAGGAGTCAGCCTAAACCAGTGGTCTGCCAAATTCAGTGAGCATCAGAATTTTCTAGAGATGTTTGTGAAAAATGTAGTCCCTCTCAGCCCCAACCTGGCCCCAGAGATTCTGACCCTGTACATCTGGGGTAGGGCCCAGGAATTTGCATTTCTACCCAACCAACCACCACCAGGGACTGTGGTGGGTAAAAGCTGGGGAGAGTTCCCTGATTTCTAGGTGACTGCAAAAGTCCCTCCATGCTCAAAAGTTCTGATTCTAATTAAGTGAACGGCAGAGGGAGGGTAGATTGCGAAGTGAAAAGCTCATAATTTGTCACATAGTTTACTTTCTAGGCTTCTAAACTCAACATTTCAAATTCTTAGTCAATTTTCAAAAATTTACTATGTAGTAACAACAGTTCATTTTACCAGTGTTTTTTTCCAGCACATTCACTGAGAAACATCTTATTTGACTTAGAAAGAATTAAAACTTTTAATCTCCAAATCCAATGTAATCTGTCATTGAAAGAACACAGGATAGTCAGGAAAGATTAGAGTCCAGTAAGTGGCCTGGTGTAGATTCATTTTCTAAAAAATAACAGATACCATTTATTTGAAGAAGGATATACCCGTTCTTTCAATTAACTGCAAGATTTCCTGCTTTAATATCCTCCTAGCAAATTGTGGACTGAAACTGAAACAATTCCCCATAACACCCTGGGATTTTACTCTATCACTATGAGGTTTTCAACCAGAGGCGGGGCGGGAATGTATTATCTTAATAATGACCACTAGAAAAACACATTTTTTGGAGGAGGCCAAAGCTGGACTCTGACAAGGAACCTTCTGAGGAGGAAAAATAGAGCTGCAAAGCAGAGACAAAAAAATAATTAACCGAAATAACTAATTAGAACTTATTTACATATTACATTTTCATGTACTTTCAAACAGACTTTTCAACAATGTTTCTAAATTAAAAGGCATTTGTAGTAGAGAACACTCCACATGTAGGATCAAAGTAAATACATTCTTCCCCGTCTCTTTTTGAAACTTTTCAGAGAGTGTATTCAATTCATAGGAACAAAAAACTATCTCACAAGAGAACCTACTGCCCCTTTCTTTTTTTTTATTGCTTCCCACCCCACTTCAATCTTTAATGAACACATGTTCTGAAGAGCTTAGCTTCCTTCTGATACACTTTGGGAAACAAATGTCACTATTTAACCAAAATCCTATTTGCAGCTTGTACAGTCCATTTCCCAAGGGGCCTTTCACTACAGACACCCAAAAATGTCTGTTGCTGGGGGCTGAAGCAGAAATGTTGGCATAATTCTCCACGAGGGCACAGTCTTTCTTCTAACGAGGGTACCTAGTTAGTTCATTTGGCTGCAATGAGGTGTTACTGAGGCTGAGATCTTGAGACGCCAACCAACCATCTCCCTCTACTTCCTGGCTCCCGGCGACAGCCCTCTTTGCCCCGGCCGGCAGGTGGAAAATTCCTGGGCACAAGAGAAAAGTAATGAGGTCTGTGCCTGGACCCAGGTGATTCACTAGTGAGAGAACTCACCCAAGGCATTCTAAGTGGAGCCAGCCTCGCTACCCTCTCCAGCTCATTTGGTAGGGGAAATCCAGGACTTTGTATTGGGAAGGAAGAAATGCCCTCAGAAGAGAACAGGAACAAACAGAAGACAAGGTGCCTTTATAAAAGAGAGAAGAGAAAGAGGGTGCACGGACGGACTTTCATTTGCTCTGTTAAAATAGAAAAAACAAAACTGGCAAGTTTCGTTCCCTCTTTTACCGGGCGCAACGAGTAAGGACTGATGCCCTAAGAGCTGAAGCAGCCCAGTTCCTGCCTCCTCCCTCCCCCCAGGTGTTCTCTGGGGGAGACAGTGAGCCTTGGGAAGTGCTGGGCAAACATGGATTGAATGCCTGGAGCCTAATCAAATGTCCTAAGAATCAGATTTTCTAAAATTAAGGAAAACAATAGGACTTCCCTGGTGAGCCAGTGGTTAAGCTTCTACTGCAGGGGGCAGGGGTTTGATCTCTGGCTGGGGAACTAAGGTTCCACATGCCTCCAGGCATGGTCAGAAAACAGAAATGGGGATTTCAATGACTTATAGTTTTATAAGAATTAGGGGGAAAAGGCATAAAGAACTTAGCTTTCCTAGCTTACAGTCTATAACCATTGGCTCATTAAGAAAACATCAAATAATCACTTTTTAAAAATAATATATCACACTTGGTATACAGTAGAAAATTCTGTTTCACGAGCCTAGCATTAGCATAAAGCTGGGCACAGTGTTTAAACAAAGGCTTGCTGGACACAGGGAAGAAGTGATTTTTGCAAGGTAGCTTTGGTGTACACTAAGGGAACTTGAGGGCAAGAGAAGGGGTGACAGAGGATGAGATGGTTGGATGGCATCACTGACCCAATGGACATAAGTTTGAGCAAACTCTGGGAGATACTGAGGGACAGTGCTGTAGTACATGGGGTCGCAAAGAGTCAGACATGACTTAGCAACTAAACAACAAAAAAAGGGAACTTGGAGCAAAGCACCCTGGCCTCCAGACTTGCATCCTCCACTATCAAAGGGGATGCAGCTGCCAGGTGAGACTGGTCACATGTGTGTTCACAAGTTAACACAGGTGGAACCAAGGCTGCAGAATTCTACATAACTGCAACAGAAGAGGACAAAGGTAAAGGACACTGAGAAATACCTCCTTAGAAATAAGTGATGCAAAACTTCATCCTATCTCAAGCACCTAGGTTACTCTATATCTTTGGGACCAGGTGGTGACCCATAAAGTAGGAGACATCTACTTAGTCATAAAATCAATTAAGACAAGAAATACTTGGATTGGAGAATCGGCACATGAAACAAATGGCTCTGAGTGTGCATTTTGTCTGTTATAACGAAAATAGTACCTATAAGCATCTCAAATGAAACTAAAGGAGCAAAAGGGGAAATAAAGAAAAATTAAAAAAAAAAGAAAACTCAATTGTGTCCCTCCTCTAATTTCGCATGTGAATAATATGAGATGCTGCTGGTAGTCGCTGTCTTATATGGTCTCACTTTGGATAGTATGCTGTGCTCAGTCATGCTTGACTCTTTGTGACCCCGTGGACTGTAGCCAGTCAGGTTCCTCTGCCCACGGGATTATTCCTGCAAGAATACTGGAGTGGGTTGCCATTTCCTTCTCCATGGGATCTTCCTGACCCAGGAACTGAACGCATGTCTCTTGTGTCTCCTGCATTGGCAGGAGGGTTCTTTACCATTAGTGCCATCTGGGAATCCCCTGAATGGTGATACTTCCAAATTGTATTCTCCATAAGGTTTTAAGTCCTCTGGTAGGGAATTCCCCGGGAGATGAAAATGTCACGGTTGGGAGGGAATACACACACTCAAATGTAGTCCTGAAATGTACTGGCTGCTTTCTTCCAACACTATTCTGAAAATCATTTCTGTTCATGAGAAAAGAATTTTCGTCCAGTGGGCTTCATTTTATGTTTGTCTATAAATGACTTGCATGGCACTGAGAGATTGTAAAGAGAAACTGTCACTCATTGTTGGCCAAAAATCTGACTCAAAAAGTTGGGCTACAGAGTTAGAGGGCTAACACATGTTAAAACGTCTAAGTAACACTCGGAGGGAAATGTTCCTACTGTGGCTGACACATATTTAGGATAATTTAAGCTGGCACTTGTAGCGTGGACTGTAACTGTTGCTAGGACAGCTATATCCTTAAGTACACAACAGAAGTAAATAACTCCTCTCATACAAAATGCATGTACCTAACTAAGGAATTTTCCTTTCAACACAGCAAGATGGCAAATGTTATGCCTGTAAGGCATGAGCACTGCACCTGGACACAGTGGGTGTTCAGTGCACATTATATTGAGAGCCAGACAGAGGAGACCAAGACCCAGAGCCATCAACTGTTCAAGACAGAGGTCATCTACAAGTTCAATCATATGTTACTTGACTATATTTGGAGGACAGTGGCAACCAAAGAGAGATCTTTAAAAAATCTAATCTGAATACTAATTGGTTTAAAATTTTTAAGTATTCTAGGGCTTCCCTGGTGGCTCAGTGATAAAGAATCAGCCTGCCAATGCAGGAGACAAGGGTTCAGTCCCTGGTCTGAGAGGATCCCACATGCTGCAGAGTAACTAAGCCCGTGAGCAAAACCCACATGCCACAACTACTGAAGCCTGTGGGCCCAAGAGCCATGCTCCTCAACAAGAGAGGCCACTGCAATGAGAAGCCCACACACAGCAACGAAGAGTGGCCCCACTCACCGCAACTAGAGAAAAACCCACACAGCAACAAAGATCCAGTACAGCCACTAACATAAACATATAAAATTATTAAAAAAAATAAAATAAAAGCATTCGCCAAGCTGTTAGCTGAGTGTTTTTTTTTCCACAATGAAATATTTAAATTGCTAAGTCAGTTTCGATTTGCATGTTTTATTAACAGAGCTAGAAGTACTATATTTAAGTAAGAAATGAAGCGAAAAATCATGTCAGGTAATTACTGCGGATTGAAAATATAGGCAGCACACCTGGTGGTCTCATGGATCTGTCTCTTGTTTTGACAATGTCTGGATGGAACAGATGCTGGGATGCCCCTTCTTCCTACCTCTGACCACCTTCCAACCTCCTTTCTAGTTGTGACTGCTGGGACCCTCACCATCCTCTGCCTCCAGGACTGGCCAACGCTGGTTTTTGTGGTTAGCGCCTCACTGCCAACCAGATTCATCAGAATTATTCCAGCGAGGTAGAGTCCACTGTCAACTACCTGGTCGGCCTCCTGCACCCACGGCTCCATGGGCGTCTGCACTGCGTCACTGTGGCTCTGGGGTGCGCGAGTCACTTCTTCTGCCAGGTGGCTTGGGAGAAGCACAAGGGCGACGACTGTCTCTTGAAGATGTAAAACTAGCTCGGTGGCTGCACCCTCTTCCAGGACATGCAGAGGCCCTCCCAAGATCAGTGGTATGAAACCCTGGAGAAGACCCTGAACTGGGCCCGGTGGCATCTGCGGGCCCTGGGTTCTGTCCGCATAGACCTCTGCCTCTGTGATGTCATGGAGAGTCACTCCCTGGATGAAGGGGTGAAACTCATCAAGGAGATGTGCTGCACGTGACTAGCCCCTGCAGGTGGGGCTGGGTGAGTGTCTCTTAGGAGGCTCACCCTCTGGCAGGACTAGGAGCCTCAGAGTCCTGTGGGACCCACCTGCATGCCTCTGGTGTCAGGGCTTCTGGCCCCTGCAGTCACTAGGCAGATTTTTTTTTTAGCCACCCTGGAGATCTCTCTTGAGCTGTGGACCAAATGGAAAGAAGAAAGCTTTTGCAGGAAAAAAAAAAAAAGAAAATAGAAACTAAAGACTTTCTTCTCTTGGTAAACTCTATGTTTATTTGTTTAATCTCATGGCATGTTGTTATTAAGATTATAAATCGTATGAAATAAATTAATAAATACCAAGTAGACTCCAACTCAAGTTGAGAAGTGTCAAGATTTATTGGTCTTTCGGGTAAACAATGATTGAGAACCAAGAGTCAATATTTAGTCAAAATTTATCTTGAAAGGCAATAAATCTTGATTTTTGCTAAGGCAAGTTAAGTAAATATGTGCACTGTTCAAGAGATTCTGACTGCTTTTCTATCTACTAAATAGCTACACTGAGTTATAATGATCTGTGACATGGATTTGCATTTCCAAAGAAATGTTTTGAGCTGAGTTACTTTTATTTTTTTTAATGATAAGATGTTTCAATTCCAGTATTTAGAGTAGTGTAAGATAAGTTTAATAATGAAATCTTATAAATTCAGCACCTAGTATATTTAAAGCAGTCTAAAGTTAGTATTTTTTCATACTTGTTTTCCTCTTCAGAGTTTCTCTTTAAGTTCTATGCCTGTCTGCTCTTTCCATAAAGACTTTTGAGAAAATGGTAAGAAATTTAAACTGGAAAGAATAAATAAGCAAATGGATAAACAAATACTGACATAATGCTTACTATCGATGTATACAAGGTTTTGTTTTAAGCACTTTACACGCACACACATTCATTTAATTCTCATCATTCTGTGAGGTACGTATTATCCCCATTTTATAGATGAAGAAACTGAGACAAAGGGTGGATACAGTAATTCTGTTCATGGTTGTACCTCTAGTGGAAAAGGCAGGACCTAGATGAAGTGCCTGATTTAGCACTTAAATCAGTCGCTCACTTCACTGAGCGACACCAATGAACGATACAGGTGAATTTTCACATGGTCATCTCCAAGCGGAAGATATCACAAAAACTATCTCCTTGTGGATGACAATATGACAAGCACAGAAAGCATGAATCAATTATATGCAAGAACATCACTGAGTTCATCAATGCATTGTGCCTTGGACCACTCAAGCATTAGCATCTCCCCTGAATATGAAAGGTGAAGCGGGCAAGGATACAGATCTGTAAGGTGGCAGGCAGAAGACAGCAGAGATGAGCAAAAGAGGAAGCAATCATTCTAATTGTGGCAATTGATGAAGGCTGTGTAGACATGGGGGCATTTGACTTTGGCTTTGAAAAGAAAAAAAATACATTTTGCAAAAGAATGGTTTGAGTCAGAAAAATGGTAGCTTGTTTGGAGAACACTGACTACTCTAGTTGTCTGAAACTCACTGTGACTAGAGGGGTGTTGGGAAAAGAGCTTGGAACAATGAACTGAAGCTAGAACATAAGACTCCCGCATGCTCAGGGAGAAGTCCTTACTAATCAATCCAGGATGAGTATTAACGAGTAAGATAAAGGAACAACTAGAGTTAGAAGCAAAACTACAACCTGAACTTTGGAAAGATTAATTGACAAGAAAACAGTGGGAGGGGAGAGAATCAGTTGATAAGTCACTGCCTCAGCCTGAGCTTAGGCAGGCAGGGAGATAAAGAAGTAGTGGGAGATAAATACTGCAGTGAGAGATAAAGTGCAAATGATTTGGTAGGTGAATAACGGGAAGAGCGTGGCAAGGGGATTGCCAAAAGACGCCCATGACACTCTGAGCCTGTGATGGTTATATAAGAAATCTATCAGTCAGAAGGGGCGGGTGGTTTACATGAGAAAATGCTGTTAGAAGCATTAAATTAAAAGAATAGTTCAGGAGGACTTTCTAGTAGTCCAGTGGTTAAGACTCTTCACTTCCTATGCAGGGAGCCTGGGTTCGGTCCCGAGTCAGGGAACTAAGATCTCACATGCTGAATCTTGACCAAACAAACAGAAATTTAAAAAAAAAAATTGTTTTTAAATAGCTTAAAAAACTTGAACTAACAGATCAATTAATACCTAAAACTCAGCCAGTTGAGAATAATTCACCTCTATAATACAAATCAATTGGAATTCAATCTTTTGTTTCTTGTGACTGAAAGCATCTGATATAGTTACACTGAATGATGGTTGGTGAAAGTTCTATTTCTATAACCTACTACTTTTACTTCTGAGCCTTGTGGTTCAGACAGTAAAAAAATCCACCTGCAGTGCAGAGCATCTTGGTTTGATCCCTGCGTTGGGAAGATCTCCTGGAGAAGGAAATGGCAACCCACTCCAGTATTCTTGCTGGGAAATCTCATGGACAAAGGAGACTGGCAGGCTACAGTCCATGTGGTCGCAAAGAGTCGGACATGACTGAGCGAGTAATACTTTAATAATACTACTTTTCCTTAAACCTACCCAGTAAGAGGCTGAGGTCTCATTAGAAACCATTCAGTTCAGTCGCTCGGTCATGTCCAACTCTTTGCGACCCCATGAACTGCAGCACGCCAGGCCTCCCTGTCCATCACCAACTGCCAAAGTCTACCCAAACCCATGTCCATTGAGTCGGTGATGGCATCCAACCATCTCATCCTCTGTCATGCCCTTCTCCTCCTGCCCTCAATCTTTCCCAGCATCAGGGTCTTTTCCAATGAGTCAGCTCTTCGCATCAGGTTGCCAAAGTATTGGAGTTTCAGCTTCAACATCAGTCCCTCCAATGAACACCCAGGAATGATCTCCTTTAGGATGGACTGGTTGGATCTCCTTGCAGTCCAAGGGACTCTCAAGAGTCTTCTCCAAATCAACATGGATTTCAGTAGAAGACACTACTTTATAAAGAACTGAGGAAGAGCTGAGTGAGGAAGAGGAGACAGTTGGTTGCCCTTGTTTCTTTTTTTTTTTTTAATCGAGAATACTTTTTATTATACAGGTTTCATATACACAACAATTATTTAGGGAACATTTACAGGCAAGGAGTTCAATTCCAAAACTCCATTTTCACCCACACGCACTGTACCTCGCACTGTACCTCTTCGGGGGGTCAACCCAACAGGAACAAGACAAAGTTATTGCTTTGTGGACAGACAGTTTCAATTAAATAAGAGTCTTCCAGAGTCAAGAACAGAGCTGAAGATCCTCTTAACTCTTAATACTCTGTGTACATACGAATAAAACCTAAAGATGTGTCTTAGATTACCCCATCACCTTTAAAAGTTAATATTAAAATCGAATCCCATTTCAAAAAGTCATAAGAAGTGCACCCATATTTACAGACCCCATTAAATTATGCATAAATAAAATCTGTACACTCAACGCAGTTTCTCAAAATACAGAGCCTCCTCTGGGACTGGGGGATGACAGACAGCAAAAAAAAAAAAAAATGCTCCATGCCTACCCTTTTCAAGTTTCACTAAGATGTGAAATAAATATGCAAAATAAAGCTTCCATACCTTAAAGGAATATGTCATTTCAAAAAGTCTCCTCCTCGAAGAGTTAACTTTCAAAGTTTTTTTTTTTTTAAAGAAAAAACATAAAGTCATCAGCAGGCTTTGTTTCTACAAGTTTCGTAAAACCCGAAGGGCCCCTTTGAACAAGGGGTTTTAAAGTGTTACAGATGCCACCTATTAACCAGTTGCTAGGTGGACAGAATCCTTGCCTCCTATCGGTATGCAAGACAAGGCTAAAGAAACTACATAAATACTTTTACCTCAACACTAAAAGTTATTGTTGATCTGAATCCCATCAATTTGACCTTTCAACAGCTGAGTGAATGTGAGTTTTTGTTAGCCCGGGGATTTATTTAAAAGGTTCGAAAACTTGTAGCACCACTTCCAGAGTAAGGAAGATTGGGGTTCCAAAAAAATAAAATATAAGCTTAATGAGTGAAGAACCAGTACTTCCAACATCTCGTCCAGAGTTAAGGAGACGCTTCAGCACTCCCTAAACACTAAGGAATCCAGGAGGGCACGTGAAGAGCTGGAAATCGACGGAGGCCCTCTCTCAGGGGAAGGTGGGTAACAATGCTGCCCCCCCAGGTAAGTGGGGTGCCCAGTCTGTCCTGGTCGAGATGATCTGGGAGTCCTTTTCCTTCCAAACTCTTCGGCCCTTGGTCCACCACCCCCTCATTTTACTTCCTGTGCTTCTCCAGCTTCTCCAGGGTTTTGCTAGAATCGGCTGGGCTCTGGTCTCCGGGATTCATGTAGGATTTGTCTATGACTATCAGGGCCTCTTTTATGTAGTTCTGCACAGCAGACACTGCAGCGCAGATGGCCTGGCTGCCAAACCTGTGGGTAATCAGGCTGAAATGAGACAAGCAGTTCTGAATGTTGGTCTCCAGGACTGGGGTGGGTCAGTTATTCCCTTTGGGAGTTCGGTCTTGATTGAGAAGATCTGTAAATTCTTTACACACTTGCTGTGCGGCCAGCAGCATGTTCTTCCTAGTTGCTATCTCATTCCGCCCACCGAGATGAGGTCTGGTTAAATACTCAGCCACAGATTTACTAGGAAATTCTGCTTCACAGACATAGGCAAAGTCCCGAGCCAAATGAACTGCCTCACCTTCCACAAGAGACGTCAGGAGGGTGACGTGAGCCGCTTTCCGTCTCCCGGCTGGAAGATTCAACCCAATCTTATCCAACTTCTCCCGCAAGGACCGGCCACCATTTTTAGACTTGGCTCTTCTGAGAACACCTCCCAGTAATGAGGCATTTAAGCACTCAGGCGGGGACAGCCGCCTCTGGACTTCAGCAACTGTCACTTTGTATTTAGATGTACAGCTGAGGAGGGACAGTCTTCCAGGGACTGAGCAGAAGACCTCACTGGGATTCATCACAGCCCCCACCAGCTCCTTCTGACAAGGGAGACTCAGGGGGTTCTTCGTCATGGAAATAGGACCTTTGCGAATAACTGTCTGATCATGCAGAAGTAGGTGCTGGTCGTCCACATTCTGCACCTCCTCCATCGGGTGTGCCATGTCGTGGAGCCCCAGGTGTTCGGCCAGGCCCGCGGCGTCCAGGGCGTGAGAGTGGGGCAGTAGCAGGTCCGAGCGTCGGTAGGCCTCCCTGCGTGCGCTCACGGCACTGCCGTCCAGTCCGGAGAGATGGGGCAACAGGCCGGCCGGGCGCCCGTGGTGCGAGGGCAGGCCGGCCCCCTCCTGGCTCTGGCGGCCCGGCCAGGCCTGCTGCTGGCTGCCGGTGGGCGCGGGCTGGTGCAAGGGATTGATGGCAGCGGCGTACGCCTCTCCAAGGTGCGAGTAGGGGTCGGCCGACTGAGAGTAAGCCAGCTGCTGGTAGGGAGGCGGCAAGTAGGGGGGCGGCTGGTATTCGGCGACTCTGGTATGGGAGAGGGGCGGCGCGGGGCTGTAGAGATGCTGCCCGGCGGAGGAGAGGTGAGGCAGGCGCGGGTTCCCATTGCTGCTTGCGTCGTGGCGATCCTCGCAGTCCTCTTCATACTTGATATTATCGGTTATTTTCCACAACATGGCGTCCGGCGTCCCCCAAAACAATCGCCAGTTAAATCCAGGTTCCCCCCACCCCCCGAGCGGTAAATCCAAAATCGGGGTCAGGGTGGCCAGGCGTCTGCAGCCGCCCCCGCCGCGCGGGCCTAGCTGTTCGAGTCACTGGGCGCACATCGGCGGCTCCGCGATTGTAGATGCTGCCGCCGCGGGTGTGAAGACCGCTGCAGGGGACCTGGAAAGCCGCGCCCGCACTGTGTCCCTGCCCTTGTTTCTTGAGAGCAGTGGTTCTCTACTAGCGGAAATGTCTGTCCCAACAGGGAATATTTGTAATGTCAGGACATTTTTGGTAGTCACAAAAGGGTGAGTGGGGGTAGCTTCTGGCATCTAATGAATGGTGGCTAGGGATGTTGCTAAACATCCCTCAATGCACAGGACAGCCTCCTACAACAAAAGGCTGTCTGGTCCCAAATGTCAATGGTGCCACGACTGAGCACACACGCATGCCCTATGTAATCACTCTTCTCTACAAGCGATCAATATACCATCTATTATCTTGCTGTTGTTGGTCACTAAGTCATGTCCAACTCTGTGACCCCATGGACTGTAGCCCACCAGTCTCCTCGGTCCATGGAATTCTCCTGGCAAGAATACTGGAGTGGGTTGCCATCTATTAACAGGGAGGAGTAAAAGCCCTTTCACCAGCTCTGCTCTCCTGTCTAAAGAGAATGATTCATGCTGCTGAGTCTCTTCAGTCCTGTCCGACTCTCTGCGACCCTACGGACTGTAGTCCACCAGGCTCCTCTGCCCATGCAATTCTCCAGGCAAGAATACCGGAGAGGGTTGCCACGACCTCCTCCAGAGGATCTTCTGGACCCAGGGATCGAACCCACGTTGAATGTGTCTCCTGCATTGGCAGGCAGGTTCTTTCCCACGAGAGCCAACTGGGAAGCCCAGTTTACATGAGAGGCGCCTCCAAAAAGAGGTCTTGTCCACACTACACCACCGTCTACTAGACTACCTGATAGTTATACCTCCTCCAAGCCTGGGGCTCATCTCCATAAATTACTCCGCTGGTGAAACACTTGCTACCAGTAACTCTTATTTGAAAAACAAAGACAGAAACAGAAGGGGCCAGACTAAGTGGATTATTTTAAACATGCAGACAGCCGGTGGAGAAATAATGCTCCTCTGTCGTGGTTTACACAGTGTCCCCTCCAGTTCTATCTTAACCCAGGATCTGTCATTGCTAAATCATAGTTATTACTCTAAAATGTAGGTTTTAGAACCTACGATTCCTACCAGCGTGTAAACAGATGGCTCCATGTATATCAGTCTGGATTCCCCATTTGGCAGCCCTGCAGTCCTAGACAGACAAGTGGGGGGTCAACCTCGCCATCCTCAACATTAACAAGGTGAACATCAGGCTGGGTTACTTGGAACTTATACGCTAAAAGCTTTGGGGGAAGATATCTTCTTAAGTAAACCGTCTTACTGGAATGTTTCTCTGGAGCATATATAAGCCTGAGGCCCAAGGAAATCAGTCACACCGATGCTATCTGATACTGTTAAAAAATTTTTTTTTTGTTCATTATGAACTTTTGGTGTTAATTTTTATTTTTAAATAATATTCCATTAAAATAATGTTTATCTCGGTTACCGAGGGTTTTGGTTTTCTTTTTTTTTTTTGCATTTCCTTAAGCTTTACACCTCAAAAGAGTGCCTTACTCTCCTCATCCTAGTCACGGCCCTGCTCTGAATCCTTTTTTCTTCACAGAGGATCCATCATGTGCCCCCAATTACGTTGTTTACAGTGACTTCGCCTGGTATTTAACATTATATTAAGCCAGCACTAATTCTTTCTGTGATTCCCCGGTTATATCTCTATTATGATTGCTTGGAAAGATCAATAACCTCTTATTGGCTTAGAGGTTCAGATTATCTTTCAGATTTACTTGAAAAGCACCTTGTCCCTTCCTGATTTGTTTTAGAACCTACATTTCCTTCCAGCACGCATACAGAAGGCTCCGTGTGCATCGGCTCCATCGGCCTGTAGCTTCTGTCACACACACTGTCCCATCAGGGTCCCCTCCGAGTTCTCCTTCACAGCCCTCCTCATTCTTAATGCCTGCTTCTCTCTGCTTATTTTGTGAGAGTCTTCTCTCTTTGAACTTTACAGTATCTTTAAAACACAACCTTTCCTCTTCCTTGCTAAAACCTGTGAAGAAGCCCTGACAACATCTCTTATAGCAATTTCTACCTGAGCTATTTTAGTAATGACAACAATTTGATAAAATTAAAGTCATGAGAGTGGATCCGAGCAGTACTAGGAACAGCCTCAAAGTGAAAAAAAAAATCACTTTCATCAGCTTCAAGTCCACGCTTGAATTCCTTCATTTTTACCTCGAACCAAATTCTTTGTGTTCCAGAAGATTTAGGAACTGCCTTAGTCTACTTTCTTCCTGTATTCTTTTCCCTTATGTCTTCTTTGTCTTGCTTTCCAAGTTTTTCTGTCTCTCTAAAAACAAAGATTTGCAACCACCGCCAAGACTAATCTTTTAACTATATGGTTCTTAACTACATGGTTTGCATTTGAAGAAGATGGGCTGCTGGTGTCAGGATATTTAGAGTAGGTAGGCAAGAGAACAAAAAATACCTACGACTCAGAAGCAACCACAGACAATACATAAACAAAAGTGTCACTGTGTGCCAATAAAACTTTAATTTATGGACACTGGAAGACACACAGATACACACAACACCTACAAGTGAGAAATGCCTATTCCTAGGTCCTCATGTTGCCATTTGAGAGGAACTTCCTAGAGCAGTATTCCCAGCTTCTCTCCCCATTGCTCAACCAGCCCTCCTCACAGATAAGGAAATGAGGTATCTGAGCAGGGAGTTCAGAAGAAGGACCTTGGCATGCTCAGCTGGCCTGCAGCAAGCAGTTTTTCTGTTGGCTGTGGCAAGAGGACATGGCCTTAGGGACTCCAGTTGTGACCATGTGAAGAAGTCTCCCTAATTTAAGATTCCCTTAGACAACACTACATGTGATCTGTGAGCAATGCATGCAAGAATCTTGATCACCATCCTCCTGACCCCTAGAAGCAGAATGAAGAAGTATGATTTATTAACTCTGGAAAGCCTCAATATGGATGACGGCTCAGACAGACAGCATCCAACGATGGGAGTGGGGAGGAAAGAGGCAGAGAATCAGGAAACCACAGTATGTCTGTAGGCGGGTGAAGATTATTGAGGGGAGGGTCATGCAGGACAGTTGGACTCAAGGGGTAGCCAGGAAATCCCCCACATAATTGGACACCTTTTACTCAGTTAAGATTCTTCATCCTAACAATGGATGATAAACTTCATTTTTTTCAAAGTTTCCCATCCACTTTTACATCATAAGAACATCCTCCCTCATATTTTCTGGGGAAAAAAAAATGCAGTGATAGATAATATTTAGTACTTTAAGTGCAACTGACATTTTATAACATTTGAATTGTACATAGTCAAGACAGTTTAATCGTCCCTCAAGTTATGGTGTCAAAGCTGCTGACCTGCAAGATGGTGACAGGCTAGCTCGAGGCTGTAAGATAAATCAGCCACAGGGCTGTAAACAGAAGACTGAGCTCTTGTGCTCCTAATTTATTACTTATCCTACTGAGTCTGGATCCTTCCCAGCCCCCAGATCACGTGTGTCTATTATTTTGTCTGGTCTCTAAAAGTCTGGGGGTTGAGAAGAACATCTTTACTGGGAAAGGAAGAAAGAGACCAAGGCTTTCAAACTAAGTCTCTCCTCTGTGTCAGAGGTATGGGCCTGGTGATTTAAGGAGGAAGTGGTTTTTAGCAAAGCTTTTGGTTCAGCCACACGTGATTTATTTACATTACTGAAAAAATATGGGCAAGACACAACCCTCGGTACAGACCTGGTTAGAATGACTATAGTTAATAATATTATACTGTATACTCGAAAGTTGCTAAAAGAATAGATGGTAAAAGTTCTCATCACCAAAAATAAGTAACTATGTGAGGTGATGGACATGTTAACTAATCTTTTTGTGACAATCATTTCACGTTACACACATATATTAAATCATCATCTCGTATACCTTCACATTACACAATGTCAACTATGAATTATGCCTCAATAAAGCTAGAAATAAAAGAATGTGATTTTCACTCTTTTGGAAGCTGATACAAGGCTACATGTCTTTGGTTTTGAAATCCTGGCTCCCATATCTAAAAGTGGTGTATAGCATAAACTGCATTTTCAGTTAAAGGTAACATATAAAATTAATTTTGTTGATCATCTTTATAATAGCCGTTTAAAAAGGAAACACTCTTATTTTAAACCAGGGTGTGAGAGCGGTACCTGGTGAGACAGAAGGGATCACAAAGTCACTGGACGTGTCCATCAACCCCCCACCCTGAGCTGGGGCTCTGGGAGCCAGGCTGGGCAGCCCAAGACTGGCCAGTTTCTTATTTGCTTCTGAAGCTGCTTGGTCCCAGAGTGACCCAGGGAGATCCCACCAGAAACCTCCCCTACCCTGGCAGATGCAGTCAGTGCTGGAAGGCACCCACCAGCGGCGTACCAGAAATGAGGAAACAGGTTGAGCAGGCCAAGCCTTTCTCATTCTCTGAGGTGTATGCTCAGTCATGTCTGACTCTTTGAGACCCCATGGACTTAGCCCACCAGGCTCTTCTGACCATGGGATTTCCCAGGCAAGAATACTGGAGCAGGTTGCCATTTCCTACCCCAGAGTAACTTCCTGACCCAAGGATCAAAACAGTGTCTCCTGCATCTCCTGCATCAGCAGGTGGACTCTTCACCACTGAGCCACCAGGGAAGCCTGCTCACTAAGAGGCAACCACAATAGCACTCACCCTCTTTTCATCCAGGCTCCATTTTTGCAGTAGAAATGGCCCACTCAATATTCTGAGCTGTTGTAGGATAATGAATTATCTGGTCTTTCTTCCTTGTTCCTGGCAGCGAGCTCCTAAAACCCTTGGAATTTCCTGAGTGACACAAGTATCTTTATTATTCATAAACCCCGTGGATCACAACTGAGTTAATGCTAGTGAGGTAAGTCCTGGTGGGCCACTAAATAGCTTCAGGATGGGGTGAGGCGGTGGTTACCAGAAGGATCAACCACAGAGTCAGAGACCTGGGACTAGGAGTCAGTGTGACCTCTGGGAGGGGAATGGGACTAGAGATTGAGTTCAATCACAAAGTCAGTGATTCAATCACACATGCCTGTATAATGAAGCCCCCAAAAGAACTCTGGACACTGAAGCTCTGGGGAACATCCTGGCTGATGAACACATTGGTGTGCTGAGAGGGTGATATGCTCTGATTCCATGGAGAGAGGAGGGCAAGGAAACTCCTGTGTTTAGAGCCCTCTCAGACCTTGCTGTCCCAGTCCCTCCATTTGGCTGTTCCTGATTTTATCCTTCCTTAACAAAAGTGTAATCATAAGTACTGTCATTTCTTAGTACCCATAGGGTTTCGGCTCCAGGATCCCACTATGGATAACAAAATCTGCAGATGCCCAAGTCCCTTAAATAATAGGATGTAGTATTTGCATGTCCTATTATAGTACATAATCTATACACAGCCTTCCATGCACTTTAAATTATCTCTATATTACTTACAATCCCTAATGTAAATGCTATGCAAATAGTTGCTGATACTTTCTGGATGTATTAGATTAGCATGATAGCAGAGGGAATTAAAAAGGTCCTGAGTCAGTCTGAGGGGTTGGTTGGGGAAGGTGTTCTTGAGAAAGGGGTATCTAAGTAGTGGCCTGAAGAATGAGTTGGGGGTTAATGGTGAGGGTGGCAATATTCCAGGGAGAGGCAACCACGCATGGGAAGGCTCTTGGGCAAGCGCGAAGGAAGTGGTACATATAAGAAACAGGGTGAAGGCAGAGTGGCTGGAACCCAGGGAAGGGGAGAGCGACAAGAGGGCAAGAGGTGATGGTCAGGAGGTGGGCAGGGGACATATCACGAGGGAGTAGCTGTAAAGATGCCAGTCTTCACGTCAAAGGAAGTGAGAAGCAACTGAAAAATGGTGTAGAAAGGTCTACCAGGGTCAGTCTAAATTTTAATAAGATCACACTCACTGCAGTTAAGGTAAGATTTGGAAAGGTTAGAATGGAAGCAGGGAAGAATTTCTTGGTGGTCCAGGGAATTTTGTGTTTTCACTGCTGAAGGCCCAGATTTGATCCCTGGTTGGGGAACTAAGATCCCACAAGTCACACCTTGTGGCCAAAAAAAAAAAGATTGAAAGCAGAAAACCTGGTTAGGAAGCCACTGTAGTCATCTATGGGAAAAATGACCAGGCTAGGAGAAAAGACAGTGAGGTAAAAACCATTCTCAAAATTCAAACACTAAATATGCCAAATATAAAATGAAAACATAACATTAGAGTGTCTCAAAGGAAAAAAAAACCCCAAAATGTGGGTCAAGGACTTGAGCTAATCACTTCCTTCATTTGTAGTCACCACAGGGTAGAACCTTAACAGAACATCATTATAGTTTCCAGGATATAATGAGGATATGAAAACCTACACATGATCAGCAGATTGATATCTCAGAGGTATCAATGGTCATAGGTAGAAGAAACAATTAAAGGAAACATACCTATATAACCTAAAGAAAGCTGAAATACGGCTCAATCCATTCTGCAGGCTAGGTTGGTGGTTTCTCAAACTTTGCATGTGTGTAAACCAACTGGAAAGCTTGTGAAATCTCTAGCCCTGATCGGAGAGATCCTGACTCCAGCAGGTCTTAGGCAAGAATCCAGCCAGGGCACCTCATATCACGCTCATGATTTGGATGCAAATGGTGCTCCAACCACAGTTTGCGAGGTGCTGGGGTCCTGCCCTCAAAAAAGTGAGACATAAGTCACAGGCCCATGAGTCCAAGAGTGGAGGTGGGTGGAGTCAAGGAGGAAGAACAGTCCAGTTTACCCGCAGGATAAGAATGGGTTTGGGGAGAGTGGTCATGAAAGGCTTGGAAATAAGTCTCTAGGAGTATAAAGGGCTGTTCACACCTAGAAGTCTTCAACAAAGCACAATACAAAACTGTACCCAGAACACTGGCTGTTACCCGTGATCTCAGGGCACAGGGCTTTGTAGGCTTGCTCCACTTTATATCTGAAACATGCAAAGGAGTTTCCTTTGTTTTTAACTAACATAATTTAATGAAAACATTTTCTATATTAGAATGTTTCAAGGTATAAAGACCTGTTCATAGCCATATTATCTAGGGTCCTCAATTTTGGAGACTGTATTAGGCCCATGTCTGTTGAATGAATGGTTGGAAATATTAATGCAAGAAATAAGTTGGCACTACTCTATTACCCAATTTCCTTATTCAGAGATATATGATAAAATGGCAAGTTTTTCAGTTAAGAATATTTCTGCTTTTAGGCAGTATAATGGAGTTTAGAAAACCTCTCTAGTACCTCTTATTCTTAGGACTTCATGAAAAGCTTAGTTTTTCAAGGAACTTAGCTAGAAATTAAAAGAACCTACCCCAGTCTCTCCTAAAACCACACCTAGACCAATTTCCCTCCCAGTGAAAGGTCAGTAAATAGAAACTTTTAACTCAACGTAGAGTCCAATAGTATATTAACACTTACTTTAGAAGTTTAGCCGGAAATGAACACACGATGAGAACAATGTTAACCATAAAGGAAGCTACAAAAAGGGACAAGAACTTTCCAGACCAAAGTATAGCAACAAAGACTAGGAGAAATGAACAGCTTTTTTTAAAAAAGATAGCACAGCTATGGTCTATGAAGTTCAGGAAGGTCTATCAAAAGATCCCTATCTTCTGAAATTCAAAATGATTTTATTCTTCTGAAACATATCAAAGACAACATGTGACTTCTATGATGAGAATACCAGGAATAAATCAAAAAAGCAAATTTATATCCTATAAAATCAAACGGCCTACTTATATAAAGTGATCAGATCTCTCTGAATTTTAGGATGTGAAATAGTTCAAAACCCAAATTATATAACATTCTTCTTCTTCCATAGTCACAGTACTATTTCAGTGTGTATTCACATTCTTAATATACATTTAGTTTTATTGAAAATGAATTTCCTGGACCTAGAAACTTAGACTGCGAAAGAGTAATTTATCCAATGACAGATATCAGAATAAAAAAAAATCCCATCTCCTGTCTTCTTAGTCAAATGATGTGTCTAATGGTTTAAATACTGTTACCCAAAGCAAAAAGGTATTGCTTATTAAATGAAGTTTAAATGGAGGACCACATTAATTTTCTCTAATCTTCTATAGACATTTCAAAGAACCACAAGATGAGAGATAAAAAGGGACCATACAGAGCAAAACTGTCCCCTCTAAAGGAGCCCAGACAGATGGAAGTGTTGGAAAGATACTCAAAGACCTTCAGCTGCTAGAGTTACTCATTCAGTTGGCTTCCGGCTTTCAAGTTCTGTGAGGACACATAATGGGATTATCTTGTTCGCTATGCATCAAGCACACTACATAAAATATAGTAGAAATTCAATAAATATTTGCAGAAGGGCTGAATTAATACACCTCTTCATCCTGCAGAGGAGAAACACGTAACTCAGACAAGTTAGAAGACTGGCCTTGAGGCCAACGTTCCAGACCTTTTGGTCTCATTGGCCAGGACTCCTGCCACTCTACTCATTTTCACCCATGGCCATCAAACCCTCTTCAATAAGGAAAATCCATTCTATTCTGTGCATTTCTGTTACTTTGACCCAATGGAACTACACAAAGTAAGCCTATTTTTCTTCTAAATGGCAGCCTTCAAATAATGTGGGAACAAGACAGGTCCTCCCTATTCTAGGTGACATTTGTATGGCATGGTTTTTTAGTCCCTTCACTATCCTATCCAGTGTCAGTAGATGTGGCTGTTTGTTCTTCCAAAGCAGCATCCATAACTGAAATTTTCAGGAGCACTCCGGCCACAGTGAGGATACGTTCTCTTCTTTCTGGGCCTGTTTTGTGGTTGCACTTTGTGTAGCCACAACAGCACAAATGCTGGCTTCCCCAGGGCCTCATCTGTATGACCACATGAGCTGCTATTAGATTAAGTTTCTCCTCTTTCCATCTTTGCAGCTGATTCTCTGAACATAAGTATAGGACTATCTATTGATCCCTACTAAATCTCATCTGTATGACCACATGAGCTGCTATTAGATCTAGTTTCTCCTCCTTCCATTTTCACAGCTGACTTTCTGAATATAGGTATAGGATTATCTATTAATCACTATTAAATCTCACCTCATTTGGTCCATTCCCCTAGCCATGTTTCAGAATCTTGACTGTCACTCATCACATTAGTTGTCCAACCTAGTTTAGAGATAACTGCAAATTTGGTACGTAGGCCTATGATATCTTTATCCAGGTAATTATTGTCCTATGTAGACAAATATTAAAACTAGATAATTCTTACATATAGACAGCATATTAAAAGGCACAGACATTACTTTGCTGACAAAGGTCCATATAGTCAAAGCTATGGTTTTTCCAGTAGTGATGTATGGATGTGAGAGTTGGGCCATAAAGAAGGCTGAGTACCAAAGAACTGATGCTTTTGAACTGTGGTGTTGGAAAAGACTCTTGAGAGTCCCTTGGACTGCAAGGAGATCAAACCAGTTGATCCTAAAAGGAAATCAACCCTGAATATTCATTGGAAGGACTGCTGCTGAAGCTGAAGCTCCAATACTTTGGCCACCTGATGAGAAGAGCTGACTCACTAGAAAAGACCCTGATGCTGGAAAAGGTTGAAGGCAGGAGGAGAAGGGGACAACAGAGGATGAGATGGTTGAATGGCATCACTGACTCAGTGGACATGAGTTTGAGCAAGCTCTGGGAGATGGTGAAGGACAGGGAAGCCTGACGTGCTGCAGTCCATGGGGTTGAAAAGAGTCAGACACGACTGAGTGAGTGAACAACAAAATTCTTATATAGCATTTACTATGTGCCAGGTTATGTGGGAGATCTGGGTTGGATCCCTGGGTTAGGAAGATCCCCTGGAGAAGGGCATGGTAACCCACTCCAGTATTCTTGCCTGGAGAATCCCCATGGACAGAGGAGCCTGGCAGGCTACAGTCCATGGGGTCACAAAGAGTCAGACACGACTGAGCGACTAATCATAGCATATGTCATGTGCAAGGCACTGTTTCAAGACCTTTTAACCCATTTTATTCTTACTACAAACTTATGGAGTAGATGTGATTATTTTCTCACATCTGAAATTTTAAAATGAAGGTACAGAGAGGTTAACTAATTTACCCAGAGTCACAGAGTGAAGAGTAGATCTAGGAACTTAGCCAGTCTGATTCCAGGGTCCTAGCTCTTAATTACTAAAGTATGCTGCTTCTCACTTTTTTCATGTATCTTTACTAACAACATTCTAGGCTGAAAGGAATTTGTTAGTCAATAATCCTTGGGTAAAGCTGTCAATCATTCACCATTCACAAAACAACATTATTAAAATCTCTGATAACCTAAGTTTCTCCGTCTTGAAGGTTTTTTACCAAATGCTTTTCTGAACACTAAGCATGGATCTGACCTAACTGTCTAGTAATCCCTCACTTTCCTTTGTGCATCCTCAACCAGACTATAATGTCCTGGGGGTCTAGGCCACATCTATGCTTCTCTGGTATCTCCTATCTATCGCACCTACTACATAATGAGCACACAATAGAAATTCAGGTTTTATCTTTGATAGATGATAAGGAAATGGCAACCCACTCCAGTACTTTTGCCTAGAGAATTCCATGGACAGAGGAGCCTGGTGGGCTGCTGTCCATGGGGTTGCACAGAATCGGACATGACTGAAGCGACTTAGCATGCATGCATGCATTGGAGAAGGAAATGGCAACCCACTCCAGTATTCTTGCCTGGAGAATCCTGTGGACAGAGGAGCCTGGTGGGCTTCTGTCCATGGGGTCACACAGAGTCGGATACAACTGAAGCGACTTAGCATGCATGCATGCATTGGAGAAGGAAATGGCAACGCACTCCAGTATTCTTGCCCAGAGAATCCCGGGGACAGAGGAGCCTGATGGGCTGCTGTCTATGGGTCGCACAAAGTCGGAAACGACGGAAGCGACTTAGCTCAGTAAAAGCTGAGATGATGGTCCCCTGAGATTAATTCTCCAGGAAACAGATGGAGAAAGTTTAAAATGGAGGAGTGAGGAGAGACACTCCTTTAGCACTTTAGCTTTCAAGTTCTCTACAACAGGGTTCTCTGACATGAACACAGCCATGACGTGCAGGTCTCCAAACCACTGGCAAGACCCCTTTGTCTCCCAGTCGCATCCAGCCCCCCATACACTTCAGGAGGGGCAGAAGTTCTAGATATTTGAAGAGCATAGCATACACCACACTCCTACTCCCATATCCCAAGGTACCCGGAAGAGCATGTGTGTGGCATACATGAAAGTGTTAGTCGCTCCACCGTGTCTGACTCTTTGGGACTGAAGCCCGCCAGGCTCCACTGTCCATGGGATTTCTCAGGCAAGGATACTGAAGTGGGTAGCCAGTTCCTTCTTCAGGGGATCCTGCCGATCCAGGGACCGAACCCGAGTCTCCTATACTGCAGGCAGACTCTTTACTGTCTGAGCCTCCAGGAAAGCCCCTACATACAGGAGGGGTTTCATAAATGCATGTTGAAATAAATCCTCCACTGAAACTCCACTTATGGATTTTACTATCAGAACCCCTCCATGGTGCTAATCAAGGTTGGGCAAATAAAACTTAGCCCTCCAGCACACACACAAAACGAACTAGAGATTTCTTCTCTGGGAGAGAGCAATCAAATACACTCAAAACCAAAATAACTTAGACAATACAAAGTTCGACCCCATGGGCTATACAATCCATGGAATTCTCTAGGCCAGAATACTGGAGTGGGTAGCCTTTCCCTTCTCCAGGGGATCTTCCCAACCCAGGGATCGAACCCAGGTCTCCTGCATTGCAGGTGGATTCTTTACCAGCTGAGCCACAAGGGAAGCCCAATACAAAGTGAGATGGTAACAATGGACTAAATAGTTCTCATTACTCCAAGCTATTTATGTTTTGAGGGGCACAGCAGTCTTCCTTAATTGTTTTTTTCTCTTCCAATTGGCTACCTGCCTATTCCTTAAGTCAAATAAATCTTCACTGTATTACCATTCCAAATAAGTGGGAGACATGTTTGAAAATAGTAGTAAAGAGAGGAATTGGAGCTATCAAGGAAAGTCAATTTCTTTTTATTTCTATCTCTCATTTCCTTAGGAGGTCTAGCACTTTGGCTACTACAGATCCCCTAATTTTTCACATGGGAATCAAAACAGATTTTTGGCCATACTGGAATTTGTTTTTTCAAGAACGTAAGTAATAAGCTGTATACCTTTCCTATTTGGCACTTAAAAATACTGTACAGAACTTATTTTACCTAGACTCATGCAGAATCAGCTCCCAAATCCAATTTCTCTTTTTCTTAAGAATTGCCATTCTGCATGATTTACTCTGAGGCCAATAAGTAACTAACTGTGCCCAAGTCAGAAATATTGCTTACTTCCAGACTGGCAGCTATTTAATGAATAATTAACCACTCCATACTTTCTATCAGGGATGCTTGTATTACCAGGGTAAAGGTATCTTTTATGTCCAAACGATGCCATAAAACAGGCCTTTGCCAGAAAGACGCCCTCATTTATCACATGAAATGCCATGGGGTATTAACAAGGTCGATACTGTTTGTTTAATATATTTTGCTTTCATAGGGGCTTGAAATGATTTGTTTTTGCAGCTGTAACAGAGTTAAATTTGGGATTTAGCTTCAGCTTAGCTAGCTGAGCATATATAACCAGAGGCTATTAATTATCTGCCTAGAGGCCTTTGGTCATCTTCCCACCATTTACAGCAATCTTAGGGTGCTGAATTACACCACAAGCAGCCATGTTCTATCCTAAAATAATCAATCCTGGCTTCTCAGGAACTGAGGGGAGATTAAATAATTCAAATTTTTATTTCTTATTCTACAACACCGCCCCCACCTACACACATAAACGTGCACAGATTCTTAAAGTTGAAAGATTAGCTTCAGACATCCGTTCCCACACACGAGAAACTAAAAAAAACAACAAACAACAAAAAAACCCCCATTTTTCTGAGCTTAAAGCACCAATAATCAGCCCTCTTCCCCTTTTCTCTCTTCTCACACTGCTGTTCTGCCTTAAATGGACCAAAGGGAGAGGAGGAAGTTTGCTCGAAGATAAACTTGTCAAAAGCCTGTACTACAATTCTAATTCCTCACTACCTGTTTGTGAATGTCAGCTGGGAGCAACTGCTCAAAAGCTTTGGGGTGAGGGGGGTGGAAAGCAAAGGGGAGAGAAGGGGAAAGAAGGGGTGGGGCAAAGAAACTGGAGTGCAATTCAAACAAAAATGAAATCACACACACACACACACACACACACACACACACACTCAGACACACAAAAAGAGGGGGAAAAAGGCTCCCCCCACCTCAGGTCCTAACAACATACTTCTTTATCAGAGGTTCATTGTCAATCAATTAGCCGAGGCAGCAGGGGTCTGTGAGGTGGGGGCGCCGGGGGAAACAATGGGCGGCCCTGTTGTATTACTGTTTAATCACTTTTGCTAAATAAATAGAGCAGCCCCGAGGTGCTGTCATGTCAAGGGAATTTATAACAAAAAAAAAAAAACTTCATTTTTCATTGGTCATTCCTTTTTTCCCTTCAGGACAAGAGAGGGTTATTACTGTAGCCTTAAGTTCCATCTTTGTGTTTCTTGCCTTTGATTTCCACTCGGACCCTGCCACTTTCTGGCACTAATTTGTCAGGCTGGACAAAGAGAGGATTTGTACCTCCTCTAAGGTCTCAATTAGGAATGGCTTCTGCTGTATTATGTGCCATTCAGAGAGGACACAATGCCGGTAATTACAGGAATTTGCACTAAATGGCTGAAGAATTCACAGCAAAACTCCCCCCACCCCTTGGGCTTACCCCTCCCAAGGGCTGGGGGGGGGGGGGGTGGTGGTAGAAAAAAAGGAAAGCAAAAAGCTCTTAATGCCAGAGAGATGTAATCACCAACAGCAGTCCTAAGAGGTTAAACAGCAGCCCAAGGAGTAAAACCATAAAAACTGACAGTGTGAAATGGTGGAGGGGACCCCCCTCAGCTCACTCTTTTTCTTGCTGTCTCTTCTGTTCACATTTTCAATTTTGGTTCACAATCAAGAACACTGCCCCACAGTGGGCCATCCGATTTCACCTCCAAATGAGTGTTGCCATCTCTTGCCACATCTCTAAACAAGGCTCTGAGCTCTTTCATTAGAACACTCAACTGCTATGTTTCTTGACTGTTGGGAAATTACAGGAAAAATATCTGTATATATCACTGCCAGGAAATCAAGTATCTGTTGAGGGGAAATGGGTATGTACACATTTTCTAATTCCTGAAGAAAACTGTGCTACTGCTTTATAATCAAATTTATACAGCATTTTGTGAATGACCTCATTTAGAACCACTTACAGGTACATACCCCATAAATATTTTAATAAGTTGCACAGTCATTTGTTTTAGCATTAATATTTTAACACTACAGATGCTCTATTGCCAAACATAATTTTGAATCCCAACCAGTGACTTCATTAAAGAAGCATTCCTTAGTTTCTGCTAAAGTGCTTCTATAAAGTTGTACTAAAGCACTAGCAAATTAAGTGTTCCTAAATACCACTTTCCTCGTGTGCTCCTTTGCCCAGGAACCTTCTGGGACTTCAGAGTCAAACATGAAGTTCAACCTTATCAAACTGCCCTTTTTTGTGGGTCAGAAAAGACACAATGTTTGCAGTTTCACAGACTTCCACTTGGCACCACCTCTGACAGCTCCCGAATCTGAACTATGGGCCTGGCTTCCCCAGCTCCATTCACAGTTGCCATTTGGCATTGGTGATGAATCTGGTATTGGTGATGAATCTGGTTAATGTCGGTTTCCCTAGGAGACTGCAAGTTCCCTGAGGGCAGGGACCATGTTGGCTTCCTCGCAGCACTGACTCCTCCAGGCACATCTGAGGTTCAGGCATGTGGTCAGAAACTCAGCACACAATAAATGGCAGAATGAATGGAAGAATTTAATTTTCAAAGGCACGTTCTCAGAAAGAAGGAAGAGTATGTGTAAGGGCCTTGGAGCCATGAATGAGCAAGAATAGGTTACAGAATAGCAGGAAGACCACTGTAGCTGGGTTTCCTAGCATCCATGGAGCTGGAGAGGGAGCCATGTAACAAACCACACATAATCAAACACAACTATAAAAAGTTCAAGCGCATGTTAAGAAATAAACAGTTATGTGCAAGCATGTATTTTCAAAACCGTAACCTCAGGCATTTGGGGATGGTCAGGGTCCATTTTCTCTGCCGGGGCTCTTTAAGTTTCTAAAAAGGATATAGAAAATTCTTCACCTACAGAAAGTATTCAGTGAAATGAGGCCAACTGCACCATTTTGTAGATTTAAAAGCCAACATCTGTGGCTCACCCGAATAGCAACCGAATGACATCATGATAAAGACCTGCTCAGCGCAATCTTCCACTGTTAAAGTTTATTCATCAGGAATATTTAAAGGGGGAGGGACCAAGTGGACATAAGTACTTGTAGTCTAAAGAGGCCCACTTAAACAGTGAAATACTGTGAATTAGCTTCTCCCCCAAAATGATAGAGAAAGCCAAGATTCAACTAAAAACAGTTTATTGGACTTTTTGACAGCTTGGAAGGTAAACATGCTATATGCAACCAGCTCTTTGACTGAATGCACGTTTGTATGAAGATGAAAAGCTAGGGGACCCAAGGACTAAATGCACAAACAGCTGGTTTAGATTAACTGTGTTTGTGAGAGACATAGGTCAATTTTTCAAGTTCCATCTGCTATAATAATCTTTGATATAAAGAAGAGCCTCCTAAGTAACTTAAAAAAACATTCAGGTTTGCTTACCAAGTTTGGGCCTTTTTCTTTTGAGACTCTGCCCCCTACAGGAGATGGAGTATGCCTATCTGAGATAGGAAACCAGTATTCTGGGCACAGGTATTTAGCAAAAATGCAAAGCCACCCATAACCCACGTGTACCACACAGCAATTGAGCGTAGCTGTTTCTGATGGAAGAGGGGCCGTGAAGTGAAATTAAACATTTTACTTGAGAATCAGCCACACTGTACTGACTTCTCCCCTCGCCAAATGAGAAACCTACTTGTGCCCTGTTAGTACTCCAAACCAAAAGCAAGAAGGTAAAAGCTGAGCAGGCAGGACGCTTAGACTACCTTACCCTGTCTCCGGGGTCCCTGTTACCACCATCCACAGCCTATTCTCCAGACCGCCAATCAGTGGGCATGATTCACACAGCAAAGGGTGGCATCCTAAAACACGGACCCTAAAGCAGATGCTCTGGGGCTTTCCAAGTGGCGCTAGTGGTAAAGAACCCGCCTGCCACGGCAGGACACATAAGAGGCTCCATCCCTGGGTTGGGGAGATCCCCTGGAGGAGGGTACGGCAACCCACTCCAGTATTCTTGCCTGGAGAATCCCATGGACAGAGGAGCCTGGCGGGCTACAGACCATACGGTCACAAAGAATTAGACATGACTAAAGCAGCCTAGCAGGCACACACGAAGAAGCTGCTCCAGGTTCTATCCCAGCCCATTACATCATCCTTTTCCTACTCTTTTCCACTTAGCTTCCTTCTCCCTGTCTCTTCCACTCACCTTTCTATGTCTTTTTCCTGTTCTCCTTTCTCCATCTGCCAGATGTGGTATAACTGCCCAACAGTAGCCTCCACCTGTACTCCTCCTTCCTCTGGGTATCAGAGATGCTACTCAGGCAGTGCAAGGTGTATGCAGGGCACACTCCATCAGGAAGCAAACTTAGGACAGGAAGGCGAAGTAGAAGGCCACAAAGGGATCATTTTGTGTAACACCTGAGGCTTTTCTTCCCTCTTTTACTAGGAAGTTCCCGATTCATACTCCGGTCTCCACCTTGAAAATGAAGCTGAGCTGTTCTTCCCGATTCCAATAACACAGCAGATTTGTTGCCCTCCTCAGCAGTCTAAAGCAACAGGCGTGCACCACAATTCCAGCGCATCCACAGAACAAGCACTCATAAATTATTATTGACTGGCTGAACTCTGAAATATAATATATGCACTAGTATATGAAGACACTGCAATGTTAATAATTTCTAAAAACTGTGCTAAAACCAGCATCTCCCTATCTCAAAAACCTTTTCCGAAAGTAGCTGGCTGACTTAATACAAGATCACACAAGCTTGCAGATGTGTGCACCTCACCTAGTCTGGCTTCTTTATTGGCTCGGAGTTGCTGGTCTCTCCCAGCCCACCCTGCAAGTGTCTGCTCCCAAACTACTGAGGCCCTCCAGACAAAGCAGGGATGATTCACTTAATCCCCACTTTGAGTAAATTATTTTTCAATAGAAGAGGCAACCATCATAACTAAGCTAAATTCAAAGGTTCACTGTGCCACCACTTTTCTGAACGCAGGAAGAGGCATGAAATTGAAAATCTGCTCTTGACTGGTGGCAGGTCCCTTGTTCATTTTTAAACAACGTACTTAAATCTGATCCACCTGAATTGAAATTTTCCAAATCAGGCTTCCAGGTAAAGCCACCTCCGTAGTAAATTTCTTGTGACAAATTGCATGGGGTTTGGTCAAAGGGAAAGGCTTGCCAGGTGGCACAGTTGGTAAAGAACCCGCCTGCCAATGCAGGAAACACAAGAGACATGGGTTTGATCCCTGGGTTGGTAAGATCCTCTGGAGTAGGAAATGGCAACCCACTCTAGTATTCTTGCCTAGAAAACCCCAAGGACAGAGGAGCCTGGTGGGCTACGGTCCACGGGGTCGCCAAGAGTCAGACACGACTGAGCATACAAGCATGCACAGTGAAAGGGGAATAATTTGATTTCACTCCTAGTAGACACACAGACCTGGTTTAGTGAGGGGTGTGTGCTTTCCAGTTTCCTATTTGCGGGAAGGTGAGAGGAATGGTGAGTAGGGGAGAGAAGCAATAATAGGGATTTAAGGACTACCAGATGACTGGCCTTGGCCTGCACCTTAGTCTCACCCTCCACAGCAGTTCCGGCAGCCCTAGGAGTCCCGAGGATGAGGGCCTGGCCCATCGTGACTCAGAGGTCACCTGCTCATTCATCATCACCCTGCACTTGGCCACCTCCAGGGTCTCTATCAAGGCTGACTTTCTGGAGTCTACCTTAACAGAATCTGACAAGGTCATGATCAATGACAGTTACTGACTATGGATGTTTTCCTTACCTAAAGAATGCCAGCAGTCAGCTTTGGGCATGGATGTCTCTTAGAAGACATCTTACATTCCCAGTGACCTTGATTTAAGAAGGCAGAGGAAATGAAATCACAGCAGATGCAGGAAGTCTACACTCTAGCCTGCTGATGCTGCAGCCGAGTCATTTTGATTCAGTGGGTAGATCATAGCTGCTTCTACTTACTTCATCAGCATGGTATGAAGATGGAGAGGTGGTTTAACCCAGCAAACTCCTTAAAGGAGGGGCTTTCCTGGTGGCTCAGATGGTAAAGAATCTGTCTGCAACATGGGAGAGCCGGGTTTGATCCCTGGTCGGGAAGATTCCCTGGAGAAGGGAATGGTTACCCATTCCAGTATTCTAGCCTGAGAAATCCCATGGACAGAGGAGCCTGGAGGGCTACAGTCCATGGGGTCACAAAGAGTTGGACACGACTGAGTGAGATGCAAGAAGTATCGGGGACTGGCTTCTCAAAGGGATTTTTCAAGTGAATTCCACTTGTGGGATTCAGAATTTTGTTCTTTAATGAGTTTTAGGCTGAAATGTTGTTTCATACCTGCACATTTGAAACTTTGAGCCGTGAGCCCTCGTTCCAGGGACAAAGTCGTCAGGATGCTAAGGAAGCTAGTGGTCACCGACTGGCGTTTGCTCTTCCTGAGTTCGTGCCCTCCCATCTGATCCCTGGGTTTGGTCCTCAGCGTGACCTGCAGGTTCTGTTCTGAACTCCTTGCTGCGTTGGCAGCTGTTTTCAGGGCCTCCATCCACTCCTGAGCCCTCTGCCGCGTCTCAGCACGGAGGCGGAGGATGTCTTGGGGAAAGATGACTTGAAAGCAAGAGTCACAGTCGTCCAGGTGGTCCAGCTGGACAGCCAGACACACGTCCACATTGTAGCTCAGCAGGGGGTCCTCGTCCAGCTTGCCTGGCGGAAAGGCCATCAGACAGGTCCTGCTCAGCACAAACGTGAATGCCTTCCAGTTGTTCTGCATGGTCAGCCTGTACAGTGTCCCGGATTTGAGGATGTTTTGACACTGTTTGGGGCTATCCAGCACAGGGGATGGCATGAGCAGCTCGCGGGATTTCTTCTGTAAACAATGATTCTGTGGACAGTCGACGTGATGGCCAAGCCCCGGGGACTCGGCCAGCTCTCCCGGCCGGCCCATGTAGGCTGGTGCAGCGGCGTGCACACCTTCCCAGAGCTTCTGCCCCCAGTCCAAAGCCTCCCATGGCGACTCGGCCTTTAGCTGCAGTTGAGTGTTGTCATACAGGACGGTGTCCACCAGCCTGGCCTCGAGGTTGCCCAGAACGGATATGCTCTGGAAGTGGGACAGCTGGTACGTGGCGTAGAGGTTCTGATTCCCACTGCTGTCGAGAATGTAGAAGTATAAGCTGTAGGGGGAGAGCTCAGCGTAACAGCTTTGCCAGTAACTGTCGTGGTCTTTCCGAACCTCCAGGTAACCCTTCTTCAGGATGTTCGGGAATGCCGGCTTGTGTTCTAGAAAGAAAGGAAAAAAAAAAGTAATGTATTAATCCATGAACATGAATGAACTGAATGAGATGACAAGGCGGGCGCCAGAAAACAAGCAGATCAGGGCCTAACCTGCTGGTTCCAACCAAACACAATATTAAACAGAGGTAGTAAAAATTCCAAGAGAGTGTCTAACCAACAAGATGTAATTGAGGGAAACCCTCACATCTGAAGAACTTAACTAGGGTGGAATTCTGACTGCAAAAGTAAGTACTGGGCAGCTGAGGGTTTGCTGTCAATGAGACAGGTAGAAGCCCATTTGGAAAACAGAAACATTGGAGTGACTGGGGTTATGCTCCGTGGGCCCGTGAAACAACCACTTTTTGCCAGAATTTCTGGTTTTCTAGGTAATGTTCTTTTGTTGTTGGTTAGTCACTCAGTCATGTCCGACTCTTTGCGACCTCTATGGACTGTAGCCCACCAGGCTCCCTCCTCTGTCCATGGGATTTCTACGGCAAGAATACTGGAGTGGGTTGCCATTTCCTTCTCCAGGGGATCCTCCTGACCCAGGGATCGAACCCTTGTCTCCTGCATTGGCAGGCAGATACTTTACCACTGAGCCACCAGGGAAGCCCAGTGTTCTACAAAGCACCAGATATGAGAGAAAGAATGCTCCTCCTGCCACCTGACCTGACTCTCTGCCAATACTCATCTTTCCTTAGGTTGGTAAAGACAGGAAGGGCCAGCGGAAAGAACAGAGCGTGATGTGTGCTGCTCACAAGCTCCTGTTTCCTAGACACACCCATCAGTCTTCAAGGCCAGGCCAGGGGCCTTCTGGTTCATAACTAGCTCTCCAGACATGACTCAACTAGCTTACTTCTCAGGTGTCTGCTGGGATAGCCGTTCTCTCCCCTCTCTGAATCTGCTTACACTATTCGCTTCACTTGCAGTGCCCCTTCCACCACTTCCACCAGCTACCACACACTTACCCTTCACTCAAGGCTCCTCTCTTCTAGAAGGAGTCTGCCCTGACTCCCCTAACCCCACGCCCTAGTCTGCCCACACACACCTCTGGGTCAGTAGCAGGGATCCTTACTATTATTCTCTTCTAATGGGCTCTTCTCAGGCTGTATTATAATAACTTATTTAGATATCTGAACAAATAAAATAAATGCTGATGTTTTTAAAGAAGTGTGTCTGCCCTACTGGACTATAAGCTCCACGGAGGACAGGGGCGAGGTCTGTCCTGACATCCTTATATCACAGTACATAGTGCAATGTCTGGTACATAGTGGGTACTTAGTAAAATCAGAATAGAAATAAAGCTTCTAGAACATAAAGCTTCTAGCATAATGCCCAGCATATAGTAGGGGTAACTCCCTTCCCTTCTCTTCCCCTCTTCCCCATAAGTTCATCTGGTCATGCCATCTTAAATTAATGATTAGCTGCCATAGATACAGATGTCATACTTTAATAAAAGGGGACTGTCACTTGGGAGATGTCCTGATACTTTCATCGGGCGTGAAAATGAGGTAGCTCTCCTGCCTAGTAAAGTTTTTCATTTCTGAGATGTTTCTCAACCTTTTTGCTGACACATCCGAGACAGTCATAAACTAATTGAGTCACTCCCTAAAGAAGACAAATCACATTCCCAAAGGGGTAGGATTTCTGATCTTGGATGGAGAAAAAAATAAAAAAGAGTAACACAGATCTAGATCTTAAAATAGCAAACCAAAAGAGAAAAGGAGAGAAATGCAGCAGAGAAAAGCTAATTTCACCTACTTTACATCTCTGGTGCTGACATTCATTAGTATTTCTGTGCTAATTCAAAAGCCATTAATTTCTTGCAACCTGCACTAATCCCTTTGTAGAGAGAGATAATGGAAGACTATTCTCAGGTTATCTATCTTTTCTGATAATGCAATAAGAGAGGCAGTGCTGTTAGACACACTGCTGTGGCCTCCTCCCTCTCATTTCCATCAGGCGCCTATTCAACCTTTTCCATAACAAGACCCATAACCACGCATCCCTCCATCCCCAGCCCTCCTGAGACCCAACAGCTCAGCTACGCATTCCTGAGCAAAAGAAAAACCATCTCTCTTGCTTTTAGCTAGGAAATTTCCTCTCCTTTTCTCTCCTCCCTGAGAGCATTTTATAACAGCTACCACAAATTAGAAATTCTAACTTTAACTGGACCCAAACCAGAAGCACACCTCACTCCTTTCTGATTGTACAAGCTAGAGGGTGTGTGTGTGTGTGCGCTCAGTCACTCAGTTGTGTCTGATTCTTTGCGACCTCATGAACTGTAGCCCGTCAGGCTCCTCTGTCCATGGGATTCTCCAGGCAAGAATACTGGAGCAGGCTGCCGTTTTCTCCTCCAGGGGATGTTCCTGACCCAGGGATTGAACCCATGTCTCCTGCACTGGCAGGTGGGTTCTTTACCACTGAGCCACCTAGGAAGCCTTTATAAGCTAGGAGAACAGAGGCCAGCTTGGGTGGACTGAATGGAAGTCTAGTAGGGAGTCTCAAAAGTTCCCTGACCTTCTTGCTGCAGAATAAGGTCAAGAATGCAGAGTGTTTCAATATTTTCTTCCTACCTCAGCTCAGCCCTCTCTAAATAGGTATGTTAACAAAAACCACTACAATATTGTAAAGTAATTAGCCTCCAACTAATAAAAAATAAATAGGTATGTTAAACTGAGAAAGAGAACAGGGGGGTTAATCATAGGAAATGACCCATCCTTACAGACCGCAGTTTGAAGTGTAATTTCTTGAAAAAGAAGAGAACAGATGTGATCAGAAAACTATTCTCCGAGTGTATTCCCTTTTGGAGGGCCTGTTTATATCAAACCTTATCAGTATGTTGTGTGTGAAGTATGAATTATCGCTGACTGTGGAGGGCTGGAGAACTACCATTTCTCTTTAATCTCTTGCTGTTACTTTCTACTGAATCTGAAGTTTATCTTGAATATTTTTGCTATTGACAAATCAGAAGTTATACACTTAAATCCAAGCTTTCATTAATTTACCATAGGTCAATTTTTATTTCTCCAGACCATATCATTTCATCATCTACATTTTTCTAAAGTGTTTCATTTCACAAATGAACAATATTATCTCTGTCTTAACTAATATCATAAATGATTCAGGTAGAACCTCTGAAAAAGATTATCACCATTTCCCCAGTGAAAACAGAAAGATGATCAAAATGAATCACTGCATCTTTAAATTTCATACTGAAACTAGAAGAGACTAATTCTCTTGTGAAAAAGAGCAAGAAACAAGACAAAAACATAAACAAAAAGAGCCTGAGAATTCTGTTTCCCCACTGCTTTCCACTGTGGCCAGTCATGAAGACCTGGCTCAGCTCCTCCTGAACAAAGACCCCTTTTTGCTCTCCTTGTTCCATACTACTCAGAGCAGTGGCTTAAGGACGAAAATTGCCACTGACTGAAGAGGAAAAGGGGATTTCCCCATCTTATGCACCTGATTCATCTCTGTCCTGCCAACCCACCAAAGAGTTCCTCTTTGGCCATTATTTCCTCTCTCTGTTCTCCAAAAAAAAGTTTCCACTCTCATAGCCACCGTCTTAATCAAGATCTTAAATGGGCTCCCATGGTAAGTCCTGCTCCCCACCCACCATGTCCCACTCAGTTACCAGGGTAACCTTTCTGGACCACTTACAACCTTTCTCATGCCTCCTCATCAGTCCAAAACCCTGCACAAGTTTCCTAGTCCTACAGAATAAAGTTCAAACGCCTTAGGTTGACCTTACGTTTTCCTATGGACCTAACCCTCAGTCTGAAAAAATTACCAAGCTTCTACACTATTGGTGGGAATGCAAACTAGTACAGCCACTATTGAGAACAGTGTGGAGATTCCTTAAAAAACTGGAAATAGATCTGCCATACGACCCAGCAATCCCACTGCTGGGCATACACATCGAGGAAACCAGAATTGAAAGAGACACATGTATCTCAATGTTCATCACAGCACTGTTTACAATAGCTAGGGCATGGAAGCAACCTAGATGTCCATCAGCAGATGAATAAATAAGAAAGTTGTGGTACATGTACAAAATGGAATATTACTCAGCTATTAAAAAGAATGCATTTGAATCAGTTTTAATGAGGTAGATGAAACTGGAGCCTATTACACAGAGTGAAGTAAGTCAGAAAGAAAAACACCAATACAGTATATTAATGCATATATATGGAATTTAGAAAGATGGTAACGACTACTCTATATGTGAGACAGCAAAAGAGACACAGATATGAAGAACAGACTTTTGGACTCTGTGGGAGAAGGTGAGGGTGGGATGATTTGAGAAACTAGCATTGAAACGTATATTACCATATGTGAAACAGAGTCCAAGTTCGATGCATGAAACAGGGCACTCAAAGCTGACGCACTGGGACAACCCAGAGGGATGGGAGGGGGAGGGCGATGGGAGGGGGGCTCTGGATGGCAACACCGGTACTCCCGTGGCTGATTCATTTCGATGTATGGCAGAAACCACCACAGTACTGTAAAGTAATTAGCCTCCAATTTAAATAAATAAATAAAATTTAAAAAATCACCGGGTTTCTGCTAATGTCTCCTCTTTAACTCATGCTTTGTATGTGTGTGTTTGCTGGAATATTTGAGAGCAAATTGCAAACATTTCATCATTTCTAATGTCAATACTTCAGGCTATACCTCCAATCTAAAAGATAAGAGCTTTACAATATATGTCATACCATTTTCATGCCCCAAACATGAAGGGTCTCCTGCATTGCAGGTAGATTCTTCACCAACTGAGCTATCAAGGAAGTCCCTCCCAACATCAGGGTCTTTTCTAATGAGAATTCTTTGCATCAGGTGGCCAAGGTATGGGAACTTCAGTCTCAGTCTCAGTCCCTCCAATGAATATTCAGGGTTGATTTCCTTTAAGATTGATTGGTATGATCTCCTTGTGGTCCAAGAGACTCTCAAGAGTCTTCTCCAACACCATAGTTCAAAAGCATCAACTCTTTGGAGCAAAGCTCTCTTTATGGTCCAACTCTCACATCCAGACATGACTACTGGAAAAATCATAGCTTTGACTATACATAACTTTGTGGCAAAGTAATGTCTCTGCTTTTTAATATGCTGTCTAGGTTTGTCATAGATTTTCTTCCAAGGAGCAAGCGTCTTTTAATTTCATGGCTGCAGTCACCATCTGCAGTGATTTTGGAGCCCAAGAAAATAAAAGTCTATCACTGTTTCCACTGTTTCCCCATTTATTTGCCATGAAGTGATGGGACCAGATGCCATGATCTTCATTTTTTGAACGCTGAGCTTTAAACCAGCTTTTTCACTCTCCTCTTTCACTTTCATCAAGAGGCTCTTTAGCTCTTCTTCACTTTCTGCCATAAGGGTGGTGTCATCTGCATATCTGAGGTTATTGATATTTCTTCCAGTAATCTTGATTTCAGCTTGTGCTTCATCCAGGCTGGCATTTTGCATGATGTACTCTGTATGGAAGTTAAATAAGTAGGGTGACAATATACAGCCTTGACATACTCGTTTCCAGTTTTGAACCAGTCTTTTGTTCCATGTCTGGTTCTAACTCTTGCTTCTTGACCTGCATACAGGTTTCTCAGGAGGCAGGTAAGGTGGTCTGGTATTCTCAACTCTTGAAGAATTTTCCACAGCCTGTTTGTGATCCATACAGTTGTGATAGGTCTTTTAAGCCTCTTTAAATCTCTAACAATTCCTTCTTTCTCCTTTGTCATGGCATATATTTTGGACTTCTCTAGTGGCTCAGATGGAGAAGGAAATGGCAACCCACCCCAGTGTTCTTGCCTGGAGAATCCCAGGGACGGCGGAGCCTGGTGGGCTGCCGTCTCTGGGGTCGCACAGAGTCGGACACGACTGAAGCGACTTCGCAGCAGCAGCAGCAGTGGCTCAGAAGTAAAGAATCTTCCTGCCGATGCAGGAGATGCAGGTTCAGTCCCCGGGTCGGGAAGATCCCCTGGAGGAGGAAATGGCAACCTACTCCAGTATTCCTGCCTGGGAAATCCCATGGACAGAAGAGCCTGGCGGGCTACAGTCCATGGGGTCACAAGAGTCGGACACAACCTAGCAACTGAACAGCAACAACTGATTGAAGAAATTAGTTCCTTTGTCCTGGAGAATTTCGCACAGCCTGGATTTGGCTGAATGTGTCCTCAGGGTATTGTTCAAATGCTCCTGTTTCCTAGGTTTACTGTCCACTGCTATATAGATCTCGAGGTCTTCTTTTTTGTGAGAATATGCCACAGGTGGCTGTCCTGTGGGATGTGGAGATTGATGAGGAGGGTCAAAGGATGTTAGCCTGATCCCTCTGTTATGAATTTCTCCAGGGGCCTTCCACACACGCCGGCCACTCTCCTCCACTACCCACACTCCAGCCAGGGGGCTTGCTGTGACTTTCACTACTGGCCCCTCCCAACCATGGATTCTCTCTCACTGTTCCCCCCAGCCTAGATTTCCCCGAATCTCTTCTTGTCCATGTTTTCCTCCTGTGTAAGAGCTAGTATAAAATCTCACCTCTTCCCGAGGCCTTTCCTCATCCCCTCTAGTTGGACACAGCTGTCGTCCCCTGAAGCCACAAGGCGCTATGGCTATACCACCTTGGTGACTCATTTCAGATACTATTTCACACTCATCAAATATGTATTAAATTATATAATAAAATATTCCAAGAAAATCAATAAGAAATGTGAAAAAAGGATTCTGCCTCCACATCCCAGCACTCACAATCCTTCTGCCCAGACTGTAGAGTGTCTGAGACTAAGCTTTAAGACATTATATATATATATGTAATAATAATATAAACAATAGCGAGACTTATTCACAGATATTACCATATGTAATTAAACAAAATGGGCTTCCATTTTGGTCACCTTATGCAATTTTGTTTTTAAAAAAACACCATTTTTTTTTAAATGCATGTCCCAGATCACAGTTAATGAAACATTTAGGTAAACATTTAGTTTACCAAGAAAGTCTGAATGGCCTGAGTCAAGACAAGGAATGAAGTCTTAGGAATATGACTCCCAAAGATCAGGCAATAGTTCAGAATGAAAGACAAAGAACAATGTTTTAATGTTTTCAAAGAACTCAAAAGCCTCTGTGCTGACAATATTCCCAACCAAAATTATCTAGGCAAATTAAAGGAAACATTTAAGTTCGTGTAACAAGACGAATAAATGTGAAAAGAGGGCGCCACCCTCACATCCTAATAAGCATCCTGCAAAGCCCCCCTCCTAATTCTATAACTTCTGGGGCCATAAGTTTAACATATGAATTTGGAGGGATGCAAATATTCAGACCAGAGCGTTGGTCAAACATAAATTCATGTTGTTTAACTTCTTTTATCGCTTTAATCCTGGCAATTCATTCTTTTATTCATTTCGTGGATCTCAAACACAATCCCAGAACAATTTTTCCACACCTTTTTTAGTCCTTCAAACTCCAAATGCTACCATCTCTTTCTATGTGCACCAGAGGGAGGGCCTTTATATATATTTTACTTGGCTTCACTTCAACATTACACAAACCAATGTACTCTACAAGTCTAAGAGAGTACACTGGTTAAGACCACAGGTGCGTAAGCCAACTGGCCGAAGTTTATATCATAATTCTGTCCTAACTGTCTGGGTAACCCTGGACAAATGCCTTAACCCACGTTTCAGTTTTATCATCTTTAAAATGGGGCTATAATAGCACCTGGGCTTCCCAGGTGGTGCTAGTGGTGAAGGATCTGCCTGCTAAAGAATCCACCTACAGGAGACATAAGAGATGTTAAGAGATGTGGGTGCAATCCTTGGGTCAGGAGCATCCCCTGGAAGAGGGCATGGCAACCCACTCCCAATACCCTTGCCTGGAGAATCCCAAGGTGGGCTGGGATGGGCTATAATGCCTGGTGGGCTACAATCCATAGGGTTGCAAAGAGTTGGACATGACTAAAGTGACTTAGCACGCATGCATGATAGTACCTACCTCATTGTATTATGATGAAGAAATCAGTAACTCTCAGAATGATGCCTGACACATCTTAAGGATTCAGTCGATCTGTTTCCTAGTTCAGCTTCTGGTCTCAAAGGAAGACCAGGAAAAGCTAGACCTTCCACCTGCACTCTGAAGGTGGAATCTCCCTCTTCAGACTCTTCCCCTATTACATCTGAAAATTACCCCTCTACGATCTCTTCTCCTCTTGCCTTCTAATATCCCAAACTGTATTGTGTCTGTTCCAAAGTACTCACTCGCACCTGCCTCTCCGACGCCTCAATCTGTCTCCTTCCTCCAGATTCTAGATGCTTCCTATGTCTCTGTTTTCTGTCCAGCACAGTCTGGCCTCTGACTACCGCTCTGACCTCACCTCACACCATCTCACATTTCTTCTCTAACTCCAGCCAAAAGCCTCTTGTATTTTTTGAATGAGCTGAGTGCTTTCTGGCCTCAAGGACTCTGGAGCTGCTGTGTCCTCTCTCTGGCACATCTCCCCCCAGCTCCACTGACGTCTTCATCTCCTCAGCTTTTCACCTCAAAGGTGCCATCCTCAGTGAGGCCACCGCCCCTCAGCACCTCAGCTAAAGGGCCCCTCTCAGTCTCTTATCTTACAACCTTCTTTTATTTCTTTCAAAGAACTGCTGCTCCTTGAAGACAGGGGCCTGGATGTCCCTCTCACCCCCATATTAGCGGCACTGGCTCCACAAGCACTTGTTGGATGCACGCACAAAGGACTCTGCTGGGATCTGTGGGAACACCAAATGAGTCAGACAGATCCTATCAAGAGTTCACAGCCCAAGGACAGCCGTTCCTTCTCTTTTCACAAAAGAGAAAAGTCACTTTCTTTTATGGAGCCAGTGCTGGGGAAAGTCACTTTCTCTTTTCACAAAAGAGAAAAGTCCCACTTTCTCTTTTGCCACGGTCATCCTAATTTGAGTCCCATCACTTCACATCATGATGACTGGCAGAGTTTTCTCATTTCCACCCCATCGACCAATCCTTCCATACTCTTAGGGCCTGAGGGGACCCAGCAAATAGCAGCTCTCTTCTTCAACCAAGTTGCAAACCAACTGAGATTGATAGAGGGTAGTCAGACTCACGGCAATTCGAACATGAGCCAGCTGGAGGTTACAGGTTAGGGGTGTAGCCAGGAACAGAGCCCCAGAATTACACAGACTTCCCTGTGAGTCACCAGCAACACTGGATCACCGGATCCAGCGAATCGCTAGATCACTCAACATAGACCTTCCCTCCCAGGGGGCAGCCCACACAGGGCTGATGGGTGGCAAACTACATCGAGAGGAGCGGGCCAGAATCAGTGTTTCCTACAGAGGCTGAGTGACACATGCCTGCTTCCTCTCCTAAAGCTGCCTGGAGGTTCTTTCTCCCCGGGAGTGCAGTGTGCAAAGACAGGGAGAGAGGACAAGAGTGGCATGCAGGACCTTAGTTCCCCCACCAAGGATCAAATCCATGTCCCCTGCAGTGGAAGCTCAGAGTCTCAACCACTGGATCACCAGGGAAGTCCATATCCTTTCAATCTTGACTCTCAAGAAATTTTCAAGTGCTTCTTGCCCAATATACCATGCTAATTCTCTCTGTCTGGCTTTGAAGGTCCTCCATAAACTCGTAGTCCATTATGAGTCCTGTTCTGGCTTAGCCTCTGACCAGCCCCCCACAGGCTGTGTTCATCTCCACCTCTGCTCCGCTATGTGCTCAACTCTCAGCGCTCAGCTGGAACATCCTTTCCTCAATGAAGACTTCTCTGACATGCTAGATCAATTAAGTCTCTTTGCTTTCCAAGTCTATTTGTTTCATATTCTAGTATCTGACCGTGTTTAAGCCAGAAACTAGGGAGAAGTTAACTAGTATTGGGTCTTTGTTCTCATTAGAGTCACAGGAGGGAAATGAATTTAACAGGATGCGCGTCAATTACGACACTGTCACAAATGCCCACGGCAAAGAACATGAAGAGAATGATCTACAGGAATCAAAGAGGGGCTGGGTTCTGGACATTTTATATACGGTACATAGTGCTGGCTACTGCAGTGCTCACGGATGGTCATTAACAAACTTATTCTGGGAGAAATGAACTAAGCTCAAGTGGTATCTCTTTCATGAGCTACTTCGGAGGTCTTCCTTTGTTGGTGAAAGAGAACGTCCCATTTGTTTTCCCTTCATAAACTTAGGGGAAAGGACATGCTATCTGTGTAAGCTCTAGAAGAAACAGACCTATAACATATCTGACTATATAGGAGTTAGATACACGGTTAGGGATCTTCTCCGTTCTTTGTGCCGTGAGCAACAGTGATAGTGTATAAGTCAACACAGACCTGGTCAATTTTACTTTTTGGATGTGAACCTGACCAGAAGATCACAGACTCGACCTCTTAAATTCAGAGGTTTTCTGTCTTCTGTAACAAGGATAATCTCTAGTGTTTATGGAACTTTTTTTACCCAGAAAACATTTCCAAACATCAGCTTTCAAATGATGCTCACTGTCTGCCACGGTGAGCTTCTCATTCTGTTTCATTAATCTACAGGAATTAAGTATAAAAGAATCTCCTATACTGAGGCCACCAGAGTTTAAGATAAGTGCTCCATCTTTGGGTAACACTGAATCACAGAAACTCAGAGGCAGAAGGGGCTAGAAGTCTCCAGCCCAGCCCTATCTGAGGCAGAGCCTGTCAGGCGCCTGTCTACTCTGTCAGCTATCTCCCTCATCTTTACCAAGAGAACCCTAATTGTGTTTAGGTGTGGAGATGGCTTCTCCCCGTCCCCACAGAAAGTATCATGGTTTGTTTAAAGCAATTGGTAACCCCATTTTCCTTTGCCAGAGGTTGCTTTAGGGACCAGTATGGAACCCAGTTCTGACTGATGATGGGGTGCTCTTGGGGTCCTCTGAGAAAAGACCCAGACACGAGCCCCTGCTTTCTCCCTTCCTGATTTTGGCTGCTGATACATATCTTTGGGGCTAATGCAGCCATCTTGCATCAATGAGGGAAAGAAGAGACACCACCAATATACTGTGGACAGCAGAGAAAAAAGATGAAAAGTACCTGGATCTTTGATGACTCTAGGGCCACCAGAGGGAGGTGTCCTTAAGTATTTACTGCCTACAGTGCTTGATATGCACTATGTCCAATAGCTATCTGTTAGATGAAAAAATAAAATGATAAATGGCCTCACTATTTATGCCACTTTTACTGAGTTGAGTATTCTATTACTTGCTTCTAAAAGCATCTTAACTGATTTAACAGATTTGGAATGAGGTTCCAGGAAACAAAATGACTTGGCCAAGGGTATACCACAAAGTGTGCAAGTTGAGGGTGGAACGCCAACCTCCAGATTTTCAATCTAGATCACACTGTGTTTTATTTGCGGTGGAGGGAATGAGTCTGAAGCTTCCTCAGACTTGAGAGGCAGTTTTATAGCGTGGTTACGTGTGGCCTCCAGAGTGGGCCTGGAGCTTCTCCACTTACAGCCTGATGACCTTGGTGAGATTACCTTTTCTAAGCCTCCATGGTCTCCTTTGTAAAATCAGGACAATATTATCTAACATATTAAATTATTATTAATATTAAATAAGATAACAGATGAACACTTCTTAGCACAGGTCTGGGCATAAAGTTAACTCACTAAATGATAGCTTTTACTGACAGTATTAATAATAACTAACTTTACTCAACTTGACTCAGGCTTTAGGTAAGGAAAGCTGAAACAGAGGTCAGGTCATTTTCATTCTGGAAACAAAAAAAAAAACTGTGCATCCTGATTTTCCAAGTAACAAAACATAGAATTCAGCCAAACAGCCTGCATAGGCTCATACCTGATATGATAGAAAGTCGTCTACAATTCATTGCATCAAAGAACTGCCAACCTACTGTGAGAGGTGAATGGTCAAGCAATTACCTATAATGCATAGCAGAATAAAACGCGTTGTGGAAACATGAAGTAAAAGAAAAAGCATAATTGTAATTAAAAATACACAGATACAGAGAACAAACCAGTTGTTATTAGTGGGGAAAGAGGTCAGGAAAGGAGAAAGATAGGTGAAGGACGGTATGAACTAGCAGATATAAATAAGTTACAAGAATGTAATGCACAGTACAAGAAATATGGCAATCTTTTATAATAACTTTATATAGAGTACAGTGTATAAAAACAGTGTATCACTACATTGTACAGCAGAAGTTACAATGCAATATTGTAAGTAATATTGCAATATTGTAGTACAATAATGTATTTATTGCAATATTGTAATTACAATAATGTAATATTACAATGCAATATTGTAAGTCATCTATACTTCAATTTAAAAAAATAGAAAAAGATGGAAAGGTCTCAGAGAGGATGTGGCATTTGAACTGATCCTTGAAAAATAATGGAGAATTGTGAAAAGTAAAGAAGGCTGGGTGAAGAGACATCATGAACAAAGGCTAAGTTGGTTGAACACACATGGCACATTCAAAATTAGCACCTAGATGGGGGAGGAAGGGGCTTCCATGGTGGCTCAGGATGGTAAAGAATCTGCCTGCAATGCAGGAGAACCAGGTTCGATCTCTGGGTTGGGAAGATCCCCTGGAGAAGGAAATGGCAACCCACTCCAGTATTCTTGCCTGGAAAACCGCATGGACAGAGCAGCCTGGCAGGCTATAGTCGGGGTCACAAAGAGTCAGACATGACTGAGCAAATAACACCAGGGATCTTTATCACTAGGTGGGGAAGAAAGGTGCAGGTGATAAACTTAGAAAGATTATCTGGATGCTTTAGAAAATTTATACTTGATTTTTCTAAAGAATTGGGAACCATGATTCATTTTTAAGAACAGAGTAGCAAGAAAAGATCTGTGTTTTAAGAAGGTAACTCTAGACATTTGTAAAATTAGTAACTATAGTCCTCCTTAGCCAAGAAAGATAAAATACATTAACAGAACCACCGCAAAAAAAAGTCAAAGACACTTCATTTTCAGAGTTCCCATAAAGATTTGTTAGGAATTAGGATGCCAGTTGGCGATGAGGCATGTTGTTTCTGAAAAATATAACCAATGGAAACTATACAACCATATAAAATCAACTTTCTGTGACCTATTTTTGCAACTTCTTTGCACTGACTAATGGTACTGAAGGGTGAATCACAGATTCAGCAGGAGCCATGTCCTGGTGACTTCACTTGTTCTAAGCCCACAGGAATATTCCCACTTCTGTTGGCTCCAAGGTCTTTGAGAAAAGTCATAATTGAAAAAGCAGTCAATTTAAGTCCCAAATTTGGCCTTTTTTTTTTTCCCCCTCTAGTGAAAGATGGGGGGAAAGGGAATTAAAATGGAGTAACACAGAACTCAGGATAAAGAACCACACTGCCATGGTTGTTCTAGCCCAACATGAGATCTCAGTACAAGAAACACAGACAGAGGACTGGTACTAGGTCCCAGAGAGTGAGACTGACGGAAACAAAAGCCCAGCTGACCACTACACTTGCCCAGCAGATGAAAACGTGAACACAGCTAGGAGGGAAGCACCAGTCAGATTCGGGTTTCAGAGCTCCACCGCTAAGGCCAAGGATTTCTTTTAAACTGTTTTATTTTAAAAATTGCAACAGCAGTTCATCCAGAAGTAGAGTCACAAGGCACACAGAAATCCTTCTGTGTAAAATAATTACAACCATGCCTATATTTCCAGCACAACTTTCCATCACTGATCTGACTACAGTAATTAGCTCCCACACAACCATGAGTCGAGGTCAGTTCAACTACATCTTAGAATCATTTTAGAGTTGGAAAAGATTATAAAGACAACTTAACCTGCTTTACTAGGTTACAAACGAAAGGCAACAGACAAGTGATTTTTCCAAGCTTATGTGGCGACTTAGGAGCAGAGGTGGGATAAAATGCTTGCAAGCCCTAGGTGAGTGTTCTTTCCATAAAGCCTCCCCTTCCTCTACTACATGTATATATTCAGAGCAATAAGTGTGTGTGTGTGTGTGTACACCTAATTTTCACATTGATAACATTCTAGTGTCCACATTTTCCTATGACTTTTCATGTTCTTACCTTAATATATGTTTATATTTGGATTGTAATTCTACAGTATTACATCCTCATCTTCTTTACCTCATGGAAAATTCCCTGCTGCCTACAGCTGTACCATTTATTCAGTAAACAAGAGTAGGATGATAGTGGTGCCAAGGGGTAACAGGTTAAAGCAGATACTAGTTGGGAGCATGTCTGTATAGAATGAAAATTACTATAGTGCTAGAACTAAAAAGGAGCCATTCTGGTGCTGGGAGCAGGGCCTCCACTCAGTGCTGGCTCCCAGTCACACCTTGTTACAGCTGCCCCGGGAACACAGACCCTGGGATGGCAGGAGGAAAGGAGTTGGCTCTGGGGAAGCTTTGGTCTCCACCAGCTACTCTGAGGTGGCTCAGTGGTAAAGAATGTGCCTGCAATGCAGAAGACCTGGGTTCAATCCCTGGGTTGGGAAGATCCCTGGAGAAGGGAATGGCAACCCACTCCAGTATTCTTGCCTGGGAAATTCCATGGACAGAGAGGCCTGGCAGGTACAGTCCGTGGGGTCCCAAAGAGTTGGACTCGACTGAACGACTAACACTTTCACTTTCACCTACCCTGAGGTTCTTTAGAAATAACTGCCTGTGATGTGAGGTGACGGATGTGTCACTTAACGGATGGATACATGCTTCTGTAGTGTATACATGTATCAAATCATGACGGACACCTAAAATATCTTATAATTTTGTCAATTATACTTCGGTAAAGCTGGGGATAAAAAAGAACTGTTGCTGTCTCCTTAGATCTATTCCTTCCCATCAGTTTATGACCTCACCCTTTGGGCGTGATAATTCCATCCTCAGGTAATGCAGACAGTCTTAACTAGGTTGGATTCAAGCTATACTCCACCCACCTTGTAGGGCCCACTGGCAGGACCCTTTGTTCAGTCAGCACTTAGCACAGTCTAAGGTTTGCCTCTGCCTGAGGCAATGCATTCACCGGCTTCTGAGTCAGACTGAGAAAGGCAGCAGGAGATGGGGCAGAACTCTGAGCCTTCTTTCCACGGTCGCAAACCAGGGGTTTGGTTCCCTCATGCTTTTCTGCATGGCTAACATTCAAGACTGTGAAAAGCAAAGCTGCAGTCTTCCTTCTGCAGACTCACTGGTCCCATAAAGGACTGTGACCAGCTCCGCAACCATCCATGTAGTAAATGTGCTAAACCAGGAAACAAACCTTGCTTAGCTAGACTGCTTTGGTGCGTCTCAATTTTTCCTAACCAGTGATTCCCCAAGGGATTAATTTTAGTTGACAAACATTATCCAGGTCTGTTTCTTCCATACCACTTCCTACCCTTTATCCCAACAGGGACTGATTGGCAACACAGCTTCCAGACTGCAGGGTTCTGGAGACAGAACTACTGGCTTCCAAAGTAGGGGTTCAGGTCTAGCTTCATGGTTAAGAGCATGAACTCTGAAGAAGGAGTGCCAGGTTCAACTTGAGGATCCACTTATTACTAGTAAGGGGACTGTGCCTACTAGTTACTAAAGCTCCCTGTGCCTCAGTTTCCTCATCCTTAAAATGGGGTCAGTAAAAATGAATTAAATAAGCTACTGTCTGCAAAGCACTTAAAACAGTCAGTGAACAAAGTAAGTATTATTGTTATTTTTTCCTTTCTCTCTCCACCTGGGCTCTCTCACTTATCCTGAGGATAACACACCAGGTACTTGAATGTTGGCTTTGACAGTAATAAGGAGGCTATTGATCTGTTTGATGTATATTGCTCTCATATATACCAAAAACCTAGTAAAGAAGTGATCTTCAAACCCAAAGCAATAGCCTTCCATAAAGAAACATTATGAGGGAACAGGCAAAAGTTGAAGAGTGATGCAAAAAATTACCTCCCAGGACTGCCAACTACAGAAAGGGCAAACCACAATTATCTCCCCAGGCTCTGCGCTCACCGATTCCTCTACAAAGGGCAGTCGTAACCGTGCCTGTGTGACCCTGGAGTCTGAGATGGTATCCGGAGACTCCTCCAAGGCCAGGACACCGTTCTTCCAACACGAGGGGCTATTTTATAAGCCATATCTGTTTGATTCTCTCTTATCACAAGGAGAGTACATGGCAGCCTTTGAGATGAAAGCAAATCTTCATTTTTCACTGCTGCTAAAGAACTTCACAGAAAAGACATGCAAGGTATGAGATGCTATGAGATGATCCGGCAAGGCCCTTGGAAAAGACGGTGAAGTGGTCCTTTTTCTAGAAAGGCATAAACCAGCTAAAGAAGTTGATGTTCTTAATTTATCAGCTTTATTTCTATCAGAATTATGTTCATCTCACATGTAAAAAATTGTTTTGAGCATGTATTATGTTTAGAGCCCTATATTAGGTACTGAGGATAAAACAATGCATGAGAAACAATCCCTTCCTCGATGACCAAAAACTCTGGTGTGGAAGACAGTAAACTGTTGATGACAAGTCAGTATGAGACAAGGAATGGTCTATATCTCATTAAGGAACCAGTGAATAGCTATGAGAAAGTACAATGCAGGAAGGCCAATTGAAGAAATATTTATTGTGAGGCCATTTTATGAAATTGACTATGCCGGGAAAAACCAGGAGTGACAGGTAGGACCACTTTGATTCTCATGGATGAGTTTCAAATTCAATTATAATAGTAATAATATTACTAAATGTTTAAGACATTTATTTAGTGTTTGAAAGTGAAAGTGTTAGTCGCTCTCTCGTGTCTGACTCTTTGCGACCCCATGGACTCTAGCCCACCAGGCTCCTCTGTCCATGTGATTTCCCAGGCAAGAATACTGTAGTGGGTTGCCGTTACCTTCTCCAGGGGATCTTTCAGACCCAGGGATCAGACCCAGGGATCAAACCCAGGTCTCCTGCATTGGAGGCAGATTCTTTGCTGTCTAAGGCAGCAGGGAGGACTTAAGTGTTTACCACATGCCAAACAGTTCTGAGAAGCACTTCAGATCTTTTAGCCCCTTTAATGCTCATGAGATACTGAGGTAAATACTATTATCCCATGCTTTATGGCCAAAAAAATAAAGGCTCAGAGAGGTTAAGAAACTTGCCCTATGTTACACATCAAGTAAACACTGAAACAAGGATTGAAACTCTTAACAGTCTAGACGTGGAGTCATTTTTTTAATACGCTCGCTATTTTGTCAGACCAGAAGGCCTTCTTCAGACAGGCTTGCCCATTAGCCAAATAGCTCTTACTATACCTCAGCTACCCACTGCCCACAATATGCCAAAATCTGAGTTGCTTTATGCCCAGAGCAATGTTTATCTTCAGTAAGGCTCAAAAGCCCAGCCAGTCACTGCCAAATGAGGCGGAAGACACGGGGCCCTACCTAACAAAGAAGACCCTCAGGTGTATTGTTCTGAAGGCAAGAGAAGGGATGGGAGTGGGCAAAAAAGGAGGAAAGGGCAGCTGAGGAGAAACCGACTCCTGGAAAGTCTCTAAGCTACTCAAATGAGCTCAGAGAAGGATCCAGAAAAGAGTAAAAAATCAACTGGAGAAGACCACAAAGTAATACAGCCCATGAGTAAGGGAGACACGCAAAGACAAGGGCTGGACACGAAGCCAAGCTGCCCTCCTCAACGGAAACCACCTCACTCACGTTTGTTTCTTCTGCGGAGCCCTCAGCCTCTCATCACCCTGTTAGCTGAGGTGGAGGATGTGAGGATGATGGGCTCTTTTCTGGACACTGAACTTCAAGTGCCTGGGGGACACTCCAGCAGAGATGCCCCAGGCAGTGGGATGTGTAAGTCTGAGGCTGAAGAATGAGGACTAGCCTCACCCCAAACCTCCTGGGTCCTCAGTCCCAGCTCTGGCCAAGACACCACAGTACCTTCCTCGGCTTTGGACATACTCCTTCAAGAGGAACAATGAGTCTGGCTGCAGTTTGGGTGGTTACTTTCAAAGATTTTAAAGTGAAGTTCACTCAAAGATCTTGGCTGATTTTGACAAGGATGTACCTGGGTGCTGACACACCCCCACCCACCCCCAAATGTAGTGAGAATTACAGCTGGGAGAGTGGGTGATGGGCCACGAATCTAACTCCTCTCCATACAGCCTCTCCACCAGCCCAAGAATGGGCGGCCAGTGGGCCCTGCTTCCCCCTGCTCTCAACCGAGTGAGCAACACAAACAATATTTGTATCTCCTGTTCTCCACAGCAGGCCAGACAGAAAAGATGTCAGAAACCTGGCAGGTCATTTCCCAACTTTATTAATTCCTGATAGATTGTGTATTCCATGGATACCCAAAAGCTGGCCAGGTGATATAACATCAATACCTGCAAAGGCCATTTGTTACAGTTTGCTTTTCAAAATACCATTCAGTTCTTATATTTCCACATAATACTCAAATTTTTTAAAATTGAGAATTAAAAAGTAAATATCATGGTCCATCATATCCTCAAGGGAGCAGCTAACGAAGTTTCTCTCTTTAGGTTCCTTTAGAGAACTTGAGGAAGGCCAGTTTTTGCATTTACAATCTAGACAAGATAGGAAAAATAAAACTGTAGATACAACATCCTAATTTGGGTTATGCCAGGGATTTAGAATGGTGACAGGGGTTTAGTGATTTTTTAAAAAAATCTATGTGAACTCCAAGAAACTAAACAAGAACTGAGCTTGCTTACCAGTCAAGAGCACAACTGTTTACACGGCATGGGTGTGTGTCCAGTCGCTCAGTCATGTCCAACTCTTTTGCGACCCCATAGACCACAGCCCTCGAGGCTCTTCAGTCCCCGGGATTCTCCAGGCAAGAATACTGAAGTGGGTTGCCATTTCCTCCTCCAGGGGATCTTCCTGACCCAGGGATAGAACCCGCATCTTCTGCATTGGCAGGTGGATTCTTTACCACTGAGCCACCTGGGAAGCCACTTGTACATAAGCCGAAGGCAAAACTCTCATTCTTAAATAAATACATGTAACACTAAAACAGAAACAAAGTGCAAAAAAAAAGTCTCCCCAGTTAATTGAACAGAAGCCATCTAAACTAGGGTTTCCAAGGTGGTGCTTGTGGTAAAGAACCCATCGCCAATGCAGGAGACATAAGAGATGTGGGTTTCATCCCTGGGTCAGGAAGATCCCCTGGAGGAGGGCAGGGCAACTCGCTCCAGTATTCTTGCCTGGAGAATCCCATGGATGGGGAGCCTGGAGGGCTACAGCCCATGGGGTCACAAAGAGTAGGACACGACTGAAGTAACTCAGCATGCACTCATGCATCCAGATTAAAAGGTTATGCAAGGTAGTTGAAGAATCATTAGTAATAAATGATTATTGTATAAATGTATACATGTATAAAGCCTGTATAAATGAGGTTATCATCAAGAAAAATGCTGAGAGAAACAGAGAGATGGTTTGTCGTGTCTCACAGAAGAGGAAGTTCACATGTGAGTACATGAGTACGTATCCAAGTGCACGTGTGTATGCATACAAAACAAGAGAAAAAGAAGCTTGGGGCCTACACCATGAGGTCCTAAGCAACCTTCTCACACTGTTCCTCCCATGATCATCATGAGATCCTTTGATCTCCTCGAGGGTCAGCCCACACTCCTCTGTCTGTCCCTCTGTCCACACCATAATCCTGACTGAGAGTCCTCCCACCGCAACTCTCTTTCTGCAACGCAGTGTCCTTCAAGGTCTAGCTCTAGTTCCATGACGTCTCACTATCCTTTTCTGGTAAGTCCAGCCCAAAGCGTCCTCTCCTTCTTCTATCTTCCTACAATCAGTGTCACTCACTCATTAAAGAAAAATCCCAACAACATAAAGTTAAACAAAATTCCCTTCCAGGTGTTTCAGTGGAGCATCTCCTTTCTCTCATCACTGGGTGTTGTCCTGAGTCTTTGGGAGTGTCTGACCTCCTCAGCCTAAGGAGAAGTTTTTTAAGGCAGGGACTGTGTCTTCATACATCTTTTAAGCCTTCACAGTACAAGACTGTGGCGAATGTGTGGTCTGATAAACATCTACTGATGTGAATAAGTGGTATCATGCAATGCCAAAGGAAAGGACTGCATTAATTATGGGAATATCCTGATTCTAACAAAAAAGATTAGGAAAGAGAATTAACCACAGTTATCCTTTCACTCCGTAGCTCCTAGGACAATAAGACTGGAGACTTCAGATAAGGTAAGTGTGAAAATAAGTGGAAGAAGAGGATTAAGAAGGCAGAGACAGACGTGGACAGTGGAGAGGCAGACTTTCATGAGGCAGATGCAAGAGCGGCAAAGCAAAATCAACCACTGTTCACTAGCAGTCAGCTGTGAAGACATACCTGTATTTCCTTGAGCATCTTCTACCTTGTTTGAAGAGGCCAACAGAAAAGAAGGCCTGGCGAAGTGAGGGTCCTGAAGAGATACTTCTTGCTGCAGAGGCATGGCTTTGAGGACCACCCTCCAGTCCACCTGGGTAATATCTGACCTTGATCGAGCATGCCCAGGCTTAAAAGTCGAGGTCTCATCCAATAAGTCATTCACAGAACGAGGCCTGTCTCTTCGACGCTGACAGATGTTGAAAAAATTAAAGGTGGATGCTTCCTTTTGTTCCATCCAGGACAGATTATCTGGGGTTGTCCCCTTCTGGACCATAAACTGTTCTTTGGCAGGGAAGACATTTGGAACTTTGGTGTCTAAGAGTCTGGTCTTACAATGGTCCCAGATCACACCCCCCTGGCCCAGGGAGGTGACATTTCTGATAGCACCATTGTCTATGTTACCGAGGACCTCCCGCCCCACCAATTCAGGGACTTCTTGGATCCCATAAACCTCTGCTTGCTGCACAGCCTTTTCAAGCTTATTGTCAAAAGTATTAAAGAAATCCTCGGTCACTTCCAAGGCTGGGCTAATATCATCCACTTCCAAAGCTTCCATGTCATACGCTCCAAGGGGCCAAAGCCTCCTACACTGGTTCAGGAAAGGGCTTCATGAACATTCACCCAACAAGGAGAAGTGTCTTGGGCAAGAGAGTTCTGGAAGCAACTGGAAGGAACTTTCATTCAGCTGCCCGGAGCAGGTCAAGCACAAGGGTGGCTGATTTCCAGAACATGAAAAACACTTTCTAGATGATAACAGTCATCAACAAAGGTACTGGGAGACAAATATTCCTTTGAGAATACTCTTCGGGGATACCACTGTCAAGACAACAGGAGTATTTGTCAAAGCAACATCACGACCATCTTTGATTTCCTGAAAGAAAATAAACAGAACAACATTGGCACATGGTTCATTGTATTCTACACATACGAATCTGCCCAATTACATCCTCATCTTGACATCTTTTCCATGGCAGTCATGTCCAAACGTGGACAACACCCAGAAGTTCTACTGTTAAAGAGTACACATCTCAAAAAAAAAAAAAAAGAGTACACATCTCTACTTTGTGTTAAAACTTACACAGAGCAGAGCGTGGGACTCCTGATGAGTGGAATTAGTCAAGAGCTTTTACTCACACAGAGAGGCCTTTTATAACATGTGTGAAAAGACTGCCCTGGCAAATCTCTGTTGATACTGAACTAAAACAGTAAGCAACAGAGACTAGGAATTCTGTGACTGGACCTATATCATAATCAGTCTGAAAGTCATAATTGCATGAGTCTTTTCACAAACTTTGAAAGCACTGATGGTTTGTTCAGCTCAAAGGTGCAAAAGGGAAGCAGAGAGGAAGAATGGCCCTTCTTCCTCTGAATGTCACTGTGCTATGCTTCCTAGGTTTGGATGACGTAATGCCTGAAGATGACTCTGGACAATTTTTCCAGTCAGCCTGCAAAAAGGTTTCAGTGTTCAAACTCCCTGAGGCTTTGAGGATTGCCTATCTGTAGGTTCGGGAGATTCCCTGGTGGCTCAGAGGGTAAAGCGTCTGCCTACAGTGAGGGAGACCTGGATTCAAACCCTGGGTCGGGAAGATCCCCTGGAGAAGGAAATGGCAACCCACTCCAGTACTCACGCCTGGAAAATTCCATGGATGGAGAAGCCTGGTGGGCTACAGTCCATGCGGTCGCAAAGAGTCGGACCCGACTGAGCGACTTTACTTTCACTATGTGTAGGTTCAGGCTTGGGGCTGGGCAGAAAGAATCCTAACACTACCTCACTCTCTGAGATACCTAGATCCCCAAGGCCAGGCCAAATGGGAACAGTAATGCTGTCCAATAGGGAAGACACTAGCCATACATGGCTATTTAAATTTAACTTTATTAAAAATCAAATAAAGTTCTTCAGTCACACTAGCCACATTTCGCATGCTCAACATACACCTTTGTATCTTCACCAAAAAACGAAGAGACAAACAAAACAACTAGGTAAACTCCGTTTTCCTTAACTACGTACAAGCAAATAAAACCAGGCAATTAGCAATACCTTTGCAAGTGGCTATAAAGGTACATAAATATGCTATTTTCTCTAAAACTGCACAATTTCTGTAGTACATTAAAATCATTTTTAGCACTTAGGCCATGAAGTCATTGTATTTAAATCAACAGCACTAATCTATATTGCTTAATGTGTTAAGCTAATATATATAGCCTTTTATTTTAAATGTATCAAGGTGTGCAGGTTATAGGAACTTGATGGCTAACCTCTTGTAAACTGATAACGACTGTGAATCTATCTACTTTTTAGATTTTGATGTTTATTATGTTGGCAAGGAACTGACTAAAAATCAGTTATAACATTTTTCAAGTTGCAAACAGGGTTTTGTTTGCTGTGTCTGTGCTAAGCCTGAGTCTCCTGAATTTTACAGCAGTTTTACTACTTCTGTAATTTTGGAACTTGTAATTTTCAGTGTCATCTTGTACACCAGAGGCTAAGAAAAAATATAAAATAAATCTTAAAAATTTTACTTTTTTATTGACTAAAATTCTAAATGAACATCATAAAGTATGTTTCCCACTTTACAGAAGAGACACTAAGGTGCAGAGCACAAAGCTATTCACCTAAGATTCTATTTTGAATATTCCTTTCCTTAACCAGTGCTGAAAAGTCAGTCTTTATATATGATAGAAAGCATAAATACCTTCAAATTGACTTTTTAAAAAAAAATCAAAATGTCTAGGAATATATTCATTGTGTTTCCTGCTTTTGCATTTGCAAGCTAGTTCAGTTCAGTTCAGTTCAGTTGCTCAGTTGTGTCTGATTCTTTGCAACCCCATGGACCACAGCACACCAGGCCTCCCTGTCCATCACCAACTCCTGGAGTTTACCCAAACTTATGTCCATTGAGTTGGTGATGCCATCCAATCATCTCATCCTCTGTCATCCCCTTCTCCTCCTGCCTTCAATCTTTCCCAGTATCAGGGTCTTTTCCAAAGAGTCAGCTCTTCGCATCAGGTGGCCAAAGTATTGGAGTTTCAGCTTCAACATCAGTCCTTCCAATGAACACTCAGGACAGATCTCCTTTAGGATGGACTGGTTGGATCTCCTTGCAGTTCAAGGGACTCTCAAGAGTCTTCTCCAACACCACAGTTCAATAGCATCAATTCTTCAGTGCTCAGCTTTTTTCACAGTCCAACTCTCACATTCATACATGACCACTGGAAAAACCATAGCCTTGACTAGATGGACCTTTGTTTGCAAAGTAATATCTCCACTTTTTTAATATGCTGTCTAGGTTGGTCATAACTTTCCTTCCAAAGAGTAAGCGTCTTTTAATTTCATGGCTGCAGTCCCCATCTGCAGTGATTTTGAAGCCCCCCAAAATAAAGTCTGACACTGTTTCCACTGTTTCCCCACCTATTTGCCATGAAGTGATGGGACCAGATGGCATGATCTTAGTTTTCTGAATGCTGAGCTTTAAGCAAACTTTTTCACGTTCCTCTTTCACTTTCAGCAAGAGGCTCTTTAGTTCTTCTCCACTTTCTGCTATAAGGGTGGTGTCATCTGCATATCTGAAGTTATTGATATTTCTCTCAGAAATCTTGATTCCAGCTTGTGCTTCATCCAGCCCAGCGTTTTTCATGATGTACTCTGCACATAAGTTAAATAAGCAGGGTGACAATATACAGCCTTTACATACTCCTTTTCCTATTTGGAACCAGTCTGTTGTTGCATGTCCAGTTCTAACTGTTGCTTCCTGATCTGCATACAGGTTTCTCAAGAGGCAGGTCAGGTGGTCTGGTATTCCCATCTCTTTCAGAATTTTCCACAGTTTATTGTGATCCACATAGTCAAAGGCTTTGGCATAGTCAATAAAGCAGAAACAGATGCTTTTCTGGAACATATAACCACTGCTGGCCAGCTCTGCTGGTTTGTGGAACACTTCATGCCAATGCATTCTAAATTTGTAAACTCGTAGCCATGGTAGAGGCCTCTGAGATCATCCTTGCAACCCCAATTGTCCACAGAAAGGGACACTGAGGCCCAGAGAGACTAAAAGGTCCCAAGGATACTTCGAATGCAATGCCTCATTTAACCCTCATTAAGGGCAGTAACAACTCAACTTGAGAACCACCTCAGTACTGTTTACCCAGGGATTCTAGAAGCCACTCGTCTACCCATCTAGTCATGATTCATTAAGGTCACGACAGACAAAAGATGCTGACAATGGAAAGATGAATCAAATACACTCTGGCCCTAAAGAGACTCATGGTCTATCACGATGAGCCTAAGAAAATAAGTCCAAAACACTTCCTTGATAGAGAATGGAAACAGATTTGGTGGGGGAAGGAGGGAGGGGGTTACCTGACAGCAAGGGTGAGGGAGAGATTAAGGACATGCCCTTTGAGTTGAGCCTAGAAAACTTAGATGGTATTTGCAAGGATAGTTCGGAAGAAATTAGGAAGAGCAAATCACCTTTTGGTTAGCAAGGGATTTTCAAGTTCATTATATAAAATGACTTTTCATAGGCAATGGGGTGAGCAATACAGTGGAGTATAGCAAGCAAGCTAGCAGACCCAGAGTCAGATCTAGCTCCGAATCATAATTCTATCTCACTCTAGCTATGTAATTTGGGGTAAGATTTCCCTGACCCACCCCTACTCCAACCCAAGTCCTCTGGACTAATCTGTTCTTCCTATTCTAGGAATTTCATTTTTGGTGCTTTCCACTGCTTCTGTCCGGAACCTACACAGCTATTTTGTTTTCTGATGTAAACATGCACTAATCGTACTCTTCACTGTGTACCCCGGAATTTCCAGGCCATACTTCCTCTCCTCATTCCTCCACTTAAGACACACAAGCCTTTTAGTTCCTCCTCCAAGGTTTACTTTTTGGATCTCCAGGCCTGTACTCGGCTGATCCCATTGCCAGAGGAGTTATGCCCTCCTGGACTCTTCTGCCCATCACATCAATGCCTAATCATCTTTGAGGGTCCAACCTAACAGCAAGTGACATACCTGCACTCTCTAAAGAGGGCCACAACAACAGTTCCTATCCCATGTGCTTTTCTGCAATGAGAACTTGCTACTTCCCCATCAGAAAGTGTTTACTTCTCCTCTCCCGAGAATGTAGGCAAGGCTTGTGATGTTTTGATCACTAGTGTGTGGCAGAAATGGTACTGAGCCCATTGGAAGTGTAGCCCTGAATGGGCCTGGCAGCTTCCTCTTCCTATTTCTTGGAGCTTGAAGCTAATTAGACAGAAAGTCCAGGCTACTCCGCTGCAGGGAGAGGCCAAGTATTAGAGCACAGAGGCTCCAGACACATGAGGGAAGAAGCTGTCTTGAATGGCAGCCTAATTGAGCTCTCCGATGATTCTAGCCCCAGTCAGTATCACGATCCCAAGAGAGAATTTTCCAGCTGAGTCTAGTTATCTCAGACCCATGAGAGAAAATAAATTCTTTTAAGACACTAAATTTCAGAGTATTTTGCCACACTGCAAACAATCATTAGCACTCATCACTTCCTTAGAGAAGCATTCTTTGGTGTCCCAGACTAGGTTAAATGTCCTTGTTTAAGGATACAAGGGCCTTGGTTCAGAAGAGCATCAGCATTTCTGTAAGTTATACACATGACATCCGTAATTACTAGTTTCGATGTCAATATCCCCTCAGACAGCAATGTTGTTCACCTATGGGCCCCCTAAACACAGTTGAGGCTCAACAAATTGTTGAATAAATGAATGATTAAAAAATAATAAATAAATAAAATTATTTTTGAATGGCAATCTTTAGAATCAGGACACAGTTTTCTTCCCCTCTTTTTCTTTTGTTGTCAGTACTCAGACAAGAAAGGAGCAGGGCACAACATTTAAAAGAATGACATAGCCTGAGGACATGACACACGGATTAGAAACAGCCGTGTCCAACTCTTTGAGACCCTGAATTCTCCAGGCCAGAATACTGGAGCGGGTAGCCTTTCCCTTCTCCCTGGGATCTTCCCAAGGTCTCCCGCACTGCAGGTGAATTCTTTACTGCCTGAGCCACCAGGGAAGCCCCGTATTCTAGTGGAGCACTTACTGTTTAGACACTGATCTAAATGCCTTCAATGTCTTTGCTGCTGTCATTCAGTCACTCAGTCATGTCTGACTCTTTGCGACCCCATGGACTGCAGCACGCCAGGCTTCCCTGACCTACAGCAACTCCCGGAACTTGCTCAAATTCATGTCCATCAAGTCAGTGATGCCATCCAACCATCTGGTCCTCTGTTGTCCCTTTCTCCTCCTACCTTCAATCTTTCCCAACATCAGGGTCTTTTCTAGTGAGTCAGTTCTTCGCATCAGGTAGCCAAAGTGTTGGAGTTTCAGCTTCAGCATCAGTCCTTCCAACTGATGATTGATTTCATTTAGGATTGATTGGTTTGATCTCCTTACAGTCCAAGGGACTCTCAAGAGTCTTTTCCAACACCACAGTTCGAAAGCATCAATTCTTCAGCTTTCTTTATAGTCCAACTCTCACATCTATACATGACTACTGGAAAAACCACAGTTTGATTAGACAGACCTTTGTTGGCAAAGTAATGTCTCTGCTTTTTAATATGCTGTCTAGGTTGGTCATAGCTTTTCTTCCAAGGAGCAAGCGTCTTTTCGTTTCATGGCTGCAGTCACCATCTGCAGTGATTTTGGAGCCCCCCAAAAATAAAGTCTGTCACTGTCTTCATTGTTTCCCCATCTATTTGCCATGAAGTGATGGGACCAGATGCCATGATCTTAGTTTTCTGAATGTTGAGCTTTAAGCCAACTTTTTCACTCTCCTCTTTCACTTCCATCAAGAGGCTCTTTAGTTCCTCTTCACTTTCTGCCATAAGGGTGGTGTCACCTGTGTATCATATTCATGGAAATTAAAAGGTAGAATGGGGGTTACCAGGGGCTAGGGAAGGAGGTAAAAGGCAGTTGTTGTTTAATGGGTGTAGAGTTTTAGATTTGCAAGATGAAAAGTTCTGGAGATGTGTTTCACAGCAATGTGAATATAAATACTATTGACCTGCACGAGCCAGGTGAGCGCAACCGTGGATCTGACAGCCCAGAGGAGGGCCGAGCCCGGGGAGTAGTTAGGACAGGGCCCTGATAGAGATCTGGCCTCATGTGGCCCCTTAACCGCATCCTGCTTACCTGGGAGAGGCCCTGAGCAAGAACCCAGGTTATATCAAGCTGCGCAAGATCCGGGCAGCCCAGAACATCTCCAAGACGATCGCCACCTCACAGAATCGTATCTATCTCACTGCTGACAACCTCGTGCTCAACCTACAGGATGAAAGTTTCACCCGGGGAAGTGACAGTCTCATCAAGGGTAAGAAATGAGCCTGGTGACCAAGAACTCTGCCTCCAGGGAGGAAGCGGATCTGTTTCTGCCCTGGTGTTTGAGGAGTGATTTTGGGAGCCCCCCAAAATAGTCTGCCGTCTCATGTTCCCCACTATTTGCATGAACTATTGACCTTAAAATGATTACAATGGTAAACTTTATGTTTGTTTGTTTGTTTTAACCATGACTTAAACAAAAACAAGCAGAGGGCCACCTTTTCTAGTGGGCTGTGGTTTATAAGATCTAATTCCTGGCCTAGAAGATCTAGTCCAGCCCCCTGAGGAGACGAGGCCGAAGTCAGGAGTGACAACTATGGGTCTCAGTACGAAGAATGGAACTGCAGCTGCATCAGTTACCAGCAATGGGACTCTGGTAAATTACTTCATCTTCCTAATTTCAACCTTCTCATTTGCAAAATCAGCAAGTTAATATAAATTAACTTTAAATTTAACTTTAACTCTCCTAAAATATCAACAGCTGAGAGAACAGGACAAGCCATGGCATGGTTCCCGGCACACAACCTATGAATGTTGCCGTTGTTCACTCGCTCAGTCATGTCCAGCTCTTTGTGACCCCGTGGACTGCAGAACATCAGGCTTCCCTGTCCCTCACTATCTCCCGGTAACAGCCTGAAAGTCCTCACCTGATGGCTTCCATCGCCTTTCCTCTGTAATGTCCTACTCTCCGAACCCCAACCCCCCCACCCTTCAACACACACACACACACACACACACACACACACTGGCCTCCCTGCTGGTTCTCCGACTTGCAGACATCTTCTCCCCTCAGGGTCTTTGCACTGGCTGACCCATCGCCCCCATACCAACATGGTCAACTGTCTTTTTAAGTGACTGTTCATGTCACCTTCTCAATGAGGCCTGCCCTGACCACCCTATTTTAAATTACAACATATGTCTCTACCCTGGACTTCTGATCTCCTTTACTCTGTGGGGTTTTTGTTCTTTTTAATAAATTTTAAATTTTAGAACAGTTTGAGATTTACATAATTATTGCAAAAACAGTACAATGAGTTTCCGTATACCCCACACCCAGTTTCCTTCATGTAACATCTTGCATTAATATGGTATGTTTATCACAATTAATGAACCAATATTAATATATCATTGTTAACTAAAGTTCATACTTTGTTCAGATTTCCTCAATTGTCCCTAATATCTTTTTCCTGTTTCAGGATCCTAATCAGGATAACACATGGCATTTAGTTGTCAAGTCTCTTTAGCCTTCTCATGGCTGTGACAGCTTCTCAGGCTTTACTTGTTTTTGATAACTTCGACAGCTTTGAGGAGTACTGGGTCAGGTATTTCACAGGCTGTCCTTCAACTGAGATTTGTTTGATCATTTTCTTGTGACGAGATTAGGGTTATATGTTTGGGGGAGAAAAACCAGAGAGGTAAGGTGCCATTCTCATCATATCATAAGAAGAGTAGGTACTATCAACATGACTCACTACTGCTTACATTAACCGTGATCACATGGCTGCATCCTTTTTACATCTACCATCCTCTATTGTACTGCTCAGTTTAATTATTATTTAATGTCTAGTGTTTCTCCCTCCTCATTAAAGTGAAAGCTCCTCAAGGGCAGGAATTGACACTTATTTTGTTCACTCATGTATCCCAAGTACACTAGAGAAATACCTGACACACACACAAAGCACTAAATAGATGCCTGTTGCATGTATGCATTGTTATTCCTCCACAGGACATTCACGGCCCTTCAGGACCTATCTGCCTCTTTATTTTGCCGTTCCCGGCCAACACTCACCTTGCTGTTTTATATCTCAGTGCTTTGGCCCAAGCTGGGGGACGTTCCAAATTGCTCAGGCTCTCAGAACACCCTGGATTTGCCACAACGTACTGAATGCTCAACAGTCCTCTCTCGATCCCGCTCTACAGTCCAAGGACTTGACAGCAGGCACGTGATGTCTTACTGACCCTCTTCTACAATCTCTAGGTCTTCAACCTTCGGTGCTTCATGTTCCAACCTTTCTCCTCTTGGAATTTTTCTTTTCCCTAGGATGTATAGTCCTCAAATCACTATGCAAGGGTCTAACACCAAGTTTAGTCTCTGTAAGTGAACACCTCTTACTAGCTTGCCTCGTCTGGTATTGAAATTAATTAAAAAATAATAACACATTCAGACAGATCAAAGAGAGAGAGCACTTTCCTCTGACAAAGTGACCTGAGTGAAATCACCGTGGGGGTGCAGTCTGGTTTGCTTCTACACAAAACTGGAAATCAGGAGCTAATAAGAACTGAGTTCTAAATCTAGTTCAACCACACATGTGCTGGGTGGCCTCTGGCAAACCGCTTACACTCTGGGCACCTTACTCAGCGACTTGCATCCAATAACATTGATAATATCAAACTGCTTCACGTGTGGGTCATTCACTGGGTAGCTGTTTCGATTTCAACACACCTTTTTTTAAAAAAGTAAACAGCTGTATAATTATGGAGCCCTCCACTGGACCTCCCCCATTCAACAGCCCTGTGCTCCTGGTCTCTCCTTGGAAAGACATGTCAGCCCAATAACAGCAACGTCAGCAACCAACTATTAATAGGATCCTACTTTTCAGCCAACTCAATGATCTACAGACATTTTATCTTATTTTTATAAAGAATACTCGTTCTGTAAAAAACGTTATTTCCCCAGCATGACAGGTTGAGAAACTGAGGTCCATTTGTCAAGTGTGGTCATAAACACTCAACCCAAAGAATCCCATGCATGCATCCAAACGTAACAGGATGCGGTATCAGTGTACTGCTATTTCCTAACAAGGAAATCTGCTGTTTACATGCTCATTAGGCAAGGCTAATTAGCAGGATGAATACAGCAGTCCTCCCACACAGAAGCAGAAGCAGATATGAGTAATAATACCAGTCCAGCCCACACAGACAGGCCACATCTCCCAAGTTGGATGGTAAAAATGCTGACTTCCTCCCACTTGACTAAACGGCTTGTATTCAGAATGTAATGAGTGCTCAAGAGGCTGGGGCTATGTAGTTTTAGAAGCAGCTGGACTATGAAGAAAAATGCAATGCTAAAGACACCCAGGACAAACGGTTTCTGCCAATTCATCCTCAAATATGAGAAACAAGGGTGATTATAAGAATGATAAGCACATGTGGCTCTCACATGGTCTTCACTTTGGTTAAGGCCACAGCTGACTGGAAATCTTCTACAAGTTACATAATGTAAAGGTTCCACCACAAAAGGATCTGACCCTAGTAAGGATGTTTCTGGGCGATCAGGCTACAAGAGGCATGTAATGTGAGCACATTGATGGAGCACAGGCAAGCCAGGAGCAGCAGATAAGGAAATGGTGCTGGTGTGGACCTCAGAAGAAGAGTTCAGAGGTCTTTCAGGGGAGAAAGACAGGTAGAAACCCAGATGGAATTAAATGGCTACATTTTTCTAAGTTTCAATAAATGAGAAGTGTATTGATGGACAATACATAAGGAATATAACATTTAAAATATAATTTTAAAAAAAAGAAAAAAACAAACAAACAAAAAAAAAATAAAATATAATTTTATAGTGTTTTTCCCAGTTCTGAAGGTAATAAATACTCATAAAAACCCTGGAAAATACTGACAGATGTGGAAAAGAAATGAAAATCAGTCATGACCTCAGAATTCAGAGAAAACAAGGTTTTTTTTTTTAATCTAATATTTAATTGAAATCAGATAATATATACAGTTTGGGCATTCGATCTGTTTAGATATATGCTCAAAAAGCAAATACCAATAAATAACTAACCTTGAAAAAAATGTGCCCGAGTGTGCTGTGTCCAGCAAGACCTATAGCCTGGCATCAGGCCCCACTTGACTGAACTTTCTTCCACCCAGTCCAGGGACCTCCTCACTACACCACCACTAGCTCCCTCACTGCAAAGCCCTGACCTGCCCTGAGCCTGTCAACCAGCCCCTCCTCAAACCTTTCCTCCTCGGGATTCACAGGCACCGAGGTCTCTGTTTTCCTCCTCCTTCTACCTCCCCTTCTTGGTTCCATCTTCTGCCTTTTCTTACTGGTCTCCTCGTCAAATAGGGCCTCACCTCAATTCTCTTCTCTGACCATGGCCACATGTACTGCTCGAGTCAACTTGTCCACACTGTGGCATCAATAATTACCTCCATGTTCACACCTCCCAAACTTCCACCTTCAGTCTTCATAGGACTTGGGTCCCATGTTCCCAACTTTTTGTAAGACATTTCTACCAGACTTGTCTTCTGGCAAAATGAAGCTCAACTTGTCTCAAGCCAACTCAGTTGTTCACTCAATGATTATTTGCTGACTGCTCACTAGGGGCTGTGTGCTGTCTAAGGTACTGGCAAGACAAGCAAATACAACCCTTCAGTACAGCTCCCGCTGATGACGGCACAACTCTCTGATCTAGGCCTTTCACAGTCTGGGACTAGCTTGCTCTCCAACTTTCCACTTCGCTTTCGTAAGACATTCTTTTCCTCCAAGCTGGAATACTACTGCTCAAATTTTAGGCTTTCCCAACTCTAACACTTTACTTACAGTTATCTCTGAGGTACCATCTCCCATCTCTACCTGCTGAAATTCCATCCACTCTTCAAGCTCAGTCGCCACCTCTTTCACAAGCTTTCTCTGACTCCTGACCCTGAAACAGTCTGCTCTTTCTTCAGCCATCTATAGAACGCCTTTGGTACCATGCCCGCAGCATACATTGCACAGTGCCTGTTCTTCCTGAAATGAGGATGATGATAAACTATCAAAAGCATATTTTGTGCCAAGTACATTGCTTAGTACTTTATATCTGTAAGCTTCACCATGTTTAAAGTGGTACCATTATTCCCATTTTTACAGATGAGGAATCTGAGGTGCAAAGATACCAAGTAACTTTTCTGCAAGTCACAAGCCTACCCTACGGGACATACAGCAACTTGAGAACAGCAATTCTACCCCATCGCATGTTTACAACCCTCACTGGACCTAACACTATGGCTAATATATAATGTGTGTGTGTGTGTGGGTGTTCAGTCACTCAGTCGTGTCTGACTCTTTGCAGCCCATGTACTGTAGCCTGCCACGCTCCTCTGTTCATGGGATTTTTCCAGGCAAGAATACTGGAGTGGGTTGCCATTTCCTACTCCGGGGGATCTTGCCGACCCAGGGATTGAACCCATATCTCCTGCTTGGCCGGCAGATTCTTTACCACTGAGCCATCTCGGAAGCTCAGTACACAGTGGTCAGTAAACACTGGCTGAATGAACAACTGCATGAAGTCTGTTTTCAAAATACTGACATCTATACATATAAACAGCACTCTGGTTTTCTGGCAAAAATATATTTGAATTCATAAGCTCATCTAAGTAAAATCTGACATGATTTCCAAAACACTGACTTGAGCTTTTACATTTTTTTCTTGGTTAGAAAAAGCTTCCAAGCTATTGAAACTGGGTTTAAAAATAACATGGCAAAGGTTAGGTAGCAAAGACCTCACTCAGACCTTTTATGAAAACAAAAGCACCTATGCAACACTTAGGAATTACTCTCAGAACCACTCCAAATCCATAGTTCGGCTGGTCAAATTTCCCAGTGACAGAGCTCAAGCTCTTTCTAATACCAGGAAGGACATGTTCCCTTTGAAATACCCCCAGGCAATCAACCTAAAGCATTTTTCAGTCCATCTCTGTGATTATTGTTTGTCACTTGCAAAAGTCATTGAGACATGTGACGCCCCAAGGTATTTTCCCAGAAACCAAACTAAATATAAGCAAGGCATCTCAAATTTCCAACTAGTCTGGTCTTGAAGGCAGTAACATTATTATGCCCCAATGTCAACCACTGGATTAGAAACCTAAGGCTTCTGATTCGGAAGCCCGTTTTCATAAAACCAAAATGTCCTGGTTTTAGCAACAAAACAGACACAAACTTCAGTTACTTAAGTGTCTAAAAATGCAGACTCACTGTTTTTCATTTCCCTTTACCTCCATGGCAGGAAATAGTGATTAAAAACATACAAAGGAACCACTCAAATTATCTTCATCCCGGGACTGAGGTGAAGAAAGTGACAAGTTCCATCATAAAAACCATATGTGCTAGAGTCAGCCTCCAACTGCAGCAAGGAATAACTGACTAGTACAAGGAGGATGAGATGGTTGGATGGCATCACCAACTTAATGGACATGACTTTGAACAAACTCCAAGAGACAGTGGATGACAGAGGGGCCTGGGCCTGGGTCACAGAGAGACGAACATGACTTAGCAACTGACCAGCCAGCTACAGCGTGGAGGTACCAGCCCAGCTAAACCAGCTAGCCTGAAACCTGCACAGCGAAGGTGATGGCCACTCCAGGGAGACAGACTGAGACCCAGCTACACAAGGCACCCTAAAAGCTGGGGAAGGAGCTTTCTAGATTAGCCTCTTTAGATTGTAAAGATGTCATCAGCTCATACAACTATTTGACTTTATTGAGAGTAACTGTTTTCAGGTGCATGGTTTAGTGCGTGGTTTATAAAGCACTTGATAAGCTTCTGGATAAAATTTTGTAGTAATCTCAACAAAGAGAAGTAAGTAGAGAAGCAGGATTATTTTTTAGAGATGACGAAAGAGACCAGAATGACTCATCTATTGTTAGTCGAAGGCCCCATGGAAAAGAAAAAGAAGTTCCTGCAATCCCTGTCTAATTACTGAGTACAAGCTCAATTCAATTACTTTTAAATCACCTTAAATCACTCAGGGACCCTGATGCTAGAAGGACCATAAACAAGGACTAAGTAAGTTGAGTTCAATCCATGAGCCACCCAGTTTTGAGTTTGTTTGCTGGGACAGAGGTGTAGCAACAGGAAAAACACACATTTCTGACACCAGGAGAGGGCTGATGGCTCAGTACTGCCTTCTAAGCTGAATGACCTCCAGTAAGTCAGGCTGACTCACGACTTCTTGGCCCTTCTTATTTGCAAAGTGGAAATCCTGCCAATGCCTGTATCCCTCAAAGCATCTCTCCATTAGACAGCGGTAATGCACAAATGCAGATAATATATGTGAAATTTTTGTAAAATCTAAAACAATTACTATTCCTGTTAGAAGCTAGTAGATTCCTAAACATACAAACATTTATACTCAACAAGTACTCACAGAGGATGGACCAAGTATCCAAACACTACATTAGAGATGCTACGGTCACAAAACACAGCTTCTGCCCTCAAAGAGCTTGTGGGGAAACACAACAAAACCAAGTATAAAAAGCACTCTAACAGAAGTATACAAAAAGTGTTACAAGAACATAAATAAGAATCATCACAAATCAAGGGACAATAAAAGGTCTTAAGTGACAAAACACAACTAAATCACATAATAACATGTATACAGAGATGACTTCAGCTGAAAGAAACCAAAGACAAAGGAAACAAACATACAAACAAAACTAATCAGACCTGCTCTAGAAATGATGCTGCTTCTGGCATGAAGCTGTCAACTTACAGGAATATCTTGAAAGGTCCCACCAAAGGGTGAGCTCAACATGAACTCACCACTGCACAAATGGGAGGCATGCATGCAGAGTGCTTCCTCACAAGCTGCCCAAGTCTACATGACCCATGGGAATATCCCTGGCCAAAAGAAGCCGCTGCTGGGTGGCTAAGATGTCATGAGAAATGAACCCGTGCTTCGCTTCCTGTTGACTTAATTCCCTAGGTCACTACAGCTGATTAGCAGAAGGGAGAATACTCACCACTTTAACCTTCAAAGCAACAACCAGCTTATGTGTGAGCACGTATTCACAAAACTGGTTCCTCCAGACATTTAGGGTAAATGTACATGAGAAGTAATTATCTGATCTTTTTTCTTTCCTCGGTACACTTGAACCTGCTTAAATATGAGCCCAGATCTTTGTTAAATGGCACCCAGAGAGTACCAGACTCATGATAAGGTCTAAGCAGAAGGTGACTCACTTCTTATTTGAAAGGATGGAGGTACCCAGTGATGATAGACTGCTTCCACAACTTCTCCCTCCCTTTTGGACTCAATTATTGACAATGACCTTGGTTGGCTACCAAGCAGCCTCTTACCAATTCTCTCAGAAAACAAATGAGGCTGCCAAAAGCAGACAAAACATTGTCTTTGACCGTCAAAGATAAGGACAAGGCAAGGTAAAAATAAGAAAACAAGTCTTTGCTATTTTACTACATACAACACATAGGCCAAAAAATTCTCTGTCCATCATATAGACAAAGGAAAAGTTTACAAAATATGAAAAGGAAGAACACTAAAAACTACAGTTTCATCTCTAAATTTTGGTTTAAATGTCTTTTATTATGGACCATGGGCTTCCCAGGTGGCTCAGTAGCAAAGAATTCACCTGCCGACACAAGAGACCTGGGTTTGATCCCTGAGTTGGGAAGATCCCCTGGAGGAGAGCATGGCAACCTGCTCCAGTATTCTTGCCTGGAGAATCCCATGGACAGAGGAGCCTGGCGGGCTACAGTCCATGGGGTCGCAAAGAGGCAGATATGACTGAGCACGCACACATGCACAGACTATTATCATTAGTATAAAATGGATTTTTATGAAACAAGTCTGCAATACAAAAACCCTCTGAAGTTGAATTCTGGAGCTCTGATTGGCCTATTTCTCTGACTGTTTTGATCTGACATTAGGATGATAAGCTTATGGTAGTTGGGATTCAAATAGTTCCCCAGCATGAGAAATGACTGCTACTAAAGTCTTCAAAAATGCCCTGCAGAGGACTCCTTCAGTATAGATGGACATACATTAAATGTGGAAGGTGTATTTAATGAAAAGTTTAAAAAACTACATAGAGTTCTTACAGCTCCTGTGCCAAGGCCAAGGTTTAAGTCATTGTAACATTTACTGAGCATTTCAGTTCAGTTCAGTTGCTCAGTCGTGTCCGACTCTTTGTGACCCCATGAACTGCAGCACGTCAGGCCTCCCTGTCCATCACCAACTCCTGGAGCTTACTCAAACTCCTGTCCGTGGAGTCGGTGACGCCATCCAACCATCTCATCCTCTGTCATCCCCTTCTCCTCCTGCCTTCAATCTTTCCCAGCATCAGGGGCTTTTCCAATGAGTCAGTTCTCTTTAGGTGGCCAAAGTATTGAAGCTTCAGCTTCAGCATCAGTCCTTCCAATGAATATTCAGGACTGATTTTCTTTAGGATGAACTGGTTGGATCTCCTTGCAGTCCAAAGGACTCTCAAGAGTCTTCTCCAATACCACAGTTCAAAAGCATCAATTCTTCAGTGCTCAGCTTTCTTTAAAGTTCAACTCTCACATCCACACATGACTACTGGAAAAAAGTGCTATTGAGCACCTACTAAAGTGATTATGTGAAGCCTTGTATCTTCATTATGCTGTTAAATCCTCCCAGCAACCCTATCAGAGAGCTGCTGCTCTTATTATTATTACCACTTTACAGATAAGGGACTTGAGATTTAAAGAAATGCAGTAATACCTTGTCCAAGCTAATACGGCCAGTAAGTGAGTGGAAACAAGCCTCTAAAATGCACATACCAGCCAGTAGGACAATAGCAAACTAATTACCTTGAGATAACACAGCTAGAATTTTACACATAAGGTACTTTGAGTGTTAATTTCAAACAGCAAGAACTTTAATAATTATTTTTAAATCTTTCTATTTGTGAATCCCACAACTCAGAAAGTTAATTGCTAAATATACTTAATTTACAAAAAAAAAAAAAATCACCTCTGTACTATTTCTGTGTCACTGTAAATTCTCTAAGGGAATGGTGGATGAGAGGTGCCTGAACAAACAGAATAAAAGGCTGTTCTAACTAGCTAACCTCAATTCTCTGAAGTGACCTTGGACATACTGCTTGGAATGTCTGCAAGGGTATAATAACTGTGATTCCATTTTGGCCAAACAAGTGCTTTCAAAAATGTTTACATAGTCCTAATTGCCCTAACCTTTCACTAATGTTTACCAAAGACATCATTTTTCATTTAGCCAATAAATAGAAACACTTGTAAAAATGTTTGCTTAAAAAAAAAAAAAACTAACCCTGCAAATAAGTGTTTCTGTCAAAAGAATTGAAAGGAATATTTTCAAGTTAGATGTGACTATAGGTAATTCAAACATGCTTCAGCTATTAAGGTACATCCAAATAAACTAAAAATAAACTTTTTTGGGGGGGGCAACAGGTAGACAGAGGGACAAATACCAGTATATATGGGATTCAAACAAAATAACAAAGTTGACCCACAACTTTCAGTCTTGTTTCTTAAGATGACATGCCCAGGTTTCATATGACCCCACTACAGTGAAAATATAGATACTATATCTGACCTTTTAGTGAAGGGTAATGGTGTTGGAGAAGACTCTTGAGAGCCCCGTGGACTGCAAGGAGATCCAACCAGTCCATCCTAAAGGAGATCAGTCCTGGGTGTTCATTGGAAGGACTGATGCTGAAGCTGAAACTCCAGTACTTTGGCCACCTCATGTGAGGAGTTGACTCTTTGGAAATGAGTCCCTCCTGATGCTGGGAGGGATTGAGGGCAGGAGGAGAAGGGGACGACAGAGGATGAGATGGCTGGATGGCATCACCGACTCGATGGGCATGAGTTTGAGTAGACTCCGGGAGCTGGTGATGGACAGGGAGGCCTGGCGTGCTGCGATTCATGGGGTTGCAAAGAGTCAGACACGACTGAGTGACTGAACTGAACTGAATTGAACTGAATTACTTTTGGACCACAAGGTCTGGAATTAGAAGACCTGAGTTTGAAGCGTCCATGCACCACCACTACTTCTCAAGTTATTTGAACCTGAATTCTAGTTCTTTCAATGTAGGTCAAATAAGGATTCCTTTCCTACCCCCTCCAAAGATTGTTTTGGAGTGTAAATCAAATGACATAATGTAAGTGTTTTAAGAACTCAAAAGCACGGTACAGAATACTGACAGGTGTCGTTTGGATGGTACCAGGGAAAAGGTCACCACAGTCTCTTTGATCTCCTTCCATTACAAACCAACAAACTAGTGGAGAGAGTGGTGACAGCGATTGGTTCTGGAAGCTCTGAGATAAGGTTTTAATTTACTCGAGGTTTCCTCCTGCACTATTCAGGCAGCATTAGTTTCCATGCTTTCTGGTGGTCTTAGAGTGGAAGGATTCACTAGGACAAGATTCAGGGTGATTCAAAAGGAATATTTCTTCTCAAAGAAGAAATAATGCAGAAGTAACATCTTCCCTTGTCCCCCAGGCTCCTGTACATCTCGGACCCTTTGGCCCGTCTCCTCTGCCAAGTTTCTTAAAGAAATTTGTTTGTTTGTTTTTTTAATACTCGCTGACTCGACTTCTCACCATGTGGAAGCACTCTGATTCTGCCTCAGATGAAAATGCACAGGCAGAGGTCAACAACCACCTTCTTATTGCCAAACCCAGGAGATTTTTCACTCCACAACTGCCTGACCCCTCAGTAGTACTGAACTATTGAACACTCACTCTTTACATTGCTCTCATGAATGCATGACCACAGTCTCTTCCAGCACTTCTCCTTTATCCCTGTATGCGCCTTTCAGTCCCTTGTATGAGCTCCCTTTCCTATGCCCTTATCACGTGGCTGACAAAGGTCTGTACAGTCAAAGCTATGGTTTTTCCAGTAGTTGTGTGTGGATGTAGAGCTGGACCCTAGAGAAGGCTGAGCACCAAAGAATTGATGCTTTTGAACTGTGGTGTTGGAGAAGACTCTTGAGAGTCCCTTGGACAGCAAGGAGATCAAACCAGTCCATCCCAAAAGGAAATCAACCCTGAATATTCATTAGAAGGACTGATGCTGAAGCTGAAGCTACAATACTGTGGCCACCTGATGCGAAAAGCCAACTCATTTGAAAAGACCCCGATGCTGTTAAAGATTGAAGGCAAAAGGAACAGGAGGCAGCAGACAGCGTCACCGACTCAATGGACATGAATCTGAGCAAACTCTGGCAGATAGTGAGGGACAGGGGAGCCGAGTGTGTTGCAGTCCAAGGGGTCTCAAAGAGTCGGACATGAGTGAGTAACTGAACAACAAAATGCCCATATCAGAATGTAGCTACTCCCCTATTTTCCTCGTAACCCTCTTATTTAGTTCCTCTTCCACTGGGTGATCTTCTCCATCCCTGTGGCTTTCAGTAGAAGTCCACGTGGAGATGAGAAGTATTGTTCTCCTGAGCTCTTGACTCACACATGCCACTGCCTTTCAGACATCCCCTAACTCCTAACGTGCACAAAACCGAACTCCTCACCTAACCCTCAGCCTGCCCCTCCTCCTGGCATTCTCCATAGAGTGAAGGACATCATCATCCTTGACCCTACTGGCTCCCTCCCCATCAAATCACTCTGAACAGCAAATCACATTAATTCTACTTCTCTGAGATCTGCCAAATTTATCCCTTTCTCTCCTTCTTTACAACCTTAGTTCAGACACCAGCCAGTTTCTGTCCTTTATTTTTGCCTTCCACTAATCCATTCACTACACTGCAGTCAGAGAGGGCTTTCTAAAAATAGTGATAAAACTCTGTTATTTTCTGGATAAATCTTAATATTCCTTAACACTGCCTATCACAGCTCCAGTCAACTTACTTTCCTAGGGTTACCTCTTGAATCTCCATCGTCTCTTATCCCGTACCCCCCACACAGGCCCACGACTTGGCTAGTTCTCATTCAGCCTTCAGGTCTTTGCAGAGGTACCACTTCTTCCCTGACCTCCCATGTCCATTCTGGACATCCCTCTTGTGAGGTCCCACAGCACACACATTTCCTCAATTACAATGCTTTTCACTCTGTAAAAATAGCCTGTTTACTTGTCTGTCTCCCCTACTAGACGGCAACCTTCACGAAGGCAAGATTGTGCCTGTTTCCTTCAAGATTGTATCTCTGACTCCAAGTATAAGAGGTATGTGTCATGGCATAAACAAGTGCTCAATCCTTACTTGTCTAATTAACAAACCAGTGAATCCCTGAGGGTGGAAGAGAAGTCGCTCTGGAAAAGTTCATGAGAAAAGATCATTTAGCTAATTTCCTGGAGCATAAAAACTGTTGGGTTACATTTCCAATGTTTTCTAACCTATAATACATGTTCCTTGTTCTATGAAAATCTATAATCACATCTGCAGACTATGGGGTGAAATGGATATTTAGCAATTTTGCAGTTAGATAAATGTCCACAGGTAAACTGGATAATACAGACCAAGGCAGCTTCAGTTTGCACTGAATTATAAATTGGTTACACTAATCATGGTAACTAGGTGAATAATCTCTTCCATATTCATAAATGTGACATATAATCAGGGAATCAAATTTAAAACACAAAACTCAAATTAATGAGTGTATGAAAAACAAACAAAATGTTGGTGAAAAATAGCATGCCTGACATCTCAATACAATGGCCTCTATATTTTGACTTTGGTTTTTTGCTCATAACTCATGTTGCCACTAACATTAACTACACTCATGGAGCAAATAAACTTCTTACCCTGTTGTCAACATGAAGGTGAATGATGTGGGCTTTTTACTGCTGTCTGCTAATACCTACAGTAGCCAAGGACGCAGAGCAAACATAGGCATGGAATTCACTGCGGGTGGTTTTTCTAACCACACTCAGTAACCAGTTCTCTGAATTACTTAGCTTGCACCAGAAACTCCAAGCTAGAATACAGTCCAGGTGCTTAAGAACCAAATACTAAATCCACTCTAAAAGAAAAAGGAAAAAGAAAAATGGTGATTCCTTGTTAGATATTCCTCCACACGGTTTCTTTTAAAGGATACACACGCCCCATGAAGAAATCAGCATTTGGCTAACAGCCAGTGGGGTAAGAGACACTTTCAGTACTTTCCTACAGATGTGGAGGAGAGGGCATATCAAAATATCAAAGGAAGGTAGTAGAAAAAGGAAGAGGAGCAGCAGTGGTCTGGGGCTCCTGAAAAGTGTCCATAGAAAGAGAATCCTAAACATTCTACCCAAATGGTCTAACCTTTTCAGGTTTCTATTAAAATAAGGTTTTCTGAAACCAGTAATTAAAATAGTACCCTGCAACCTGCCTGCTTAAATATGTAAATGTATGACTTGACTTCAAGTATCATAGGAAAGCTGCACACAAGATTACACTGGAATAGAGTATGTTAAGTACTTGATAAATATTCAGTAAGTATTAGCTTTGTATGGTTTTTAATGCAGATGTTACCAGCCTAGTTTGGTTTTCCTAGTAATAAAATGCAAGGTTTTTTTTTTTTCTTTTTTTTCGCTAATGGCTATATATCCATCATAGTTCTTTGATTTCCACTTGTATAATTAACCTGAGTCTATGGCCCAAAGACTAAAATCCATCAATCAATGAGAAAACAAAGACTTAAGGAAACTCAACTATGAGCTTCCTTATTCTATTATTTCAGTATGCTACTCACCCATCCTTCTACCATAAAGCTTATACTGATTATCTGTATTGACAAATAAGTTATCCTACTTTGTTTTCAATCTTCTCAACCATATTTATCATTTCCTATCTCATTGTCTTTCTTTAAAACATCGCTTTCTCACACATATTTTAGTTATTTATGAATTTTTATTTTCTCCATTATTTGACTGGACAATGTCTTAGATTCATGGTATTCCCCATAGCATAGAGTTTTTAACAGCATTTAAAATAATATTTGTTAACTATTATGGTTATAAACAACTACTATATTCTTACTGTTAAACATTTTGAAAATACTGTAAAATGTTCAAGGGAAAATAAACTATGCCTAGTCATCCTCCAATGGGAAAAAGAAAGTGCTGCTCCATTTTGGCCCTTTGAGCCACTTTCCTTATGTAGGTAGATTTTCTGCTTTTTTAAACATAGTTGAGAGTTATTAAGGTCTTCCCTGGTGGCTCAAATGGTAAAGAATTTGCCTGCAATGTGGGAGACTCAGAGTTAGATCGCTGGGTCGGGAAGAATCCCTAGAGAAGGAAATGGCTACCCACTCCAGTATTCTTGCCTGGAAAATCCCATGGACAGAGGAACCTGGAAGGCTTCAGTCCACAGGGTCACAAAGAGTTGGACACAGTTGAGCGACTAACACTTCTCACTTACTACACATATATTTCTCTAACCAATCTCCTATTTACCAAAAATCGGTAAATACCTTTCCATACTGTTAAAACCCTTCAGAAACAACCTTTAAAAAATCTGTATAACACCATATCTTTTGACAATACCATAATTAATTCAAACTGTTCCCCTCCTGTTGGGCATTAAGACTATTGTCAATACCTAACTTTTCTAACCAAAGCTATATTAAGCACTTGTGAATGTCAACTTTTTAAATACTTCTTATAAGTCCCCTTGGACAGACTGCTAGAACTGGAACTACTGGACTGAGGAGTAGACACATTAGTGAGATTTTTGACATTCAGCCAACAAGTTTTTCAAAAAGGTTTAACATCTGTGTACCTCTCACAGCATCTGAGAGTGTCTGCTCTACTGCACGCTAAATGAAGTGAAGAGCTAGAATTTTTTAAAATCTATGTAAATTTGAGAGCTGGAAAAACAGTCCCAGGCTGTTGTTTCAATTTCATTTATTTGATTAATGGAAAGAGAAAGCATTTTTTTTTCTTTTTCATTTGAGAATCATTTTCATATGACTATTAGCCCTTTAGTTTTCTCTTCTATGGATAGTCTGTTCCTGTCTTTATAGTCTTCTATTGTGGTGTAACAAATTCCCACAAACTTAGAACCTTAATACAACACCCATTTCCTCGCAATTCTGAAGGTCAGAGTCTGGGTGGGGTTGGCTAGGTCCTCAGCTCAGGCTCTCCTTCACAAGGTTGGAATCAACGTGCTGGCCAGGCTGTGTTCTTAACCAACGGCTCTGGTAAAGAATCCAGTTCTGAGCTCATTCAATTTGCTGGCCCTCATTCTGAGGTCCCACTTTCCACGCTGGGTCACCCTCAGCAACTCTAGGTCTCCTGCCTTTCTCAAGGCCGACCCATTCCTTCTCAAGCATTCCCTCCATCTTCAATACAGCAACAGCATGTTCAGTCCTTTTCTGGCTTCAGAGCTCTCGGATTTCCCTAGTCTGAGAAAGCTCTCCTCTTTCACAGGCCCCTTGGATTAGGTCTGACTTCCCTGGTAGCTCAGACAGTAAAGTGTCTGCCTATTATGCGGGAGACCCGGGTTTGATCCCTGGGTCAGTAAGATCCCCTGGAGAAGGAAGTGGGAACCCACTCCAGTATTCTTGCTTGGGAAATCCCATGGACGGAGGAACCTGGTAGGCTACAGTCCACAGGGTCGCAAAGAATCAGACACGACTGAGCGACTTCACTTCACTTTGAATAGATTTGGCCCACCAGCTCATTCCCCTATTTTATATTCAACTGTGCCATGTAACATATTATGATCAAGGAAGTGACACTTCATCATTGCAACAGGTTCTAGGGATTAGGGCATGCAATCCCGGGGGAGGGGCATTTTCAGAACTGTGCAGGCCACAGTGTCTTAGGTGTTGCTTCTGATCATTTGTTTGTTCTCTTTATGATGTCTTGACTGCGTGAATTTACCAAATAAGTGAATCTTACTGATGACTGCCAGAGGGTGCATTTTCACAATAGCAAAGACAGCTGTGGACAGGGCCTGCTAAGTGCTAATAGAGATTCTGAACACAGTGGATCCTCTGCACCCTGGACTTCCACATCCGCAAATTCAACCAATCACAGATTGAACATATCTGGGGAGAAAAGAACTCCAGAAAGTTCCAGAAGCAAAACTTGAATTTAATGGGCACCAGGCAACTATCTGCAGATTCCCTAATGACTCAGTGGTAAAGAATCTGCCGGCTAATATAGGAGACGCAGGTTCGATCCCTGGGTCAGGAAGAGCCCCTGGAGGAGGAAATGGCAACCCACTCCAGTATTCTTGCCTGAAAAATCCCATGGACAGAGGAGCCTGGTGGGTTACAGCCTATGGGGTAGCAAAGAGTAATATATGACTTAGCAACTTAAAAAAAAGGCAACTATTTACACAGTATTTTCATTGAAATCACAGCTATTTACATAGAATATACATTATATTAGGTACTACTAGTAATCTTATAGTACCGAGGAGTCTGGCAGGCTACAGTCCACAAGATCACAGAGTAAGACACAACTGAGCGACTAACACTTTCATAAGTAATCTAAAAATGATTTAAATTACACCAGAGGATGTGTATAAGTTAAGTGCAAGGCACTACATCATTTTATATAAAGGTCTTGAGGATTCTTGAATTTTGGTATCTGAGAGGTCTTGAAACTGAGTCCCCTTGTGTATCGAGGGATGACTGTATATAACTTTGCTAACACTGCTGTTTTTAAAAGATTTAATTGTGGGAAAAGTTACAATATGAAAGTTACTATCCTATTTTTAAGGGTACAGTTCCTTACTGTTAAATACATTTACCTTGTTGTGCAACTAATCTCTGGAACTCTTCATTTTGCAAAACTGAAACTATACCCATTTAACAACTGTCCATTTCAACCCTCCCCCAGCTCCTGGCAATCACCATTTACTTTTAACATTGCTATATCTTTATGTATTTTTTAACAAACATGTATATTGCAATTTCTACATGTGCTGTTCTAAGAACTTTAAAAATATTAACTCATTTAATCCTCATAATAACCATATGAGATCAGTACTCTCATTCCCATACCAAAGATTAAGAAACACAACAAATAAACTACTCAAGGTTACACAATAGGAAGTGACCAAGCAGGAATTCAAACCCAGAATGGCTTTATAGTTCTTGCTATGAACCATTACATGGTGAAAATACTCACTGTAAAGGCAAACTCTTCATTCATTAATATTATTTCCTTGATGTGCATGACTTTAAAACACTCTTTTATGTGCAATCACTCTAATATTCTTCTAGTAACTAAAAGTTAGACTATATGAACCAGAAAAACTAATGCCTACTTATTTTTCAGCCCAGTTTTGGTTAAGGCATTTTTTTTTAAGCTAATGAAACAAAAACTGCTTTGTATCTTAAAGTGTGCCAAAGTATCTTATAAATGAATACAAATTGCAATTGACTATGACAACTGAAATTAATATATCACAGGAAAAAAGCCTAGATATTTCTCTTTTCCAAGAAGAAAGAAAACTTCCAAATAAGTTTACAACAGCAATACTCAATCTCGGTTTAACCTGGTAGGTTCTAATCTGTTTTGCTTTGCAAGCTATAAATCTAGATCAGTCTTTATTTGTCATTCATTTGTATATCTCAGTAGTAACTTAATTTATTTGAGGAGTGGGTCTAAAATTTCCGGATCTCAATCTTTTAGCTTAGTAATCCTTTTATAGAAGACCAAATCATGCTTGTCATCAGTCACACAGTGGCATTTACTATATATTAAAAATGAGCAAGGTCAACAGAAGGAACAATCGTTGTAATCTGAGAGCCCTAGTTAGATGCGAATTAAAAGCTCTGCTGAGGCCTCGTTTCTAGGACCCATGAGGGGTGGTGAGGGGTGGAGGGGAGGACTAAAAAAAACCGCACAGAACAGGATCAGCTATTTCAACTGCTTTCTACTTATATACCTGATTCATAAAAATAAATAGACAATGCATCATATAATCTCCTCTCACCTACTATCCACTGCATTATTGTGCAATTTTCAGGATGAAATAAAAACCAGAGGATGGAAGAAATAGCAAAATCACCGCTACCCTAGGGAGCTTCTCGGATATTTACAATGCTGTCATCCCCACACCCTTCCCCCAGTGGCCAGCCAGGCGGCAAAGAAGCAGGCAGATGCTCACCTGGCCACCAACTGCTTTTCTCCTTTCACCTGCAGGGCCTGCAACCTACTCCAGGCTGGGGCTAGGTTTCGGCAGCCCGCCCTCCTCACGGTGACAGCCCATTTGGCCAGCGACCACTCCGGCCCGGCTTTCTGTTTACAAGCGCTTCTTGCGGTCCCACACTTAAATGCTTCCTTCCAGCAGCCAGGGAAGCGAGACTCCGACACACAAGGTTCCAGGTCGCAAGGACTCGTCTTCCTTGCCCTAGGGACCCAGCGCCCGGCAAGGCCCAACCGCACCCTCCTGGCCTTCTTACCTCTCTGTTTTCTCACAGTCTTCATCACACACGTCTTGAAAACAGTGCAATGTGCCTCAGAGCGTCCTCTCTGCTCTTCTCAACGCCCAAGTGGATGTTTACAATTAGAAATTTTTACTTGGAACAAACCTGGAACTAGTTTTTAGCAGCTCCCTTGGCTAAGAGAATTTGAGAAAGAACTTATTTCTGAAAATAGGACTATGAGAACCTAGAGGTTGCTTCGCATTTGCGGTTTGGAGCTGCGATGAAAGTCAATTTTCATTGCCCTTTCATGTTGTAGCCTGCAGGTTGAAAGAGGATGGTTTTGAGAGGTCTTCAACTCCCACTCAGATTCACATCAAAACAGAAAGGGCGTGTGTGTGTGTGTGTGTGTGTGTGTGTACAAGCACACTGGCAGGCGACCTGAGTTCTCCCCAACCCACCCCCAGTGACCTTGGCCAGTTTACAAGAGGATAGGCTGGTCTGACTGGAAGACTGTCCTTGAAGTTTCCTGCTTTATTCTCCATCATAGCACACTTAGCCATTTTCTCAATTTATAATTACTTTTTTTTTTTAACTTACCTGTTTTGTTGGCATCACTACCCCCACTCCAGCCTCACCTGTGAACTCCCTGAGTGAGTGACTGAGTGAGTGAAAGTTGCTCAGTCATGTCCAACTCTTCGCAACCCAATGGATATACAGTTCATGGAATTATCCAGGCTAGAATACTGGAGTGGGTAGCCTTTCCCTTCTCCAGGGGATCTTCCCAACCCAGGGGTCGAACCCAGGTCTCCCACATTGCAGGTGGATTCTTTACCACCTGAACCACAAGGGAAGCCCGAGTGCAGGAACTATTTCAGTTTCACTCACCACGACTTTACAGGTACAAAGTGCGGTGGCTTCTGTGCTTGCTGATCAGGGGCTTCCCTGGTGGCTCCGAATGTAAAGAATCTGCCTGCAGTGTAGGAGACCCAGGTTCGATCCCTGCGTTGGGAAGATATCCTGGAGAAGAAAATGGCAACCCACTCCAGGATTCTTGCCTGGAGAATTCCATGGACAGAGGAGCCTGGCAGGCTACAGTCCACGGGGTCACAAAGAGTTGGACCCGACTGAGCAATTAACGCTTTGACTTTCACAGTGGCAAGGTATATAGGTTTGAATGAATGAACAAAGAAATGGACACACACACAAAAATTTGTCAAAGGAGTCCAGAGAAAGTAGCAAGATAAGATTTGAAAAATATGATTCCCCCACTCTCTGGAAGATGAATAAAAGTCTTTCCCCACTGAATTAAAAAAATATATATATCTCTTTTGGTTGATGTTTAGAGTTTAAATAAGTTTGTCAGAAAACTTACACTGCAATTCGAGATACTTGTTGTTCCCTAAACATGCAGTATTCTCTTTTGCCTCAGGACTTTTGATACTTGGTTCCCTTTGATGAGAGTTGTCACCTCTGCCCCCATGCCTTTAGCCCAGCCAACTTCTCCTTGCTCTTTAGGAAGCAAGTGTCATCACATCTCTCCTGGAAGTCTCTAACTGAGGAACCTGATCCTTTTAAGTGTGCCCAGAGGAACTCATATGTTCTTCTATAAATGCATTCATCTATATACTCATTAGTCTTCCCAGGCCATTGATTCTCAAACTTCAACATGAAACAGAATCTTCTAGAACAGTGTTTCTCAAACTTTAATGTGTGGGGATCCTGTTAAAATGCAAGAGGTCTGTTGTGGGGCCTTTGCACCTCTAGTGAACTCTCAGGTGATGCCACATTTTGAGTGTCAGGCTCTTAGATGCTTGTCAAAACTGCAAATTCCTGGGTAACATACCCATTGTTGGGCTGCATCCCACAGGCCTATAAGGCCTGCAGTTGTCCAGTTTTAAGACCAAAGAAAGAGCTTGGAGTTAGCAACAGAGACATCTATGGTTTAATGGGTGGGGGATCTTATATGTCTGAAGCAAGAATCTGAAATGACATCCCATGGTGTTCAGTGGACTGGTAGCAGTCTTCACTCCTGGGGTAGGTTGCTAGTTACAGGGGGAATTGACAATTGACATCAGATAGGCTCACGGCTTACCAGGGAAACCAGTAGAGGGGCATGCCCCTCACTGTCCCTTTGATAGGAATGATTGCCAGTTAAGGCCTGGGGCAAGTACATAGGAAGGCCAGTCATGTGAGTAGGATGTAAGTGAGCAGGGGAATGTACAGAGAGCAAGAAAACAGCCAAATCGAGTGGCCTGAGCGTACACCCATAGATTTTTATTCTGAAGATCTACAATAAAGTCCTGAATTCTGTGATTTTACAAGTGCCTCAGAGTGCTTCCAGTGTAGGTGATCACTGGGCTGATGCTTTGTCATTTTTCCCCACTATGCATTAAGCAGACTATCTGGTACCTAAAATGTATTATAAAGCTGCATTTACAGAATGACTAGATTTACTCATTATCACTGATACAGATCCTCAGCACCGAAACAACTGGATGATCCCAAACATAACAGCCATAGCATGCTTTTTCTTTACTTTATTTTGCAGAGCAATTTTGGGTTTGCAGCAAAATTGAGCGGAAAGTACAGAGTTCCCAGATACCGGCTGCCCCTGACATATACACAACCCCAATCCCACTATCAAGATCCTGTACTCTGATGATACATTTGTTACAGTCGATGAGCTTACATCGTTATTACCTCAAATCCAAAGGGCCACCTGTTTATACCTTTTAGACCCCACAGTTATAGTACCAATGAAATCCCTACTTACTCAAGGTAGTTTGTGTTGGTTTCTGTCATTTATAACTGAAAGCATCGTGACTAACACTCCATCTCCAGACATACTTCCAGAATACTTCTTTCTCCCACTCTATACTGTGGATTTACTTTTCTTTTTAACCACTCCTGGATACTCTTTCATTAATTCCCATTATCTTGCTTTAGATTGCACTATTATATTCCCTCTGCCTCCCCTGAAGGGCAAAGAACTTGCTTTATTCATCTTTGCATTTTCCACAGCACTTTTTATGGTTTGTTTTTGGGTGTTTTGCTAAGTCGTGTCCAACTCTTTTTTGTCCCCATGGACTGTAGGCTGTCAGGATCCTCTGTCCACAACAATTAGGGTACCTAGTTACTGATCTTCATGGGGCTTCCCAGGTGGTACTAGTGGTAAAGAACCCACCTGCCAATGCAGGAGACATAGGAAACAAGGGTTGGATCGCCGGGCCAGGAAGACCCCCTGGAGGACCCACTCCAACATTCTTGTCTGAAGAATCCCATGGACAGAGAAGCCTGGCAGGCTATGGTCCATAGGGTCAAAAAGAGTCAGACACGACTGAAGTGACTTAGCACACACACACACACAAATCTTCATAAATGTACATTATAACAAAGTAAAACACCAAATGACATGTAAGGAGATTCTATTATTGCATACCTTCATTAAATTTTTTTCCTCCTAGCTTTCCTTTATAATATAATGGTCAAGCCAGGATTCAATAAAGCAATGTTATCTTCCAAGAAGTAAAACAAAAGTCTCATCAAAAAATATTTTAAAGAGAATCAAAAAATATTTTAAAGAGAATCAAAAAATGTTGATGCTATTTATAGGCTAGAATTTGCAAGCCAAGTATACCTCACCCCATGTACACAAGTCTACCCAAGTAAAGATGATTGGGATATGCACTGAGAGAAATAGAGTATAATTTGTTTGTCTTATAAGGTAAATTAAAAGCATTTGAGATGTAGAAATCTAAAGGCATAAATGGACTTGCTTAAAAGTACAAATGAACTTTCTATTCAGCTTGGAGGCACCCACAAGCCCTCTCCATTGTTTTTTTTTTTTTATTCCAGTTAATTTCATTGTTAAAATATTAAAACAGTTCCACAAAGGCTACTTCAGCTCAGTTCAGTTCATTCGCTCAGTTGTGTCCGACTCTTTGCACCTCATGAACCACAGCACTCCAGGCCTCCCTGTCCATCATCAACTCCTGGAGTCCACCCAAACCCATGTCCACTGAGTCGGTGATGCCATCCAACCATCTCATCCTCTGTCGTCCCCTTCTCCTCCTGCCCTCAATCTTTCCCAGCATCAGGATCTTCTCAAATGAGTCAGCTCTTCGCATGAGGTGGCCAAAGTATTGGAGTTTCAGCTTCAACATCAGTCCTTCCAATGAACACTCAGGACTGATCTCCTTTAGGATGGACTGGTTGGATCTCCTTGCAGTTTAAGGGACTCTCAAGAGTCTTCTCCAATACCACAGTTCAAAAGCATCAATTCTTCGGCACTCAGCTTTCTCCACAGTCCAACTCTCACATCCATTCATGACCACTGGAAAAACCATAGCCTTGACTAGACGGACCTTTGTTGGCAAAGTAATGTCTCTGCTTTTTAATATGCTGTCTAGGTTGGTCATAACTTTCCTTCCAAGGAGTAAGTGTCTTTTAATTTCATGGCTGCAATCACCATCTGCAGTGATTTTGGAGCCCAAAAAAATAAAGTCAGCCACTGTTTCCACTGTTTCCCCATCTATTTGTCATGAAGTGATGGGACTGGATGCCATAATCTTAGTTTTCTGAATGTTGAGCTTTAAGCCAACTTTTTCACTCTCCTTTTTCACTTTCATCAAGAGGCCCTTTAGTTCTTCTTCACTTTCTGCCATAAGGGTGGTGTCATCTGTATATCTGAGGTTATTGATATTTCTCCCAGCAATCTTGATTCCAGCTTGTGCTTCCTCCAGCCCAGTGTTTCTCCTGATGTACTCTGCATATAAGTTAAATAAGCAGGGTGACAATATACAGCCTTGACGTACTCCTTTTCCTATTTGGAACCAGTCTATTGTTCCATGTCCAGTTCTAACTGTTGCTTTCTGATCTGCATACAGGTGTCTCAAGAGGCAGGTCAGGTCATCTGGTATTCTCATCTCTTGAAGAATTCTCCACAGTTTATTGTGATCCACAGAGTCAAAGGCTTTGGCATAGTCAATAAAGCAGAAACAGATGTTTTTGTGGAACTCTTGCTTTTTTGATGATCCAGTGAATGTTGGCAATTTGATCTCTGGCTCCTCTGCCTCTTCTAAATCCAGTCTGAACATTTGGAAATTCATGGTTCACGTATTGCTGAAGCCTGGCTTGGAGAATTTTGAGCATTACTTTACAAGCATGTGAGATGAGTGCAACTGTGTGGTAGTTTGAGCATTCTTTGGCATTGCCTTTCTTTGGGATTGGAATGACAACTGACCTTTTCCAGTCCTGTGGCCACTGCTGAGTTTTCCAAATTTGCTGACATATTGAGTGCAGCACTTTCATAGCATCATCTTTTAGGATTTGAAATAGCTCAACTGGAATTCCATCACCTCCACTAGCTTTGTTCGTAGTGATGCTTCCTAAAGCCCATTTGACTTCACATTACAGGATGTCTGGCTCTAGGTGTGTGATCACACCATCCTGATCATCTAGGTTGTGAAGATCTTTTTTGTACAGTTCTTCTGTGTATTCTTGCCACCTTTTCTTAATATCTTCTGCTTTTGTTAGGTCCATACAATTTCTGACCTCTATTGAGCCCATCTTTGCATGAAATGTTCCCTTGGTATCTGTGATTTTCTTGAAGAGATCTCTAGTCTTTCCCATTCAATTGTTTTCCTTGCACTGGTTGCTGAGGAAGGCTTTCTTAGCTCTCCTTGCTGTTCTTTGGAACTCTGCATTCAAATGGGTATATTTTTTCTTTTCTCCTTTGCTTTTTGTTTCTCTTCTTTTCACAGCTATTTGTAAGGCCTCCTCAGACAGCCATTTTGCCTTTTTGCATTTCTTTATCTTGGAGATGGTGTTGATCCCTGTCTCCTGTACAATGTCATGAACCTCTGTCCACAGTTCATCAGGCACTCTGTCTATCAGTTCTAGTCCCTTAAATCTATTTCTCACTTCCAATGTATAATCATAAGCGATTTGATTTAGGTCATACCTGAATGGTTTAGTGGTTTTCCCCACTTTCTTCAATTTAAGTCTGAACTTGGCAATAAGGAATTCATGATCTGAGCCACAGTCAACTCCCTGTCTAGTTTTTGCTGCCTGTATAGCGCTTCTCCATCTTTGGCTGCAAATAATATAATCAATCTGATTTTGGTGTTGGCTGTCTGGTGATGTCCATGGGTAGAATCTTCTCTTGTGTTGTTGGAAGAGGCTGTTTGCTATGACCACTCTGTTCTCTTGGCAAAACTCTATTAACCTTTGCCCTGCTTCATTCTGTACTCCAAGGCCAAATTTGCCTGTTACTTCAGGTGTTTCTTGACTTCATACTTTCCATTCCAGTCTCCTACAATGAAAAGGACATCTTTTTTGGGTGTTAGTTCTAAAAGGTTGTGTGTCTTCATAGAACTGTTCAACTTCTGCTTCTTCAGCATTACTGGTTAGGGCATTGACTTGGATTACTGTGATATTGAATGGTTTGCCTTGGAAATGAACAGAGATCATTCTGTCGTTTTTGAGATTGCATCCAAGTACTGCAGTTCAGACTCTTCTGTTGACTATGATGGCTACTCCATTTCTTCTAACTAGCTTCTATTTCTAAGCTTCCTAACGGTCCCAAATCTCTTTCCAAGAATTCCCTTTCTACCCATCCTAAGATCCAATACCCAAAGGATTGATATCTGATCCCACTCTTGCATTAGAGGCAGGATTCTTTCTGATTAGTTGATGGTCAGACCATATATGATTTTGGGTCTTTTGCTATTACTTCTACAAATAGATAAACAGGAAAAAAAAAAAAAGGTGAAAAGCCTTCAACAAAGCAAAATATTCAATGATTCCCAACCCTACTACCATAGACTATGTCTTTTTAAACCAGAAAGATCAAGAATGAGTAATAGCACCTTACAAAAAAGTTTCTATATTTGGGCAATGTGAATGTGGCTCATTTTAGGCATTCAACAAGCACATACTACAGGAATGTGTTGTCCTCTTGGTCAGGGGTTCATGGGCTTGTGGTGGCTTGTATGTGGTTAGTACTAACTAGGGCCTCCATTAAGAGCTGCAAAAAATGACTCATTAGAAAAAACTCTGATGCTGGGAAAGATTCAAAGCAAAAGAAGAAGAGGGAAGCAGAAGATGAGATGGTTAGATAGCATCATCGACTCAATAAGCATGAACCTGAGCAAACTCCCAGGAGATAGTTAAGGACAGGGAAGCCTGGTGTGCTGCAATCCATGAAGTCACAAATAGTCAGACATGACTTAGCAACTGAACAACAACAAGAACAACAAATTACCTGTTAATAGAATGGTCCAGAAAGTTAAAAACTTGTAAAAGGAAAACTTTTTCAATTTTGATGTGGGATAGAACTGTTCTGTATGATATAATCTCAACTTCCTTCTGGGAAAACCTAGCATTCCCAATAAAATGCCTAAACAATCAGCAAAGTTAGGTAAACTTTAACAGTGTTAAGAGTTGCAGGGGGCGGCGCGGGGGGGGGGACTTCCCTGGTGGTCCAGTGGCTAAGACTCCAAGTTCCCAATGCAGGAGACCAGGGTTTGATCCGTAGTTGGGGAACTAGATCAAACATGCCACAACTTAGAGTTCTCAAGCTGCAATGAAGACCTAACATCCCATGTGCTATAACTAAGACCCAGCACACCCTAATAAATAAATAAATAAATAAATAAATATTTTTTAAAAAGGAGTTGCTGGCCTTCAACATACCCTGAAAGCTATCTGAGAGGCTGTCTCCCAGACTATAGTCATAATTTTGCCTCAATTAAAACAACTCACGAAGAGAAAAAATAAAAAGAGTTTCTGGTTGAATTCCCAGGAATCAGACTCGGAGAGAATTCAGCATGCAGGGTATACCCAGGGGACCAGTATACATGTACGGGGTGGATGAGAGCCAAAGTGGGACAGGGGGACAGGTAGAGTTGTGCGGCCTCACAGCAGCCTCACCAGCCCATGAAGACCTCTGAGCCAGAACAGCTTGTCAGAGGCTTCAGAACAGTCTTGAACTGGGCAAGGAACAAGTAGTGTGCTGGCAAATTGAACTCCGAGGAAACAAAAGCCCTGACTTCTTAGTGTTGGCTGATTTCCATAGTGTAAACACCATACCATACCTAATTTTATGAATGTCATGTCACTGAACAAGGAATTGGAGATGGGCAAAAGTCAGGCCTCAAGAGCCAGAGGAAGCTGGCTCCAGTTTACCACCGACTAAGATGACTAGGCCTTTCCTTTTCCACATCCATCAGTCAATGGATGCAGGAGGGATCATGGCCTTGGGCAAGACAGCCTTCTGCAGCTGACACAGTCCCTGAAGGGTTTGACCACTGAAGGCGGTCTCCTGACACCACTCCCAGCAGCTGGAGCAATGAGTTCTTTTCTGATAGGGAGTCTGGGCCACCCATCACAGAGTCCACCATACTTGTTCTGGGAAGCTAAGTCGCCTGCCTACTCAACTAGCTGTCAGTCAAGAGTCTAGTCACCTTTTACCTCTAGATGGAAAGATGTCCAGTGGTCCCAAATGATAAATACCCAGAGAGTGATAAAGGCAAAAGAAACTCCAGAAGTTCAGAGGCAGCCGGACCCACTCAGACAGGCCTCCACAGAAAAACAAGGGTTTGCGCCTACCCTGAAGGATGAGTAGAACTGTGGTAGAAAAGCAGAGTAGACTGATGAGCAGCTATCTTGTCTCACAATTAGAAGCCTGTCCCTAACACTTACTCATTCTCAGGCCTTGCACAAATTATTTCACTTCCTTGTGCTTCAGTAGGTAAAATGGGCATGGTGATGATAATAATAATGCAATAATAGTAATAATATTATCTACCTGAAAGTGTTGTTCAGTTCAGTTCAGTTCAGTCGCTCAGTCATGTCCGACTCTTTGCGACCCTATGAATCGCAGCACGCCGGGCCTCCCTGTCCATCACCAACTCCCGGAGTTTACTCAAACTCATGCCCATCAAGTCGGTGATGCCATCCAGCAGCATCGTTGCTGCAATAAGTTAACTCACAGTAAAATTTGTATTAGTGTTTGGCAGTATAAGGCCCCTGATAAGTGAGCTGTTATTTCATGGAGATAAACATGAAGATATCATACTGCAGAGTAGTGTAAAAAAATTTACACACTCACACTTTACATTTATGCAAACTTCATTTCACTGGAACTGGGGAGCTGAGCAGGTAGACCCTGATATTTACAAAAGCCAGGGCAAGAAAACAAATGGATGTCTTCTGTTTCCCAGCCCAGACCGTGTCCTACACCACAAAGCCCCAAATATGTATGTATAGACACCTCAGCTGCCATCCCAGCCACAGTCGATCCTCAAACTTTTGAGGACATACTGGCAGCTGGATCAGCTTCATTTACTGCTTCCCCAGCCACAGTCGATCCTCAAACTTTTGAGGACATACTGGCAGCTGGATCAGCCCCCAGGAATGCAAGCCCTGGGGAGCAGCCCATGCAGTGCTGGAGATAGACTCTTGGCTTTGGTACAGGGAATTCTGATACCCCAGGAACCTGGTCTAGAAGGAGGGGTCTCCAGGTAGTCACCTCCTTGACCAGAAAGAGATGTAGCCAGAGAAGGACCTAAAGCAGGTCAGCAGATCTAAGGGTAGTCCTCGGTAGTTCAACTGGGGATCAACCCTTTTTACTCAATATTCCATCTTTAGTCCTTATGGGATTACCGTAAAGTAATCATGTCATGCTGATTCATGTTGATGTTTGACAAAAAACAACAAAATTCTATAAAGCAACTATCCTTCAATTAAACAAATAAATTTTGAGGAAGTAAAAAAAAATAGACAAAAAAGATACAAACAAACAAACAAAAAGGTAATCATGTCATAAGAGAGGCTTTGTTGTACTAGAAAAGGCATTGGACTGAGGATCAGTACCTCTGAAATTATGATCCTAGCCACAAAGTCTAGGATCATATATTATACTTGTTGCACCAAACACCATCATAGTTCATAGTAAGATCTAACAGAAAATTTATATTTGTAATATTGAAGACACTCCAAAATCACTGCAGATGGTGACTGCAACGATGAAATTTAAATAGACTCTTTGGAAGTAAAGCTATGACCAACCTAGACAGCATATTAAAAAGCAGAGACATTACTTTGACAACAAAGGTCTGTCTAGTCAAAGCTATGGTTTTTCCAATAGTCATGTATGGGTGTGAGAGTTGGACTATAAAGAAAGCTGAGCACCAAAGGATTGATGCTTTTGAACTGTGGTGTTGGAGAAGACTCTTGAGAGTCCCTTGGACTGCAAGGAGATCCAACCAGTCCATCCTAGAGGAAATCAGTCCTGAATATTCATTGGAAGGACTGATGCTGAAGCTGAAACTCCAATACTTTGACGACCACCTGATGTGAAGAAGTGATTCATTGGAAAAGACCCTGATGCTGGGAAAGATTAACGGCAGGAGGAGAAGAGGATGACAGAGGATGTGATGGTTGGATGGCATCACTAACTCGATGCACATGAGTTTGAGTAAGCTCTGGGAGTTGGTGATGGACAGGGAAGCCTGTCGTGCTGCAGTCCATGGGTTCACAAAGAGTCGGATACAACTGAGTGACTGAATTCAGTGTAAAAGACTATTGAGTTCCAGAATTCAATTTGGTTTTAAGAGTAATTTTCAAGGTGTTTTTCAAAAATCCAACCCAAAGTTCAAGCCTGTCCCTAAGAGCTGGATCCCCCTTTTCTTTTTTATCTTCTGAAAGTCACCATCCTTCCTCACACACCCAAAACTGTCACACTATTCAGCCCTTTTCACCAGAATGGGAATCACTGATACAAAAGAGCCCCAAGGCCCAAAGCACTTACTTTAGTTCCTGCAGTAGGAGTCCTTATTTCACATATTTTAACTGATTATTATGCAATTGAAAGCTGTTATTCAACAGGTGGATTGTTAACAGTCTGTGTACAAGAAACCAACATCTCTCAGATAGATATCTGTTTTGAAAGTTTGTGCTTTCGAAAGTAAATAACATCAGAAATTAAATTATACAGAAACATATATGTAAGCTGTTAGCAGTCACTGAAATGAAAGATAGATGTTAAAGGGAATGAGACTGGGATGGTAAGTAATGAGAAGTGAGAACATCTTAACTTCTTCTGAGGAGAATTTCCCCTGGCCTATGGTGTCTTTCTGGAATCCAGAATTAGAAAATAGCTTTATCCTGTTGGCTGGAGTGTAATTGTTCTCTCCAAAAGTTGTTAAGTGGTGTGTGTACATGTGTGTGTGTTGAGGATGCTTTGTGAGACTCACTGAGTTACACATAACTCACTCCCACGTATCTGTGTGACTGGAGTCATCTCAGATTGTTCTGCTGACTTGTTTTCACACACTGCTTCAAAACTGTTGAATTAGACCACTCTGGGACCCCTGAGAAAGTCCTCCAGACCAAGGTGGGCAAGAGCAGATTCCAGCCAGAGCTGACTCACTTCAGTGCATCTGAATGTTATTTCACACATTTTCACGACAAAGTTGCTCCTGACTGAACTTATTCACACTTTCATGTTGGAGCATTTGGCCCTTGCTAATCCCCTACCTAGGGATCAAACCTGCGTCTCTCCTGCATTGGCAGGCGGATTCTTTACCACTAGCGCCACCTGGGAAGCCCCAGATAAAGTAAGTTTGCCCTTTTCCTCAGTCTCTGCCCATGATATAATTTGTTTTTAAATATAACTACATAGTTGTGGAATAAAATTCATATTTTATGGTGATACGAGAAAAATTTAAACATAAACAATTCTTCTCTAACCTCTGGCCTCCCCTCTCCCCAGCTGTGTGTTGCATATTTGCAATGCATCGACCAAACCTCCCCCACTGGTAGGAATACCTGCTCAACTCTAAAGAGCAACCTTCTCCCAGCGGGCATCACGACTCATTTAAGATAACATTCCTTCCTGCTCTTGCAAGGGGTCACGTGAACCACCACAATGACGCTTACATTTGCATTATGTAAACTGTCAATGACACATCATTTCATGTACAGCCCTCTGTCTCAAGGAAATTTATATAACTGTGCGTTCTACCAGGTGAAACAGTTCTCAGAGCTTTCTGAGATGCTCTTCCCAGCTTATAATCCTCAAGTTTGGCTCAAATAAAATTTTCCAATTCTTCCTTAGATTGTCGATGTAGTCTAATTATTGGAAAAAAAGAGTTGCAAGCATCAGGAGAGAGGGCCACAGGACAAAATATTCCAAGGATCTTGATATTTCCTCCTGTTAGCCTTGTCTCCTACTCTTTTTCTTCCACATTTTTAAGCTTTTCAGCTTTCAACAGTAGACATGTATTGCAGTGACTATATTCTTGGCATGATTGTGGTCTGAGACTTGAAGGTTTTAGAGGGCAGATAAGTTGAAAATCACATCCTACAGAGAAGTGCTTAGTAAATAAGAAAGAGAGGCATCTTCTACAAGCATTTGAGGAGATCCCTTGTCACTTTCAATAATAGATTTCTGCCCAGTGGATGACCCAGTAAACACAATGATACCTTTGATTCCTGGGAGGGATAGGTTTATTAAGGAAGGGAGGAAAAGAGGAAGAAAGCAACATTTAAATCTAATCTCTCATAAGCTGAGCTCCTCAACACACACACACATTCACACATACACACTCACTCACTCACTCATTGGCACACAGACACACACAGAGTTTGCTATTCTTTAGCTAATGGGATTGGCACCGCTTAAAGCAGATTGCTAGGTCATTGTCTGCGACCACAGCAAGAGAAACATTATTTAAAGGCCATTCAGACCCTAAAAGAAGTGGCTGAGCAGAGTAATTATCAGAGACTCTCCATTAACTAGGGCATCTTTGCTCTTTGTCTGAGTTGGTTTAATAAGGCCCACTAATGGGGCTGTGGGGGAGGGGGCCCGCTAATGGTTCTAAAAAAGCCCCTTCTTTGCCACTTTATTTCTGGGGACTGTCTTTAGAGACGCTGACCGTAAAGCCAGAAGTTACCGAACTGCAAAATGACCTTCACAGAAACTTGGTGTGGACCCCTACTGCTCAGGACTCTAGATTTCAGAATGAGGAGACATCGTTGTCCCTTTCTTCTTTATTGCAAGGTGATTTCCCCCTGCTTCCTCTTACTGGTCCTTGGCCCTTTGGATTTTTGGGGAATGTGTCGTTGGAAACAGCAGCACTCAGTAGGAATAAAGCAGAATGATGCCCTGGGCAATCTCCCCTTTAGCCTGCTGCTTCTTCTCATCTTCCAGGGATCTACTTCTCCAGAAAAATCCCTGTCCCTTTATTCCTTTTAAGTCTGTGGTGCACTTACGTTTCAGACTTAGGATGGCCACTTGGATTCAAACGGCCACGTTATAATCAGCCAGCTTTAACAAAGGCCTCAAACACTCAGCTTTCCTGGAGGCTTGTATCTCACAAGGGAACACTTGTGCATTACTTATAGTTTTAGCTGGGAAGTGACCTGAGCTGTCCATTTCTCACTTCCCCTGGTCCAACCCTAGATGAAGCTGTCATCTCTTCTCCCATGGGTAACTGCAATCCTCCCATAGCTAGTCTTCCAGCAGCACTGTCTGCCTCCCAATTCAGTCTCCCTACAACAACCAGAGCAACTCTCTCAAAACAGAAATGTAATTAAACATCTCAGTGGCCTCCTGTTATTCATGAGAATTCTTGATATAATCTACAAGACCCAGCATGGCCTGGCCCTTTCTTCCTCTCTAGTAATGTCTTATATTGTGCTTTCTCCAGCTATTTATTCCAGTCACTGGAGCCTTTTCCAGTGATTGATCATGTCCTGCTCATTCCTGCCACAGGGCCTTTGCACATCTTTCTGCCTGGTATTCATTTTGCCGAATACCGTCCACTCATCCTTCAGCTCTCAGATCAGTAGTCAGATCTTCAGGAAAGTCTTCCCTGACTGCCCTTTCTGGGTCAATAACTTTTATTTCAGCACAAGCTGGAATCAAGATTGCTGGGAGAAATATCAATAACCTCAGATATACAGATGACACCACCCTTAGGGCAGAAAGTGAAGAAGAACTAAAGAGCCTCTTGATGAAAGTGAAAGAGGAGAGTGAAAAAGTTGGCTTAAAGCTCAACATTCAGGAAACTAAGATCATGGCATCCGGTCCCACCACTTCATGGCAAATAGATGGGGAAATAGTGGAAACAGTGGCTGACTTTGTTTTTTTGGGCTCCAAAATCACTGCAGATGGTGACTGCAGCCATGAATTAAAAGACGCTTACTCCTTGGAAGGAACTTTATGACCAACCTAGACAGCATATTAAAAAGCAGACAATACTTTGCCAACAAAGGTCCGTCTAGTCAAGGCTATGGTTTTTCCAGTGGTCATGTATGGATGTGAGAGTTGGACTGTAAAGAAAGCTGGGCTCCGAAGAATTGATGCTTTTGAACTGTGGTGTTGGAGAAGATTCTTGAGAATCCCTTGGACTGCAAGGAGATCCAACCAGTCCATCCTAAAGGAGATTAGTCCTGGGTGTTCATTGGAAGGACTGATGTTGAAGCTGAAACTCCAATACTTTGGCCACCTGATGCGAAGAGTTGACTCGTTTGAAAAGACCCTGATGCTGGGAAAGATTGAGGGCAGGAGGAGAAGGGGACGACAGAGGATGAGATGATTGGATGGCATCACTGACTTGATGGACATGGACTTGGGTGGACTCCAGGAGTTGGTGAAGGACAGGGAGTCCTGGCGTGCTGCAGTTCATGGGGTCGCAAAGAGTCGGATGCGACTGAGACTGAACTGAATTGAAATTTTATTTCATGCATTTATAAACCTTATATGCCTTCATGGTATGTGTGCATGCTCAGTTGCTTCAGTCTTGTCTGACTATTTGCAACCCCATGGACCTTAGCCTACCAGGCTCCTCTGTCCATGGGATTTTCCAGGCAAGACTGTTGGAGTGGGTTGCCATGCCCTCCTCCAAGGGATCTGTCTGACCCAGGTATCAAACCTACGCCTCCTGAGTCTCCTGCATTGCAGGCAGATTCTTTACCACTGAGCCACTAGGACAGCCCACTGCAATTCAACTGTTACATTTATTGGAATGATTTGTATATTTATAATTACCTCCTCAAGAGACTGTAATGTCATGAGAATAATCATAATCTCTGTAAGCAATAACTACATTTGGTTTTGTACATCACTATATCCACAGGCAATCCCAAAGAATGCTCAAACTACTGCACATTTGCACTCATCTCACACGTTAGTAAAGTAATGCTCTAAATTCTCCAAGCCAGTCTTCAGCAATACGTGAACCATGAACTTCCAGATGCTCAAGCTGGTTTTAGAAAAGGCAGAGGACCCAGAGATCAAATTGCCAATATCTGCTGGATCATCGAAAAAGCAAGAGAGTTCCAGAAAAATATCTATTTCTGCTTTATTGACTACACCAAAGCCTTCGACTGTATGGATCACAATAAACTGTGGAAAATTCTGAAAGAGATGGGAATACCAGACCACCTGACCTGCCTCTTGAGAAACCTGTATGCTGGTCAGGAAGCAACCGTTAGAACTGGACATGGAACAACAGAGTGGTTCCAAATAGGAAAAGGAGTACGTCAAAGCTGTATATTGTCACCCTGCTTATTTAACTTATATGCAGAGTACATCATGAGAAATGCTGGGCTGGAAGAAGCACCTGCTGGAATCAAGATTGCGGGAAGAAATATCAATAACCTCAGATATGCAGATGACACCACCCTTATGGCAGAAAGTGAAGAGGAACGAAAAAGCCTCTTGAAGAAAGTGAAAGAGGAGAGTGAAAAGTTGGCTTAAAGCTTAACATTCAGAAAACCAAGATCATGGCATCTGGTCCCATCACTTCATGGGAAATAGATAGGGAGACAGTAGAAACAGTGTCAGACTTTATTTTGGGGGGCTCCAAAATCACTGCAGATGGTGACTGCAGCCATGAAATTAAACGACGCTTACTCCTTGGAAGGAAAGTTATGACCAACGTGGACTGCATATTAAAAAGCAGAGACATTACTTTGCCAACAAAGGTCCATCTGGTCAAGGCTATGGTTTTTCCAGTGGTCATGTATGGATGTGAGAGTTGGACTGTGATGAAAGCTGAGTGCCGAAAAATTGATGCTTTTGAACTGTGGTGTTGGAGAAGACTCTTGAGAGTCCCTTGGACTGCAAGGAGATCCAACCAGTCCATCCTAAAGGAGATCAGTCCTGGGTGTTCAATGGAAGGACTGATGCTGAAGCTGAAACTCCAGTACTTTGACCATCTGATGTGAAGAGCTGACTCACTGGAAAAGACCCTGATGCTGGGAGGGATTGGGGGCAGGAGGAGAAGGGGTCGACAGAGGATGAGATGGCTGGATGGCATCACCAACTCAATGGGCATGATTTTGAGTAAACTCCGAGAGTTGGTGATGGACAGGGAGGCCTGGAGTGCTGCGATTCATGGGGTCACAAAGAGTCAGACACGACTAAGCAACTGAACTGAACTGACTGATATCCTCAGGGCTCAGAACAATATCTGTGACCTGAGTACTTGCCTATTTTCAATTTTTCAACCAACATTTGTTCCCTGAGAGGTTTCCATGACTACTACATTTGGGAATTACCTATACCCCATATTTTCCCCTATCAGAGTACAGGCCCGTTCTCATTTCCTGTGAGATTAGAGACTAATTTTCTAGTTTCAGAGGTAGAACTAAAAGCACATTCTTATTCCCCCAATAAGTGGACTCACATGCAGTAACATTGATTCACAAAGCTCAGAGAAACACCGCAAGCTTTAATGATGCCTTCTGTCTTGTCATGACCAGTGGGAAAGAGAATGGGTGTGTAGCGAAAGAGGGAGTCAAGGATTACAGATTGTCAGTACTGCAGGCATATCGGCATGGAGATGGCCAGGCATGATCGTTCCGGTTGTTTTTGGCCCCCATGAAAACTGAGGACTTTCTTTACTGGTTGGAGCAAGAAGGGTGGCCCTTGGCACGTGCAGAGTAAGAGCACAGATTTGGGTATGTGTTCTGTTGATTGGACTGTTTTGGGGAGATGGCCATCAAGGCTGGCCTGTGTGGGGCAAGCTGCGTGTCCCCTGACTCGCACTAAGTGGCATCAGGCATTCAGACAGTGGACTCACCAATCGCACATAGTCACTCCTTTCAAAAACCAAGGCTAGAAGTCAACTGCACACTTGAATTTCACAGTCATGGCCAACTAAATTCAGACTGCTGTATTATAATCAAGTTGCATCATCCAGCCTTGAGCTTCCACTAATTTAGGAACAGTTTGGAAATTAAGAAAGAAAGTCTTATGATAAAGTTATGTTTTCAGATAATCTGAGGTTCCACAAAGAAACTGTCTGCAGGGGCCAGCATGTCTGTTGTCCCATATCCTGTTACTGTAAATTCACGTGGTCACACACATGGATTCCAGATGTATTCAAGTTCAGAACCAGGACTAGAAAGTTTTCTGGACTTGGTAATAGTGGAATAGATGGCTGCAAATTGTTACATAATCTCTGCTGCCATCTAAATTACTGAGAAAATCTGCAAACCCCCAAACCTCAGTTAACTTTTATCCTATGAGCATCTCTCAACTCTCAAACTGAATATAAAACAGGGTGTCTACTTATCACAGAGAACTGGCAATCTGTAATGAAAGATACATGTTTTATAAATAAATGAGACAACAGGTACAATGAATCCTGAATTGTTGGGTTCCAGTCCAGTGTCTCTACAAATGTGGTCCATCAACACCACTTGGAAGCATCTTTAGAAATGCAGGCTTCAGGGCCTACTGCAGTTCCGCTGAAACAATCTCTGGGGGCAGAAAAACAGGAGGTTGACAATTTCTCCAGGGGATTCTCATACATACTGAAGTTTTAAGGCATTATAAAAGTTGAGGAAAGAAGTTTGAATGGAGTGAGAACTTGGGGAAGTGTTTCAAGGAACCCCTTGAGTTTAATCTGGGTTGTCCTTGATGACTAGGTAAATATAATAGAATTTGGAATAATGAAGGGTTCATGGGAGGGAATTCCAGGCAGAAGGAATAATAGGAACAAAGGCTTGACTGGGAAAATATACATGGCATGGAAGAGGCTAATGAAAGCTGAAAGTTTGGGAGTGGTATGAAGACAAGGCTGGATCTTGTAAGGAAGTGAGTGTTAGAAAACATGCTACATATAAAATATGAATCTATGTATGCGTATATATCGATATCTAGCTTTTTCTGATTTCAAGGACAATATATTTTTGTATAAAAACATAAGACATTAGAAACGTAAGCAATAGAGAAGAAATATAATGTTTCTCATGACCTCAAAAAGAAAAACAGAAAGTAACATTTTGATGTAGCTTCCCTTAGACTTTTTTCTGTGCAGAGTCTAATCCCCTCTCCCCCTGAAAAAGACAACAGATAAAAGTCTGCTCTGCTCAAGACTGTGTAACTTCTTTTGTTCACTTCACAAGACAGTTCTCTACATTCTTGTCAGTCTTTTCTGCTAGTCCTAAAGAACGACCTCATTTTGTTTAATGGTCCCATGTATTCACTGTAGAATAAGGTAGCACTTAATGCATGCCTTGCTGTATCACTGTTGGTTCCTAGGCTGGGGAGAATCTGATGAGGGGGTGTTTTAGAATATAGTTGTAAAGACAGCTATGCTCCGTGATGTGCTCAAACTTTGAGAAGATCAGCTGGAGTGGAAGCCTGGGTACTCCGAGTCAGCTCTTTACTGAAGTAACCATAGGTTGGTATAGCTAAATATTAATATCGACTTCTGTATCTGTTTGTATATGTATATTAATATATGTGGGTTTCCCTGGTGGCTCAATGGTAAAGAATCTGCCTGAAATGCAGAAGACTGCCTGCAATTCAGGAGATGCAGTTTTAATCACTTGTTTAGGAAGATCCCCTGCAGAAGGAAATAGCAACCCACTTCAGTATTCTTGCCTGGGAAATCCCATGAACAGAGGAGCCTGGCGGGCTAACCCCCATGGGGTTGCAAAGCATCAGACAAATGAGGACACATGCACGCAGTATTTATATTCGTGGTGACTGAATATGATAATATACTATTTTATTTTCTCTTGAAAATACTTTCACCAAATACTTTCACCAAAAAGGAAAGTAACAAGTGGAAAAATATTAAAATAGAAAGTGTATTAAAAATATTTTTTTAAATATAAGCATGAAATAATGTGACCTAGCACAGCAATAATCTCTACTACAACAAAGGTAGTAGATGGCAGAGGACGAGATGGCTAGATAGCATCACCGACTCAATGGACATGAATCTGAGCAAACTGCAGGAAAGAGTGAAGGACAGGGAAGTCTGGCGTGCTGCAGTCCATGAGGTTGCAAAGAGTCGGACACGACTTAGCGACTGAACGACAAGAGAGGTAAACATCTTCTGAAAAATGGGTTGTTTTAGCAGATTGTCCATTCAGACTGCTGTAACAAAATACCATAACCTGAGTAGCTTTTAAACAACAAAAATTTGCTTCTCACCATTCCAGAGGCTGGGAAGTCCTAGATCTTGGCACCTGCAGATTTGGAGCCTGGGTAAGACCCTCTTCTTCATGGAAGGCACCCTCTCCCTGTGTCCTCACATGGTGGAAGGGGCATGGGACCTCTCTGGGGTCTCTTTAATAAGGGCACTGGTTCCCTCACTCGTGGAGGCTCCACCCTCCCATAGGCCTCAACTCCTAGTAGTGTCATCTTTGAGGTTAGTATTTCAGCATATGAGTTTGAGGGGGCAAAAGCATTCAGAACCTATCATGGATCTTTCTCCTCTATAGCACTAGGACTGTGCATTAAAATTCTTCTGATTCTTAACCACAAGTCTTTCATTGTGGGAAATTCAAGTATACCCCAAGTTTGTTTATTTCAATAAAGAAAACATTTCAGTAAAGAATCTGCCTGCCTGTGCAGGAAACTCAGGAGACATGGGTTCGATCCCTGGGTTGGGAAGATCCCCTGGAGGAGGACATGGCCACCTACTCCAGTATTTTGCCTGGAGAATCTCCTGGACAGAGGAGTTTGGCGGGCTATAATTCATGGGGTCATGAGGAGTCAGCCATGGCTAAGTGCACACAAACCAAATCCCCAGACAATTTACCTCAATGATATCCATTCTTCCCTCCAGAAAGAACTCCAACTGTATTTGGGATGACCAAATAAAAAATGCTCTTAGCCAAAAGAAATACAAAACCAACAACTTTATTGCTCATTCTTGCAGTTAAGAATAAGTTCTGGCCAATGAGATGTAAGCAAAAATCTGACAGATGAGGTTTCTAGGAAAGCTAACTGTTTTCCTCATTTGAAAAAAAAGACGGGTTTGGCTTGTGGTGAGCATTTTGCTTTTGTTTTTCTTGCTGTATCTTGAGGGGACTGTTAGCACAGGATCTTGAGGTTTAGCAGCTACTCCAAGAACTTAAGGAGAAAAGACAGAAGTGAAGGATGTTGACACCAAAAAACTAGAGGGAATATGCATCACTGATGGCACTGTCCCTTATGGGAGAAAAATATTCCCCTCACTGGTTTAAGCCATTGTTTAAACCACTAGCTTCCCAATATGAGGACTTAGAACATCATTCCCAAAGGATTAAACCACAGAACTTTCTTTGGAGGACAGTTAGAAAAAAAGAGACCTAGGGTCTGACATTCAGTTTCCCACCCACCCCCTCACCTAGACTTACCAGAATTATTAAAACCAGCGGTCACCCAAGGTAGGGCAGTGAGAGCCTAATAAAACCAACTAAATGCTGTCTGCTGTTCATTATCACCATGTTCCTACAAATGTCAAAGGTCAGAGACAAAATACTCCTCCCTGGAAAAAAGTCTTTGCCTAAATGCTAAACAATTGTCGAGGTTCCTGAATTTTAATAAGATGCATGAATGTCAACTTAGCACATTTTATTTCTTGTTCTTTAGTAAATGTTGTGTTCTACAGGGATATTAATTACAAAAACTCCCAGTTATATGCTGGGTTTTCCACACACGGGCACATGCAAGCTCATTCCAAAGGTACCTTTATAATGGTTCAGGATTGTCCCATCTCACTTTAGGGACCCCCGTTTGTGTTTCCAACCCCTGTGGTACCACAAATGCCTGTGTTTAAGCAGTAGATTTGACATAAATATCAGAGTGGTTTCAAAGACAAATAATCAGAACTTCTGTCATTGTGACTACCTGAACTTTTGGTATTTAAAAATAGAAAAGAGTGAAATAGTGCAAACCGAAAGGTGAATATTTCTGATTGGCAATTGCAAAATTTAGTTTATATATAAAATGTTTTACTGAATTCTAATATTATCCTTAATAGAACTCTTTTCTTGTTTATTAGTTCTTGCAATTATTATTAAATCGTAGTGTTTTAATTCATTACTGTGACTGACCAATATATAGGTACAAGTTTTTCTTTTTTTCTTTTTGACCAGAAAAACCTCACATCATTGTAATTTAGAAGTATGAAGCTGTATTTCCCTTTTTTGTAGTATAAGTTTTTACTAGTATAGTTATATATACAAAATTTAATAAACTATTTTTACCATCTACATTTCTTTTCTGACTGGTTTTGTTTTATTTAATTATTATAACTAAAATTAATTTTGCCATGTAGAGGATGGTGGTGGTGATGGTTTATTTAGGCTCTAAAAAGTCATGTCTGACTCTTGCAAACCCATGGACTGTAGCCTGCCAGCTCCTCTGTCCTTGGGATTTCCCAGGCAGGAATGCTGGAGTGGGTGTCATTCCAGTCTCCAGGAGAATTCCCAACCCAGGGATCAAACTGTGTCTCCTGCATTGGCAGGTGGGTTCTCTTATTGCTGAGTCACCTAGGAAGCCCCGTATAGGGAATGGGGATGTTAAAAAATAAACTACTCTGTCACTGATCAAAATGATCTCAATTTTAACTGATTTTCATCATCGGTCATTTCATTTCGTGACTTACCAATTCAAAAGTTTGTTAGAGTCCATCGTAGGTAGTCTTATTAAAGGGTTCGTGGGTGGTGTCCTTTCTGCCTGCTGGCAAATAGGAGTCTTTGCTGCCTTTCCCCGAGGGGCAACACAGCTAAATGCTATTCAATTTCATCCTCATTCCTTTGGTTCGGAAGCATTGCTTTATTGTCATGGGAATTTTATGCAGCAGAGAAAGTAAAGCTTGTGAAAAGTCTGAGTTTTTAAATTTGCTTGTTTCAGGTAGCTTTTCTTTTCTTAAGAAAGAAAATAGAAACAGAAAAAGAGACTCAGATATATAGAACAGACTTGTGGACTCTGGGAGAAGGCGAGGGTGGGATGTTTCAAGAGAACAGCATCGAAACATGTATATTATCTAGGGTGAAACAGATCACCAGCCCAGGTTGGGTGCATGAGACAAGCACTCGGGCCTGGTGCACTGGGAAGACCCAGAGGGATCGAGTGGAGAGGGAGGTGGGAGGGGGGACCGGGATGGGGAATACATGTAAATCCATGGCTGATTCATGTCAATGTATGACAAAAACCACTGCAATGATGTAAAGTAATTAGCCTCCAACTAATAAAAATAAATGGAAAAAAAAGAAAAGAAAAGAAAATAGATTATGGCAGGATTTTGTTTCCTCTTAACCTTGTGCTTTAAAAATTTTGTACAAATGTATTTTAAGTGTGAATTTCTTCTTTAAAAAAAAAAAATTAAAGTATTTTGTTGTTTAGCCACTAAGTTGTATCCAACTCTTCTGCCATCCCATGGACTGTAGCCTGCCAGGCCCCTCCGTCCATGTGAATTCCCAAGCAGGAATACTGGAGTGCGTTGCTGTTTCCTCCCCCAGAGGACCTTCCCAACCCAATGATCAAATCAGCAGATTCTTTACCACTGAGCCACCAGTAAAGCCCCTGCGTATACCTTTTTGAATTAGAGTTTTTATCTTTTCTGGATATATGCCCAGGAGTGGGATTGCTGGATCACGTGGTAGCTTTATTTTTAGTTTTTTAAGGAACTTCCATACCTTTTTCCATAGTGGTTGTACTAACTTACATTCCTACCAAGAGTATAGGAGGGTTCTCTTTTAAGTGTGGGCTTCTCTTGATTGACTTTAGCTAGGCCGTGGTTTAGCACTTTTAGTCTAAACATCTTTATTCATTCATTCATGTCTTATCTTATCTCAGATCTATTTTATAATGGTGCTGACATTTTTTTCCTAACCCAATGAAAAACACAAACACAGCCCTATCAGCAGTCACTCATTACTATAATTTAAAAGCCTACCACTCCTACCCGGAGAGCATCATGCTTAGTAGAATAAGTCAGACAGAGAAAGACAAATGCTGTATATTATCACTTATATGTGGAATCTAAAGAATAAAACAAACTAGTGAATATAATAAAAAATAGCAAACGAAGCAACAGACAAAGGATTAATCTCAAAAATATACAAGCAACTCCTCCAGCTCAACTCCAGAAAAATAAATGACCCAATCAAAAAATGGGCCAAAGAACTAAACAGACATTTCTCCAAGGAAGACATACAGATGGCTAACAAACACATGAAAAGATGCTCAACATCACTCATTATCAGAGAAATGCAAATCAAAACCACAATGAGGTACCATTACACGCCAGTCAGGATGGCTGCTATCCAAAAGTCTACAATCAATAAATGCTGGAGAGGGTGTGGAGAAAAGGGAACCCTCTTACACTGTTGGTGGGAATGCAAATTAGTACAGCCACTATGGAAAACAGTGTGGAGATTTCTTAAAAAGCTGGAAATAGAACTGCCATATGACCCAACAATCCCACTTCTGGGCATACACACCGAGGAAACCAGATCTGAAAGAGACACGTGCACCCCAGTGTTCATCGCAGCACTGTTTATAATAGCCAGGACATGGAAGCAACCTAGATGCCCATCAGCAGACGAATGGATGAGGAAGCTGTGGTACATATACACCATGGAATATTACTCAGCCATTAAAAAGAATTCATTTGAATCAGTTCTAATGAGATGGATGAAACTGGAGCCCATTATACAGAGCGAAGTAAGCCAGAAAGATAAAGACCATTACAGTATACTAACACATACATATGGAATTTAGAAAGATGGTAACGATAACCCTATATGCAAAACAGAAAAAGAGACTCAGATGTATAGAACAGACTTGTGGACTCTGGGAGAAGGCGAGGGTGGGATGTTTCAAGAGAACAGCATTGGAACATGTATATTATCTAGGGTGAAACAGATCACCAGCCCAGGTTGGGTGCATGAGACAAGTGCTCGGGCCTGGTGCACTGGGAAGACCCAGAGGGATCGGGTGGAGAGGGAGGTGGGAGGGGGGACCGGGATGGGGAATACATGTAAATCCATGGCTAATTCATTTCAATGTATGACAAAAACTACTGTAATGATGTAAAGTAATTAGCCTCCAACTAATAAAAAAAAAAAACCCTAAAAAAAAAAAAAATACTCACAAGAAAAAAAAAGAAGCAAACTCATATAGAGAGAGAACAAACTAATGAGAACCAGTGGGAAGCTGGATGACAGAAGGAGGGAATTAAGAGGTACAAATTACTACACACAAAATGAATAAGTACAAGGATTTACTGCATAGCACAGGGAATGCAGGGTTTCCCAGGTGGCTCGGTTATAAAGAATCCGCCTGCCAACAGAGGAGACAGGGGTTCGATCCCTGGGTTGGGAAGATCCCCCGGAGGAGGAAATGGCAATCCACTCCAGTATTCTTGCCTGGAAAAAAAATCTCATGGCCAGAGGGGCCTGGTGGATTACAGTCCATGGGGTCACAAAGAGACACAGATGAGCATAGACGCACACACACAAGGAATATAGCCACTATTTTATAAGGACTGTAAATGGAATATAATCTATAAAAATTTTGAATTGCTATGCTGTACACTGGAAACTAATATTGTAAACCAACTGTTATACCTCAATATAATATATACACCCATACATACATATATATACATACACACATATACCCATATACACATAGACACACACATACACACACACATAGCCACACATACATACATATACACACGTACATACATATAGCCACACATACATATACACACATACATACATATACACACACATACACCACACATACATACATATACACACATACATACATATACTCACACATACACACATACACACATATACCCACACATACATACATACACACACATACACACATATACCCATATACACATAGACACACACATACACACACACATAGCCACACATACATACATATACACACGTACATACATATAGCCACACATATATATACACACATACATACATATACTCACACATACACACATACACACATATACCCACACATACATACATACACACACATACATAAATATACACACATGCATAAATGTACACACATACACACATATACCCACACATACACACATATACCCACACATACATACATATACACACATACACACATATACCCACACACACACACACACACACACACACACACACTCACACATACATACATGTACACACATATACCCACACATACACACACATACACACATACATATATATACTCACACATACATACATATACACACATATACCCACACATACATACATATACACACATATACACATATACCCACACACACACACACATACACACATACATATATATATACTCACACATACATACATATACACACATATACCCACACATACATACATATACACACATACATACATATACACACATACACACATATACCCACACATACACACACATACACACATACATATATATACTCACACATACATACACATATACACACATATACCCACACATACATACATATACACACATACATAAATATACACACATATACCCACATACACACATATACCCACACATACACACATCCATAAAAGCACACAGCTCCTTCCCTGGCGATTCTGGTTCTGAGCCCAACAAGCTGTGGCGTGCCTCCTCACCCCCATCCTCCTGTGGAGAATGACTCTTTTATTGGATCTCTGGTGATGAGTGTTTCCACTCCAAGCTCTTCTCAAGGAACATCTGCCGACTCTCTTCTTTGCTCTCCATCTTTTGTTTCCATCATCTAAACTTTTTCATTTCTCTCTCCTCTTCTCTGTATTTGGGGAGTTATTTAACTTGTCATCTATATCACAATGGCCTTAATTTTGCCATACCTTCCAACGTTGTTTTTTAAACTTCTAGCATTCAGTTTTAGTTTCCCTCCAATCTTTTCTTATCACATCATTCTTCCTTTAAAGAAAAATCTTGTTGCATTTTCACTAGGGTGCACCCTACTGTTTTCTTGTGCTATTTCCCTCTTTTAATAACTCCCAACCCTTCCCTTTGGAAAAGTCCACTGGGACCCACTAAGGCCGTCGGTTCCCTGAATTTTCAGTAGTCTGCAGTGGACCGAAGCCTGGAGCAAGCTCTTCTTAGGAGGCTCCTGTGAGTTGTTTCCTTTCTCCTCTTCTGCAACAGCTTTATTTTTCCCCCTTAGGTTGCTGTGTTTTGTTATTTTTACTCATCCTTGAATAAGGTAATCTATACCCAGACTGAAGCTTTATCCCAGACATGTTCTTGAATCCATTCCTTGTCAAGTGGCGTCATGCTGAATCCCTCTTCTCAGACATGTCTGGAGAAGAGGTCTTTCACACAGCTCTCAGACCAATTTTCAGGATGTGGCCGGCTTCCACCCGTGCTCTCCTGCAGTAGGACCTTTCATTGGAGCTCCCTTCTCGATTGTCTCAGCCCATCCCATCCCTTCCTTCCCCCTGAGAACTAATACCATGGGAACTTCTCTGGGGGTCCAGTGGCTAAGACTCTGAACTCACAATGCCAGGCACCTGGGTTCAGTCCCTGGTCAGGGAACTAGGACCCACTTGCCACAGCTAAAGATCAAAGATCCTGCATGATGCAATGAAGACCCAGCACAGCCAAATAAATATTTTATAAAAGGAACTAACACTATGCCAACACTTGTCATAATTATTTCCTTGTTTTTGTTTTATAGTCTTATCACCTATGTGACAAAGCATTCCTAAATAATTTAGCTAGTATTGACTTTTATTCATCACAGTTGAACGGAATTTTATATCTTTTTGTGACTTGCCTCTTTCACTCAATTTAATGTATTTAGTATCCTCTAAACAGGCACACTCCTACAGTGGAGGAAGTCGAATTTATTACTGGGTGTTGTGAGAGAGAATGCAGAGCAAGAGGAAGCAAGAAGCATCTCAGTAAGAAGATGATTGGGTTTCTTAGAGGACCTCATCTTATGTAAAAGTGATCTGGAAGAGTTTAGGGAAGTGGAGCTTTGCTCTGGTTTGACTCCCCCTGGTAATGAAGTAATTCTGTGATTGGGTATTACACTAAATCTTACCTAGAAGGAAGACTTGGGAGAGTTTGAAGGCTACTGTGCAAAGAAGTGATGTGACATGAAACAAATCAATATTTAATGAATATTAGACCATTAATGGTGTTTCAGGCTAGACTGTACTAGGACCTGAGCAGAGCAAGCCATGCACAACTGAATTAGAGAGAAATAGAAGAGTCAGCTCTAAGACACACCACGATAGGAAAATTAGATCTGTAAGCTGGCTGTTTCATTTAAGGAGGAGGCCAAAAGAAGAAAGATCAGTCGGTTAGTTAAATACGCTGAGTTGACCTTTAATTTGTCATCTCTAAAAGTATCAGACAAATCCTGTTTGTGTTTTACTTGATCACAGCTTCAACAAAATGGTTCAAATCAGTAATAGAGATGAGAGACTGTAAAACTAACTAAACATCAACTCCTCTCTTTTCCCCTCCAAAACTATCTCATTCTGTAGGAGTTTTTGTTAATTTGACATCTAGTAACCAATCAAGAGGCTGTTAGTTGTGGTACAAAAAATATTTAATAAAAACATTAAAACCTTCAAACATATGCAAGAATAAAAGAGTAATACAACAAATGCATTTGTACCCACTATTTTTGTGATATTTGCTTTTGACATTTTATTATGAAAAAATTATAGGTTCAGTCCAGCTTCATTCTTCCATCGTTAGAGGCAATCATGATCACACATTTGATGTTTACTCTTTACTCTTTGATTTGTTTCATGTCACATCACTTCTTTGCGCAATAGCCTTCAAAGAGTAAATGATTTCTTAAGTGAAAAATTGCACATATTTAAGGTGTACCACTGACTACGCCCAAGCCTTCAACTGTGTGGATCACAATAAACTGTGGAAAGTTCTGAAAGAGATGGGAATACCAGACCACCTGACCTGCCTCTTGAGAAACCTGTATGCAGGTCAGGAAGCAACAGTTAGAACTGGACATGGAACAATAGACTGGTTCCAAATAGGAAAAGGAGTACGTCAAGGCTGTATATTGTCACCCTGCTTGTTTAACTTATATGCAGAGTACATCATGAGAAATGCTGGGCTGGAAGAAGCACCTGCTGGAATCAAGATTGCCAGGAGAAATATCAATAACCTCAGATATGCAGATGACACCACCCTTATGGCAGAAAGTGAAGAGGAACGAAAAAGCCTCTTGATGAAAGTGAAAGAGGAGAGTGAAAAAGTTGGCTTAAAGCTTAACACTCAGAAAACTAAGATCATGGCATCTGGTCCCATCACCTCATGGGAAATAGATGGGGAGACAGTGGAAACAGTGTCAGACTTTATTTTGGGGGGCTCCAAAATCACTGCAGATGGTGACTGCAGCCATGAAATTAAAAGATGCTTACTCCTTGGAAGGAATATGACCAACCTGGATAGCAAATTAAAAAGCAGAGACATTACTTTGCCAACAAAGGTCTGTTTGGTCGAGGCTATGGTTTTTCCAGTGGTCATGTATGGATGTGAGAGTTGGACTGTGAAGAAAGCTGAGCACTGAAAATTGATGCTTTTGAACTGTGGTGTTGGAGAAGACTCTTGAGAGTCCCTTGGACTGCAAGGAGATCCAACCAGTCCATCCTAAAGGAGATTAGTCCTGGGTGTTCATTGGAAGGACTGATGCTGAAGCTGAAACTCCAATACTTTGGCCACCTCATGCGAAGAGTTGACTCATTGGAAAAGACCCTGATGTTGGGAGGGATTGGGGGCAGGAGGAGAAGGGAAGACAGAGGATGAGATGGCTGGATGGCATCACTGACTCGATGGACACGGGTTTGAGTAAACTCCGGGAGTTGGTGATGGACAGGGAGGCCTGGCGTGCTGTAATTCATGGGGTCACAAAGAGTCGGACACAACTGAGCGAGTGAACTGAACTGAACTGAACTGAAGGTGTACTACATGATGATTTGATGTATATATTCATAATAAAATGATTTAATTTTTAGAGTCAGGATAATTAGCATATTATCTCTTCACATAGTCGCCAGTTTTGGGGTGTGATAAGAGCACCTAAAATCTACTTCCTTTGCATTTCTAGTATTCAATATAGCAAATTTCTAGTATTCAATACAGTAATAAATGATAAAAATTATAGTCATCATGCTCTACATTCTATGATTTGGGTACTGATACCTTCTATATGGATCCCCACCCAATATACAATATTAATCATTTTTTTTAAAACTTTTTATTTTTTTGGAGTATAGCCAACTAACAATGTTTTCATAGCTTCAGGTGAAGAGCAGAGACTCAGCCATACATACACAAGTATCCATTCGCCTTCAAACTCCCCTCCTATCCAGGCTGCCACATGACATTGAGCAGAGTTCCATGTTGTATTCAGTAGGTCCTTGTTGTCACCTTATTCGTTATGTTTTAAAAGTTTCTAGGAGGGAGCTCCCTGGTGATCCAGTGGTTAGGATCCAGCACTTTCACTACCATAGCCTGGGTTCAATTCCTTCTCTAGGAATTAAGATCCTACAAGCTTTGAGGTGCAGCCAAAAAAAAAAAAAGTTTATAGAAATGTAACTTATGTAAAAATACATATTGTACTGATAGTTACTGCATATAATATGATTAAGGTGATTGCAATTTCTCAATTTTATGCTTTTATTATCCCTGTTGCTACATAAAATTTGGTTCATTTGTTTTAATTTTTATTATGTGAATTTTTATAGAAGTATAATATACAGAAAAGCATACAAACTATAAACACACAGTTTGATGAATTTTCACATAGTGTAACCAGAAGCTATTAATAGATCAAGGAACAGAACATTAACAGCTCTCAAAATATCCTTTTGTGAATGAAATAATGCCATGTGCAGCAACAAGAATGGACTTAGAGATTATCATACTAAGTGAAGTAAGTCAGGAAGAGAAAGATAAATATCATACGATATCACTTATATGTGGAATCTAAAATACTACACAAATGAACCTACCTATAAAACAGAAACAGAGTCACAGATATATAGAACATTGACTGCCACAGGAACAGTGGGGGTGGTGGAAGGATGGATTGGGAGTTTGGGATTAGCAGATGCAAATTACTATGAGTAGAATGGATAAACAACAAAGTCCAACTGTATTGCATAGGGAACTATATTTAATATCCTGGGATAAACTGTACTAGGTAAGAATATTTAAAAATGTCTATACATGTATAAATCAATCACTTTGTTGTACTGAAGAAACTAACATTGCAAATTAACTATAGCGTAATTTTTAAAAATTGCACAAAATTCCCTTTATACATTTCTATTCAATACATTCCTCCTCCAGAGTAATCACCCCATCAACATAGATCTGAACTGTTAGGAGCGTAATCAAAACAGTGCAGTTTTTCTATTTTGACTTTTTTTGCTCAACATTATATTTGTAGGATGCATCTATATTGGTATTCATGTAGTGATAGTTTGTATTTTTTCATTTCTTTGTGAATAAACTGTATATAATTGCTTTATCTATTGTTCGAATATACCACATTTCATTTATCTATTCTACTGTTAATGGGTATTGGAGTTGTTCCAAGACTTTGGCCATTATAAATAATTCTGCTCTGAACATGTTTTCTGGTGAATAGATGCATGCATTTCTGTTGGATATATAGGAGTAGAACTGCTGAGTCCAGCTTTAATAGTTATTGCCAAACAGTTCCCTAAAGTGAGTGTACCAATTTACAATCACTACAATCCACAGTCATATATGAGAGTTCCAGTTGCTCCATATTCTCACCAATACATGGCATTGTCAGTCCTTCTCTTTTTAGTTGCTCTGGTGATAGGTAGGGTGCCTAGTTATAACTTGTATTTGCTTGTTGACTGGTGAGTTTTAATACATTTTCCCGTGTTCATTGGCCATTTGGATTCCTCCTTTGAGAAGTTCTTGTTCAAATCTTCTGTCTGTTTTATATTTTGTTGTCTTTTAAAAAAATGATTTGTAGGATAAATGCATTGCTAATAGTTTCATTTATCTGTGGTTTTCCATTTCACTTTCCTAGGGATTTCTTTTAATGAATAGCAGTTCTTAATTCTAATACAGATTTACTTATCAGGTTTTTTCTTCTTTATGGTTAATTTTTTGTGTGTCCTATTTAAGAAATCTTTTCTTATCTCAAGGTCATAAAGGACCTTTACTTTTAAACTAAGGTGTTTTTTTTTTTTAAACTGATACATAATATTTCATCTGGTGATGGAGATTTACACTGTATCCAGTTTCTTGCTGGGGTATATGTATTTGTAAGAGTGTAGGCTTCAGCCTCAGATTTTGGTTCCGATCCTATAATGTCATTTCACTGCTGTGTAATATTGAACGATTCACTTAAACTTTCTGACTTCTTTTACCTCATCTGAAAAATGGAGATAACAGAGCCTATTGCCTGTCATAAGCAAGTCATATTGCTTTTTGAAGACAAAAGTGGTCCCCTTTCTTAATTTCTTTGATGTGTCCCAGAATCTTTAGATATTAGAATACAAATTCCTTGGGTTTGATGCTTTAAATTTTCTTTATTGAAATAAAGTTAATATCACATGGTAAATTGTTTAAGCAATACAAAAATATGTAAAATCAAGAGCATAAACTTCCTCTTTGCTATTCACACACCTGTGCTTTTCTAGTGTTGTCATCTGTAAAATGGAAGTAATACTAAAAATATAGGGTTGCAAAAAGGATTTGGTAGGTTATTGCCTGTAAAGCACTTAGAAGAGATTTTGGTACATAGCCAGTGCCGAATACATATTAGTTATTTTTATTGTTTTCTTGGAGGTATTTCCCTATCAGTTCATGTAATTCCATGATATTCTTAAAAGGCTGTATGTACTTTCTTAAATGGGTACCCCCAGATTTTCAGATTTTCCCATTAACCATAATTCCCTTCTGTTTGTAACTTGGAGAGTTTTTACAAGTATATCTTTTGTAAGTTTTTGAATTTGAATTGTAGAATCAAAAGATGTGGTGTGTTTATATTTTGAAAGATATTGTTAAATTGTCCTCAAAAAAGGGTATGAATTTGTACTTCCATTAAGTATAAGAATGCTTGTCCTATACTATTAACAATATTCATTATTTATTGAATTTTGTAATCTAATGAACAAATTCAACATACCTCATTAAAAAATACACTTAAAAACTAACAGCTTTATTGAGATATAATTCACATATCAGACAATTTATCTATTTAAAATTCACAATTCATGGGTTTTAGCATATTCACAGAATTGTGCAGTCACCATCACAATTGTCATGACCTCAAAACAGATGCTAAGTATTAGAACTCACTCCCCATTTCTCCCCAATTTCCAATCCCCCAGCCCCTGGCAATTATTGATCTACTTTTTCCCTCTTGAGATTTGCCTATTCTGAGGATTTCATATAATTAGAATCACACAACATGGTCTTTGCGTCTGGCTACTTTCACTTAGCATAATATTTTCAAGGTTCACTCATGTTGTAGCCGTTATCAGTACTTCATTCTTCTTTGTGGCTGAATAATATTCTAAAAAAATGGATGTAGCACATTTTGCTTACCCACTCATCTGTTGATGAACATTTGGGTTGTTTACTCTTTGGGGCTATTATGAATCATGCTACTTTTTTTCTTTCCTCTTTTTTCTTTTTCTTTTTTTTGCCACACCAGGCAACTTTTGGAATCTTAGTTCCCTGACCAGGGTTTGAACCTGGGCCCTCCTCAATGAATGCTCTGTGTCCTAACCACTGAATTGCCAGGGAATTCCTTATGCTACTTTTTATTGGTAAATAACATTCATTGTATGGATATACTCATTGTTTTAATATGCAACTATTTAATTGTGAAAGAGAGGAAGATTTTAATATATTTGACCATTTTCCATTTGATTTGTTTTTACTCAATGAATTGTACAAAATATTGCATATCAATGACTATCTCTCTTTACTAATTATATTGCAATATTTTTTCCAGTTTGTATATGCTCAAATTTATTTTTCTCTTCCTTTAAGACATTAGGGTTGTCTGTCTTACTTAGAAAGTCTTTTTATATGCCAAGATTATTCACCAAAGAAAGCCTTTAAAGTTCCGAACTTTTAATATTGTAATTTTATATAAATTACAGTTTACCTACCACTGTTTATTAACTAATGCATCTTCCCTTCCTTTCATCTTCCCCAAATTTGACACATTTACCTTTTCATACTGGAGAAGAAAAAATGGCAACCCATTCCAGTATTCTTGCCTGGAGAATCTCATGGATGGGGAAGCCTGGTGGTATACAGTCCGTGGGATCACAAAGAGTCAGATATAAGTGGGCACACAGCGCACCTTTTCATACATAATTCACATGTGTATTTGGGTTTATTTCTGGTCATTCTACTCTTTTGAGCTACCTATTTCTTCTCTAGAATATTTTGATTATTATAATGTTATCACATATTTTAATACATGGTTGTATTAATTATTTCCTCACTATTTTTCAGAATTTTTCTAACTTTTCATTTACATTCTTAATGAACTTCAGTATTAGTAGAATTTTAAAAAATCTTGATGTTTTGTCTTTACATTGAATTTATAGATCAATTAAATTAATGCTTTGTAATTGCAAATAACTTTCTCTCTTAATGCTGTAAGCAGAGGGGAAATCCAAAGCCACTTTATGTAAATTTGACTTTTATCCCAAATTTGACTCTTAATGTTCTTGTCAAAATTATTTTCATGTTATCCAAAGTGATAGGTAACAAACAGAAAAATAAATTAGCTCTGATTCTTAGCTTCTCATACCTCTTAATTTTGAGGAAAAGGAAGAGGAAGTTAAGGGAGAAGAGACTATTTTTCTTATAAGTCACATCTCAAATATGATGTAAAGGGTATTTCTTCTCTAAATAGCACAAAACACTTTAAAAATAATACTTCAACCTCTAAAACATCCCAATATCACATAATTACTATTTCTAATTTATAGACTGAAAGTGCAGGGCAGAATCTTGGCCACACTTTTTAACTTTTATATATTTATTCTTACATGATTTTTATTATTTTGAATATTATGAAGAACTGAAAATAAATCTTTCCTGCTTTTAGGCTTTTGGCAGCTTCTACTTGAGTAAAATAAAATAATAGATGAGGTCAAAAGAAAAACTTTTAATCTATCTATCTATAGATATAGATGAAGGTAGAGATAGAGTTGATAGTGATTTTACTCTGATACAAGCCACTTTATGTAAATTTGATTTTTATCCCAAATTTGACTCTTAATGTTCTTGTCAAAATTATTTTCAGGTTATCCAAAGTGATAGGTAATAAACAGAAAAATAAATTAGCTCTCATTCTTAGCTTCTCATACCTCTTAATTTTGAACAGTTTCTTCTGGAAAATCATAAAATTAAAGGTTATTTTCCTGCAATTTTTCTCCCCCTAAATATTTGGATAACATACTGGGGTGACTAAATGGATCGTTCATATCTACTGTGAAGACAACCAATCTGTAAAGAAAAGCTAAGAGAACAGGGAGTCCAAATGCACTTGGAGTACCTGGAAATTACACCTGGCAGCCAGCAACCTTTTGTGCTTCTTTGTTGTACTGTGTTTTCTGGCCGAGGGCTTTCAAGGGTACCTTTATTTCACTGATTACTAAATTAGTGTTGGATTTAATGAGCGAGATCTGTCCTTTTATTTGTGCCTTTTTTCCTTCTTCTTCTTACTTAAAAAAAAAAAAAGGATCAGCATCACAAAAGCTTTGTACATTTCTAGTTTGCTTTTGATGATATGACCATTTGCTCCCATCTATCTCCATGGTAATGAGCTTCTTCTACCCCCACTTTCCGAAGCCTCAGATACTTAGGAAGCTTCAGTCCCAGAGTAGAGTTGCATGCTAAAATAATGCAGAGAAACAAATTGGTCTCTGTAAATAGGCTCCATCTTCAAAGCATTAGAATATTCTTCAAAATGTAATCCATTTTCTTTGCTTGAAAACAGGTGTGTTTTAGATAAAAATATTTGAAAGTAAAATTTGGCATCTCAGGAAATGCATCTTAGTAAGTACCTATTTTCCAAAACAAGGCTTAGATAGGATTTCAAAATTAGAAGAAGCCTCAATTTCATCTAGCCCAAGATTTTTACTGTACATTTGAGGAAACTGAGGCTTAACAAAGTTCATTGTCTTTTTCTAATCATAAATTGGGACTAGGACTTACATATTCCAGCAAGGTATTCTTTCTTCTGCTATCAATAGTTCAACAATATTAATAACTATTAATGATATTATTAGCAGTTTCTATTACTTAGTTCTAATGAAAGTGATAATGCGTAGAATGTGTTCTGTAAAATGTAAATAATTACTATTAAGTCTATGCTAGACAACTTTTCATTATAACTTGAAGTTCTTTAAAAGCTGATTTTTCAGTTTTCAAATTGTACCATCTTAAAGAATATACTCATAGAAGTCAATATTCCTAAAAGATTACATATATGTTTATATATATACACACAAATATGCATACACATATATTTTAGTATGTAAATACAATAGCAACAGTGGTAATTTCTGAGTAGTGATTACTATTTTCTTTTTTATAATTCTCTGTATTAAAATGTATTGCTTTCTTTATAAGAAAAAAATACTTTTTAATTTTAGAAAAAAAATGTTGCTCATTTGTTGCTTAAGATGTAACTCATTCGTATTCGGCCCATGCCACTGTTCTTTTCCCATCAAAAAGACCCAGAATAATTTATGGTTCACAAGAGCTGCAGATATTCTGCTCTGTTCCACCTACTAAGATTCAGTGTGAGGCCTGAAAGGGCCATACTTCTTCAGAATTCACAGAATATCAGGGGTTCTCACTTAGCCAAGAAAGAATTGACTGTAAACCCAAGATCTTTGTAAAGAATATCCTCTTCACAACTCTTTTTTTTTGACCCACTTTTTGCTTATTGTTTCGTTGAAGAGCTACTTTTAAGGTAAAGATAACATTAAATGCTACTTCTATGACCTTTTCAACCCCTCGAAGTACTTCACATAGCTTAACCCATTTATGGTCTCATTAAAGTTAGGTGTTCGGTCTTGGGGACTCAACACAGTTCACAAACAAAACGCAATGATCAACTGTATCTTGGAAATCATAGGAAACTCTCCAGGAAGGAAGAGGTGTCCAAGAATAACAATAGATGGGCCACAGTATCTGACATGGTGACAATCTCTAGCAAACTCGCCTTTGTGGGGCAGATGCTGAGAAAATGTCCCCTAAGAGATTTCAATTTAAGGATCAGGACTTGGTTATTATTTAGAGCATCTACCCCCAGCTAACTAACATCCCGTCAGACTGAGCCAGTTGCGAGCTCTAAGTTCATCTCTGCTCTTAGGCATATAAAACATTGCAAAAACCGAGTGTAACTTCCATTAATTTCTCCCTGTTTGACTACAACCAAAGTCAACGAGATTCAAACAGCTATTATTAAATCAATAATAATATTGATTCAATCTTTTTTCTAGAAGGATAATGCTTGAGACCTTGAGAAATGATCAAATGGTCATTTATTCTATCTTCTTTTCACCGAGCTTAAACATCTTCCTGGGAACAACTCTAACTGAAGACCACAGAAGAATAGAAAAGAAACATGCAATTTATGATGGGATGTTAAAAATTAATGGGCAGTAACCAAATATCTTGAAACAATGTGTCCAATATAGATCTCTAGATTCTTGCCCTTCTGCATATATGGTACTGTTATTCGCCGGGTTAAATCCAAAATCACGGAGTTATCCTTGGCTCCTGTCTTTCCCTCACTCCCAAATTCAGTCCCTCAGCAAATCCTGCTAGGTCAACTTGCAAAAAATTCCCGCATTCCTCTGCTTTTCCACTTTACCTCTCCACAGCTGTCCCTGGTCCAGGCTCCTGTCATCTCTCATAGGAACTCCACGACTCCTATCCAGCCCCCCGTTTGTGACCCACACTATGATCTATTCTCCCCATGGCAGTCAGATTTAGCACATAAATCAGATTGTACATGTCACGCCCCTGCCAAAAGCATCCCTTTTCACAGAACAAAATCCAAGCTCTTTTTATTAACCTAGAGTTCCTACTGGATCTAGGCACGCCCACCTCAAGCCTCTTTTCTCGGCCGCTGCCTTGCTTTCTCCTCTGACTATATTGGACCCCGCTGCCCCTGGCTCTGAAGTTGCTCCCCTGTGTATGGAAGGCTGTCTCCAAGGGCCTTCACGTGACTTCCCCATTCATGTCATTCAGGACTGCCCGATTGCTTTCTTCTCCCAAGAAGGGCTTTCTCTCACCATCCTGCCTAAGATGGTACCTTGCCCTTCACTCCCCGACTTGCTGTACGCTTCATCATACCACTTGACATTATCCCTTAAATGTTTGTTTTCTGCCTCTGCATCCAGGATGCAGTCATCACAGGTCTTTCTTGTTCTCTATTACTATCTGAGCTCTGAGAGCAGTTCCGCACACACAGAAGCCACTTGATAAGTGTCTGTAGAGCGAATGAAAGGTCTCATCGTATAAAAAGTCTTTCTCCCATGAAAGAGGCCATTATGGGGATGAAGATCAATGTTAGAGGTGATCAGGATACCTGGAGAATACGAAATCAGCATTCAGTATATACAATAGCAAGCAAATTGCATTTCTACCATGGATCACCGTAGACATACATAAGCACTTCACATGGATATTTGGGTGTAGATTTTTGGGGCTCAGAGAGGTGCTAACCCAACAAATACACTGTATTAGACGCTGAGGCTCACTTCAGTCTTTTATGTAAGTGTTTATCGCCCCCTTCAGGTAGTTATGTTCTTAGGGTAGTGACTATGTTTGCCCACCTCCCTGTATTTTATTGCAAATTGTAGGTATACCACCTACAATAGTTGCTGAACTGTATAACACGGGTTCTTTCCACATCTGGGGTAAATTTTTAGAGAACTGCTTGTGTCCCAAGTCTGATTACTTTTTAGATTTGTGTGTGTGTGTGTGTGTGTGTGTGTGTGTGTGTGTGTGTGTACACATTCTAAACAAAAATACCTATTTTAAATAAATGGTGCTGGGACTATTTGGAAAAAGATAAAATTAAACCCATACCTCACACCAGAGTCAAAAATCAATTCAAAGTGATCAGAGATCTAAATGTAAAATACTAAATCATACAACTACCAGAAGACAATAGCAATGAATTCTTCAACTTTGATATGGGAAAAGACTCAAAATCTAAAAGCAATGAAAAAATACATTTAGGTATATTTGACTACATGGAACATTAAAATTTTTGTTTCTAGATGGCTAAAACCAGCCAAACCAGTCAATTCTAAAAGAAATCAACCCTGAATATTCATTGGAAGGACTGATGCTGAAGCTGAAGCTCCAAAACTTTGGCCACCTGATGTGAAGAGCTGATTCAACTGCAAAAGACCTGGATGCTGGGAAAGATTGAGGGAGTAGAAGGGGACAGCAAAGGATGAGACAGTTGGATGGCATCACCGACTCAATGGACATGAGTTTGAGCAAATTCCAGGAGATAGTGAAGGACAGGGAAGCCTGGAGTGCTGCAGTCCATGGGGTTGCAATGAGTCAGATATGACTTAGTGACTGAACAACAACAATGGCTAAAACAAACAGCTAACAAATTGGGAGAAAATATTTGTAAGATGTATTACAGATAATGGGCTAATATTCTTTTTAAAATTTATTTATTGTTTAATCAAAGGACAATTGCTTCACAGAATTTTGTTGTTTTCTATCAAACATCAACATGAGTCAGCCATAGGTATGCATATGTCCCCTCCGTCTTGAACCTCCCCCCCATCTCCCTCCCCATCCCACCCCTCTAGGTTGACACAGAAGAACTCTAAAAATGAGAGACATGGACCCAAAACCTGATAAGAAAATGGAAAAATACACTAATACAATTCTTTAAATAAAAGGGGGAGTTTTAATTTATTAGTTTTATAAGGAATAGACCATCTGTATTCAGTCTCCACAAGCAAAGAGAAGACCCAAGTAGAATAATCGAGAAGAATCAGGGTGAAAGGAACAAAAACCAAACGGTGCAGAACCCTGGAGCTAGCAAGAGCCAGGAAGCTGTTACTACCCTGGGATGGCTGGAAGGAAGAGGCTGCGTAGGGCGCCCCAGAACCAAACCACAATGACTCAATGGGGAGGGAGCCGGAGAACAAACACCGTGCCTTCATTCACCAGTCCCTACTCCAGCCATCGATCTCCCGCTGGGGTCACCTCGTGGCTGGACTCAACCAGGAGCCTCCTGGGACACAGAGCACGTGAAGAGAGCTGAAGATGTTATCTGGAGAGATGAATGGGGAATATTCAGAACACCCATTATTTCATTATTACAAGCACACTGTGTACCGCATTTGAGAAGGGTCTCAAATGATCACAGTACAAACCACCAAGAAACTAAGAATCTGAAGCCACTCCCCACCTTTATTTTTCCCCAAGATTTATTTTTTAGATGGATCATCTTTTTTAAAAGTCTTTACTGAATTTGTTACAACATTGTTTTTGTGTTACGTTTTGGGTTTTTGGCCGCTGCCAGGCATGTAGGATCTCTCCAAGCAGGAATCAAACCCATAGGCCCTGCATTGGAAGGTGAAGTCTTAACCACTGGACAGCCAGGGAAATCCCTAAGGCCATTTCCTTCTAAGAATATGGCCTCGGCAGGAGTGAAGTTATACCTGAATTTCTGTTATCATGAGGTTTTTACCTATATTATTTTCACCATAGGAATAAAAAAATGTGGCAGATGGGAGGTAACAAGAGATTTCTGATGCTACTTTCACTGAAGTATGGGATCTATGTTGCTTTCCCTTGATTTTGGGTGAGTTCTGACTGCTTTGATCAGTGGACTATTGTGAAAATGACAGCTCCCAGACTTGCCCTTAAGAGACTAGCAACTTCCATTCATGTCTCTTGGGACAGTGACTGGAGCCCTGAGCTGCCATGTAAGAAGACTGACTCTCCAGAGGCTGCCATCAAATAAGGAAGCCTAAGCTAGCCACACAAAGAAACGCCCTGGAGAGGGAGAAGGGGATCAAGAGAGGAAAAAGAGATACCAGCCAGCTTCCAATTGTTCTAGCCTTCCAGATATTCAACTCATTACAGGTGAAGCCCCAGGCATTCTGGAGCAGAAATGGGCTGTCCTTGGTGTGCTGTGTCCAAATATAGTAATAGTAAGTAATTTATTCAACCACTAGGTTTACTGTGCAGCAATAGATAACTTGAACAGAATTTTGTCCTTGGAAATGGGATGCTACCCTAACAAATACCTAAACCATATGATACTGGCTTTGGGACAGGGTGGCAGGAAGAAGCCAAAAAGGGCATGAAGGCAGTTGGTGAGGGGGTGAAGGATGCGGGACGCTGGAAAACAGAGGACCCCTCTTATGTAGTGGCAGAAAGTCTAGCAACACTGTCACCTGTGGAAACTGAAAATTAGAAAGGCTGCTTAATTACCTCATGGGGTCAGCTGGGGAGATGTCCAAGTGGAATGTAGAAAGTGCCAAGCTTAGACTTCCCTGGTAGCTCAGGCAGTAAAGCTTTCCACCAACAGTGCGGGAGTTCTGGGTTCGATCCCTGGCTCAGGAAGATCTCCTGGGGAAGGGAATGGTATTCTTGCCCACCCACATCCCCCCACCACACACCCCCCTAAAAAAAAGAGGAAGCTCAACGAAAGTGCCAAGCTCCTTTTCCTAGGTCCCATGATAATGTGTAAGATGGGAGGGTGGTCCAGGGGCTAAGACTCTACGCTCCCAATGCAGGGGGCCAAGGTTCAGGCCTTGTTCTGGAAACCAGGTCCCATGCACTGCAACTAAGAGTTCTCAGGCTGCAAGTAAAGATTCCACTTGCTGCAACTACGAAAAAAAAAAAAAAAGATCTTGCATGCAGCAACGAAGATTGAAGATCCTGGTGCTGCAACTAAGCCAAGTATGTACACACAAGATGGGAGAGATGACCCAATTCTAATGTTTCTAATGAAGAAATCATGCACGTTTTTGGCAGAATTGGGAGAAAACACAAAGAAATAAAGATTTACTTGGTTCTCAAATAAAACCGTCAGTCATCCCCAGTCACTCCCATTAAGAGATTCTTAAAGAAGAAATGGCTTCAGGGCTAAGCTCAAATCCAGAGTGTGGCTATAAGATACTCTATCAGAAAAATTCAGGGCAGGCCTTGGAGTACTTCAAAGAACCTTAAGACTATGTCTCACAGACCATCTCAGTAAACATCAGAGCTTCCAGGAATCTCAAGGTGTTGTCCCACATCAGCCTCAAAGGAGGTCCGGGATTTCTACTTTAAATGGGCACATTCTACCTCACAGGATGGCAGGGGCTATGGAACAAAGTCACATTCGTTTCCTTTAAAATATATGCTGAGTGTCTGCTCTCTGCCAGGCACTGTACTAGGCTTGGGCAAATTCCTGATAGATACCAATTGTCAAGATTCTGGAGCAAGAAATTGGGATTCTCAGAAGTTCTTAGAAATTCTCAGAATCATAAGTTATTCTATTATTTTTTCTATAATACCTTTCTTAACATTTAAAAAAATGATTTGTTTTGGCTGTGCTGGTTCTTCATTTCTCTAGTTGTGCGGCCAGTCTCTAGTTGCGGGGCATGGGCTTCTCACTGCAGTGGCTTCTCTTGTGGAGCACGGACTCCAGGGTGCTGGGTTCTGTAGGTGTGGGTGCATCTAGGGTGCTGGGTTCTGTAGGTGTGGTGCAGGGGCTTAGTCGATCCACAGTGTGTGGGACCCTCCCAGTAGTACCCATGTCCCCTCCACTGGTAGGCAGATGCTTAACCACTGGACCACCAGGAAAGTCCTTCTTTATATGTTTTTAAATAGCAACTGACCATTAACAGTAAATGGTGAACCATTTTTCTGTGACAAGGTTATGCTAAAAGGTTTCCAAGGTTTTCTGCAAAAATCAAAAAAGGAGTAGTAAATGAATAGTTTATTATTATGGAAATATATACTGATGCAGGATTATACTACCTTTTGTAAAAAAAAAAATAATAATAAGCAGAAACCTCAATTAAAATAGAGTCAGGAGACCAGAAGGGAGAGCTGTCACGCGCTAGATGATAACTGAGCCCAACAAGGGGAAGAAAGACTTCTCTTTCTTTCCTGGCAAGAGCTCTGCCAATGAGACTCACAACTCAGCCAGTGAAAACCCACCAGACTTCAAACTCTCAATTCCTCCAATGGACTCTTTGTTTACCACCTTCCCCTGCCCCGCCCCACCTCCAACTTCCTTTTCCCTCTTTAAAACAGTTCTCCTCTCCACTTTTGCTGGGGACTGGTGCATGCACCTTGGAGAAGGAAATGGCAACCCACTCCAGTGCTCTTGCCTGGAGAATGCCAGGGACGGCGGAGCCTGGTGGGCTGCTGTCTATGGGGTCGCACAGAGTCGGACACGACTGAGGTGACTTACCAGCAGCAGCAGGTGCACGCACCCTAGTTGCAGACCCTGAATTTTAATCCTTTACTGATTTCAAATAAACTCATTTTTGCTGGAGCTATAACTGTAGTCTATTTGTTTTAGGTTGACAATTTCAGCGACATCTAAAAACGATCTCTACCTGGTATCCCTATTTGATGATAAAACATTAAAAGACCAACAAGTGCCAAGTACAGTGGTTCTAAAATTTTAAAAATAATACCATGAACATTTAAATTTTAAAAGTTATCATTCTTTTTTAAATTGAAGTATAGTTGATTTACAATATTGTGTTAGTTTGTGGTGTACAGAAAATGATTCAATTATACATATATGCATCCTTTTTCATATTCTTTTCCATTATGGTTTATAATAAGATATTGAATATAATTTTCCCTGTGTTATACAGTAAGACCACATTGTTTATCTATTTTATATACAGTATTGTGTATCTGCTAATTCCAAACTCCTAATTTATCGCTCCCCCATTGCCTTTTCTCTTTTATATCTGTAAGTTTGTTTTCTATGTCTGTGTGTCTATTTCTGTTAAAAGTTATCATGCTCCTTTGCGGCGCCAGAGAAGGGCGAGCTCTGTTCCTCCGAACCCCAGTGGTCAGACCAGCTCTTGTCTCAGCATTTCTCCAGGACCGACCTGCCCAAGGATGGTGTGGAACACAGCATATTCACCTGTCACCCAGCCACCATGCTGGTTCTAAGGCTGCATCTCTCCACTGGACTGGTGAGAGGGTTGTCAGTGTTCTGCTCCTGGGCCTAATTCCAGCTGCTTATTTGAATCCTTGTTCTGCGATGGACTACTCTCTGGCTGCAACCATCACTCTTCACAGTCACTGGGGCATTGGACAAGTTGTTACTGACTATGTTCACGGGGATGCAGTGCAGAAAGCTGCCAAGACAGGCTTTTTGGTGCTCTCGGCTTTCACCTTTGCTGGGCTCTGTTACTTCAACTATCATGACGTGGGCATCTGCAAAGCTGTGGCTATGCTGTGGAAGCTCTGACCTTTTAGACTTAATACCTTGAGAATTGATTGTACACCTCCTTGCCTCTGCTCTGTCATGCCATTTCAACTCACAATAAGAAGGAAAAACATTGGTGAGACAAACCTCTTCTCCTAATCACCTGATTGTTTTTAGAATTTAATCTTTGAAGAAAGATTTGAGAGAAGTTGTATCTTAAGAAATTATAAGACTGAATTCTGTATTCTGGGGAGCTAATGAAGTGTCTCAGCTTTTCACAAGTCTCATAGTATAACTGAACTATATATATGAGCTTTTTGCCTTTTAATTTATCAAACTCTTAAAGGGAATTCAGCTTTATTACTCTGGATATCTGATCAAACGTCTATATTTGTCCTAGGATGATGGAGAAAGGGAAAGACTTAATTCATAAGTAAAGACTGCAGAAAATTAGGCAGCGTTTAGTTTCTGTAAACCTCCCCCTCTGTTCAGTTGATACCAGTTACTGAGGGTTACATGTCTTAGGGAAATTTGAAAATTAGAAATGTTGATATTTCACATTACTGATTTCTAAATCCTAGGAAGAAGAGCCTGGAGAGTTTCTGAATGTAGAGAATTTCCATTTAGGGAAGAGTTCCCTTTATAGATGTTTCAAATTGTTACAGATTCTAAACCAAGACTTAATCCTCAAATGTGTTTATTTTCCTTATCCTAAAATAATCTGTCCACAAATATAAAATTATTAGTGATAAGTTGCTGTTTTCCCACTGGGAATTTCTAATGTGAAAATGTATTCCATGAAGGTAATTTTTTTTTTTTTTTAATTTCTTTTTTTTTTTTTTTTTTAATTTTTATTAGTTGGAGGCTAATTACTTTACATCATTACAGTAGTTTTTGTTATACATTGATATGAATTAGCCATGGATTTACATGTATTCCCCATCCCAGTCCCCCCTCCCACCTCCCTCTCCACCCGATCCCTCTGGGTCTTCCCAGTGCACCAGGCCCGAGCACTTGTCTCATGTACCCAACCTGAGCTGGTTATCCGTTTCACCCTAGATAATATACATGTTTCAATGCTGTTCTCCTGAAACATCCCACCCTCGCCTTCTCCCAGAGTCCACAAGTCTGTTCCATTCATCTGAGTCTCTTTTTCTGTTTTGCATATAGGGTTATCGTTACCATCTTTCTAAAGTCCATATATATGTGTTAGTATACTGTAATGGTCTTTATCTTTCTGGCTTACTTTGCTCTGTATAATGGGCTCCAGTTTCATCCATCTCATTAGAACTGATTCAAATGAATTCTTTTTAATGGCTGAGTAGTATTCCATGGTGTATATGTACCACAGCTTCCTCATCCATTCGTCTGCTGATGGGCATCTGGGTTGCTTCCATGTCCTGGCTATTATAAACAGTGCTGCGATGAACATTGGGGTGCATGTGGCTCTTTCAGATCTGGTTTCCTTGGTGTGTATGCCCAGAAGTGGGATTGCTGGGTCATATGGGAGTTCTATTTCCAGCTTTTTAAGAAATCTCCACACTGTTTTCCATAGTGGCTGTACTAATTTGCATTCCCACCAACAGTGTAAGAGGGTTCCCTTTTCTCCACACCCTCTCCAGCATTTATTGCTTGTAGACTTTTGGATAGCAGCCATCCTGACTGGCGTATAATGGTACCTCATTGTGGTTTTGATTTGCATTTCTCTGATAATGAGTGATGTTGAGCATCTTTTCATGTGTTTGTTAGCCATCTGTATGTCTTCCTTGGAGAAATGTCTGTTGAGTTCTTTGGCCCATTTTTTGATTGGGTCATTTATTTTTCTGGAGTTGAGCTGGAGGAGTTGCTTGTATATTTTTGAGATTAATCCTTTGTCTGTTGCTTCATTTGCTATTATTTTCTCCCAATCTGAGGGCTGTCTTTTCACCTTGCTTATAGTTTCCTTTGTTGTGCAAAAGCTTTTAAGTTTCATTAGGTCCCATTTGTTTATTTTTGCTTTTATTTCTGAAATTCTGGGATGTGGGTCATAGAGGATCCTGCTGTGATTTATGTCGGAGAGTGTTTTGCCTATGTTCTCCTCTAGGAGTTTGATAGTTTCTGGTCTTACATTTAGATCTTTAATCCATTTGGAGTTTATTTTTGTGTATGGTGTTAGAAAGTGTTCTAGTTTCATTCTTTTACAGGTGGTTGACCAGTTTTCCCAGCACCACTTGTTAAAGAGGTTATCTTTTTTCCATTGTATATCCTTGCCTCCTTTGTCGAAGATAAGGTGACCATAGGTTCGTGGACTTATCTCTGGGCTTTCTATTCTGTTCCATTGATCTATATTTCTGTCTTTGTGCCAGTACCATACTGTCTTGATGACTGTGGCTTTGTAGTATAGTCTGAAGTCAGGCAGATTGATTCCTCCAGTTCCATTCTTCTTTCTCAGGATTACTTTGGCTATTCGAGGTTTTTTGTATTTCCATACAAATTGTGAAATTATTTGTTCTAGTTCTGTGAAATATACTGTTGGTAGTTTGATAGGGATCGCATTGAATCTATAGATTACTTTGGGTAGTATAGCCATTTTGACAATATTGATTCTTCCAATCCATGAACATGGTATATTTCTCCATCTGCTTGTGTCCTCTTTGATTTCTTTCATCAGTGTTTTATAGTTTTCTATGTATAGTTCTTTTGTTTCTTTAGGTAGATATACTCCTAAGTATTTTATTCTTTTTGTTGCAATGGTGAATGGTATTGTTTCCTTAATTTCTCTTTCTGTTTTCTCATTGTTAGTGTATAGGAATGCAAGAGATTTCTGTGTGTTAATTTTATATCCTGCAACTTGACTGTATTCGTTGATTAGCTCTAGTAATTTTCTGGTAGAGTCTTTAGGGTTTTCTATGTAGAGGATCATGTCATCTGCAAACAGCGAGAGTTTCACTTCTTCTTTTCCTATCTGGATTCCTTTTACTTCTTTTTCTGCCCTGATTGCTGTGGCCAAAACTTCCAAAACTATGTTGAATAGTAGTGGTGAGAGTGGGCACCCTTGTCTTGTTCCTGATTTCAGGGGAAATGCTTTCAATTTTTCACCATTGAGGGTGATGCTTGCTGTGGGTTTCTCATATATAGCTTTTATTATGTTGAGGTATGTTCCTTCTATTCCTGCTTTCTGGAGAGTTTTAATCATAAATGGATGTTGAATTTTGTCAAAGGCTTTTTCTGCATCTATTGAGATAATCATATGGTTTTTATCTTTCAATTTGTTAATGTGGTGTATTACATTGATTGATTTGCGGATATTAAAGAATCCTTGCATTCCTGGGATAAAGCCCACTTGGTCATGATGAATGATTTTTTTAATATGTTGTTGGATTCTGTTTGCTAGAATTTTGTTAAGGATTTTTGCATCTATGTTCATCAATGATATTGGCCTGTAGTTTTCTTTTTTTGTGGCATCTTTGTCTGGTTTTGGAATTAGGGTGATGGTGGCCTCATAGAATGAGTTTGGAAGTCTACCTTCTTCTGCAATTTTCTGGAAGAGTTTGAGTAAGATAGGTGTTAGCTCTTCTCTAAATTTTTGGTAGAATTCAGCTGTGAAGCCATCTGGTCCTGGGCTTTTGTTTGCTGGAAGATTTCTGATTACAGTTTCGATTTCCTTGCTTGTGATCATTTTGTTAAGATCTTCTATTTCTTCCTGGTTCAGTTTTGGAAAGTTATACTTCTCTAAGAACTTGTCCATTTCTTCCAAGTTGTCCATTTTATTGGCATAGAGCTGCTGGTAGTAGTCTCTTATGATCCTTTGTATTTCAGTGTTGTCTGTTGTGATCTCTCCATTTTCATTTCTAATTTTGTTAATTTGGTTCTTCTCCCTTTGTTTCTTAATGAGTCTTGCTAACGGTTTGTCAATTTTGTTTATTTTTTCAAAAAACCAGCTTTTAGCTTTGTTAATTTTTGCTATGGTCTCTTTAGTTTCTTTTGCATTTATTTCTGCCCTAATTTTTAAGATTTCTTTCCTTCTACTAACCCTGGGGTTCTTCATTTCTTCTTCCTCTAGTTGCTTTAGGTGTAGAGTTAGGTTATTTATTTGACTTTTTTCTTGTTTCTTGAGGTAGGCCTGTAATGCTATGAATCTTCCCCTTAGCACTGCTTTTACAGTGTCCCATAGGTTTTGGGTTGTTGTGTTATCATTTTCATTCATTTCTATGCATATTTTGATTTCTTTTTTGATTTCTTCTATGATTTGTTGGTTATTCAGAAGCGTGTTGTTTAGCCTCCATATGTTTATCACAAATATAAAATTATTAGTGATAAGTTGCTGTTTTCCCACTGGGAATTTCTAATGTGAAAATGTATTCCATGAAGGTAATTTTTTTAAAAAAATAAAATGCTGCATAAAAAAAAAAGTTATCATGCTTAAAATGAACTTTTAACAGCACACAAAGCATGAATTGCTTTGATTGTCTTAATTTTTGTGTTGCTTTATGACAAATATTTCAGATACTGAATATTCTTTCATTCTGATATCTAGTTTTTTAATTAATCATTTTATTTGCCTGGGTGGAGTTCCAGTTGCAGCATGTGGAATCTACTTCCCTGACGAGGGATCAAACCATGGCCCCCTGCATTGGGAGTGCTGTCTGAGCCACTAGATCATCAGGGAAAGCCTTGTTCTTTAATTTTGTGTTGATAGTTGAATTGTTGAGAGTATGTCTAGAGGTATCTTCAAGCTGATTGTTAAGATACATGTAGTTTATTATAAATTAATTCCCTTTCTAAAATTAATTTTTATTGGAGTATAGTTGCTTTACAATGTTGTGGTAGTTTCTACTGTATCCCTTTTTAAAATGATTAAAATATTGTATTTCTCTGATTTTGATTTCATTCTTAAAGTTTATATTATTTTTGCTAATTCAGATTTTTAGACCAGTTTCAGATTTCATGATGGATAGTCCACCAAAACATTTACTCTTCTCCACATTTCTTCTGATAAGGCATATTTTGCTTCATAAGAATCTTTCCAGTAATGATTTTGCTAACTAAGTGATTTTGTTCTTGTTTGCCAAAGCAAAGAAGTTGTCCATCTCATATAAACTACTAACATTGCTTAAATGTTTAATGAGGGATATTAGATCTTTTTTCCTACGTTAAGCAATTTGATTCTAATTTTTTTTAAGCAGAATTCTGTTTTTGCTTAGAAGAATTGCATCGTGGTTACTTACTTTTTCAGCTGTTAATCAAGCCAGTTTCAAGCAATTTAATATTCCTCTCACAATTTCATAATATTCCTCTTTGAAAACAAGTGTCCCAACTTCAGTAGGCATAAAATCATTTTTCTCATTTGGGGTCTTTAAAAATCTCTCAATTATTATTTTTTTGTGTGTGCTTCAAGGTGCTTTGTCATTCAAAAAAACCTGTAAGTTTTTTACCCCCATTCTTGTTGCAAATGAGAATTTTTCACTGGAGAAAGTGTGAACAGTATTATAATTTTTCTGATTCTAAAAACTGTCAGGAGGACATCATTTTGCAGATCATACTGATTAGCCCCAGCCACATCATCTGGATCTGAGCTCATTGCTCTCATCTTTCCCACGTTCAGAATCCGCACTGTGTATGCTTCCTCTTGCTGGTTATTTTTGAGGCTTTCACCCTTCGAGGCTTTGAGCAAAACTCTCTGCTACAGCACAGTGAAGTAGCACAACTGCTGGAAACTTCCCAGATTTTTTTCATGACCGCCACACCATCACTGTTGGTGGATGTTGGTGGATTCCCTCAAACCAGTAACAGCTCCATGCAGATCATTAATCTTTATTTCTTGCAGGAAGAATTATAATATTTTCCTCTGTTTTCTCAAATTATTTTCTCAGAATTCAGAAAAATATCAAAATTCCAAGAATTTCTGGAAAGGAATAGAAATACTACAGCAGATGCTGGGGTTACTGCAGTGAACAAGACAGAACAGATCCCTGCTCTCATGTAAACACAAATGAATGATCTATTCCAGGTAGTAAAAGGGTGCTGAAGACAATAGGGTGGTGTGTCTGGGGACGGGTGTGGTGTGTTTGTTAGTATTGAGGTGTGGTGCCATGCATCTGTAAAGCTACAAGGAGCAGTTTGTTTCTATCTCATATAAAAGATACCTAGAGGCTGGGACTTCCTACCCTACGCCCATCCCACAGTATCATTAGTTTTCCAGGTTCCTCTCTGCCCTTCTTCCCATCATCACTACTGCCTCAGAGTCCAAGATGCTTCCAGAAGCTGCAGTTATTATACTGGTGTTCTAGACAGCAGGAGAGAGGAAAATAAGAAGGACTTCTCTGCTTCATTTTTTTTTTAAAGATTTTTTTTTATATGGATATATTTTTTTAAGTCTTACTGAACTTGTTACAAATTGTTTCTGTTTTATGATGTAGTTTCTTGGCTATAAGACATGTGGGATCTCAGCTTCCTGACCAGGGACTGAACCCACACTCCATCACTAGAAGTGAAGTCTTAACCATTGGACTGCAGAGAAGTCCCTCTGCTTCCTCTTAAGGAGGCTTCTAGGAAGTCTCACACAACGTTTCCAACTACAGCCATTAACCAGATGCGTGGCCACATTTGGCTGCTAGCATGGACAAGCATACGGGGCATCACAGTGCCCTGCTAAAGGTCGAGGTTCTATGGGAAGGGACAGCCACGAGTGCATGGTTTACGAAGTCTTTTTAGGAAGTGACAATTCGCTGGAACTTGAAGAACAAAAAGCTTCTTGTGTGATGATGAGAACAGAACATCTCAGGCAAAGGAAACAGCAAATGCAAAAGAGAAGTGATGGAAAATGTGAAATGTTTGTTGACTTCATGAAATCAAGTCAAGTGAGACCGGGAAGATGTAAGGAAAGGAGAGAAAAGGGTCCCGCAGACGGGCAATGTCTGGACCACACAGGCCTTCACCTGCCACCAGGAGAGATTTGCTTTCATTTTTAAACAATTAAAAAAAAATTTTTTTTCAATTGCACTAGAAATTAGTTTTAAGGGAGGGAGAGCCATGCCTTAAATGCTTATTGGAATGCTTAGGTGCTGAAGAGATCTACTCATTAATACACTAGTACTGACTTGGTTTTAACCTTGATCATTTAACTGGATGTGGTGAATTATTGCTTATTTTGCCTTTGTTTCTCTGAAGGCAACACATAAAATTCTACCAGCTCATTAGCTACCTCAATGAGAAACAGGTAATATCATACAGTGACGTACTTTCTGTGGGGGCCTGGGATGCTGCAGATGTGAGAGACTTCAGGGTGCTAATGAATAAGCAATAGTAATAGCATATCTGTGACTTGGGGGTGGCTCTTTTAACCATTCCTTTTTTATTTTTTACTTTTTTTTTTTAAGGCGATTAGGCGATTAGTAGGAATCTGTATTATATTGTTAGGCAAGAGTACACGGCCACATGGACATATGTAAATTGACACTTGGTTATTAATTTCTGTTAGATAATTTGTGCTCCCTAACACTATCACGGAGAGTTGAACAAAAGCCATGAGAACTTCAGCCTCGGTTCTCCACCAGTTTAGAAATTGCCGCAAATGCCTGTCTGTGGTCGCCCTCTAGTGGTCCAATTAAGCCTAACATTTAAACACCGCATAACAGCCAATCTTTTCTATTCATCCACCAAGAAAATATCAAGTGACTTCCCTGGTGCTCCAGAGTTAAGTTATTCATCTACTCACCCTTCTTGTTTCAGAGAGGAGGACTTCCCCATAGTTCCTCCTCTACAAATCGATTTGTGTGACTATCTGATTGACATCCATCTCCTCCCCGTCTAACTGGACTGTACTGTGTGAGAGCAAGGACCTCTCTTTGCCTTGAGTTCCTTACCCCATTCTTAAATAAATATGTATTAAATGATGAATAACTGAGCACTAAAAACCTGAATGTCAAGAACCTTTCCTACTTCTTCACTCCAGCCAACTTCACTAATCAGGAGAAAATGAGTTCAAGATCTCTGTGCTTGCTATTTTCTTTTCTTTCTTTCTTTCTTTCTTTGCTATTTTCTTTTTAAAGATTTTTTTGATGTGGACCATTTTATTGAATTTTTTACAATACCGCTTCTATTTTATGGTTTGGTTTTTTGGCAGTAAGGCATGTGGAATCTTAGCTCCCTGACCTGGGATTGAACCCATACCCACTGCATTGGAAGGTGAAATCTTAACTACTGGAGCACCAGGGAAGTCACCTGATATTTTCTTAAAGCAATTGATGCTATGTAAAAAATTTTAAATTAAAGTATAACATATATACCAAATTGTAAGTACACAGTTCTGTGATTTTTCACAAACTGATCACACCCTGTAACCAGTACCCATATCAACAAGCAGAACATTAGCAGAAACCCAGACACCCTCCGGTGTCCCTTCTCATCACTATTCAAACCCAGCTTTTAACATCATCTAATCATTTTGCCTGTTTTCTTAGTTTATAAAAGATGGAATTGTACAGTATGGACCTTTTGTATCTGGCTTCTTTTGCGATGTGTTACATTCGTGAGTTTCATCCACATTACTTTCTGAAAACTTATCTCAAAGATCAAAAATGACATGTGCAGAAAAATTACAAAAGACTGCTTAAATGACCCTAAGTGGCACAGCCATATCTCCTAAGCTGAGCGCAGTCCCCCAAACACGTGGGGAGCCAAAAAAAAACAAGCTATAAAAATGAGACCCAGGTTTTTAAAGCAATGACTTAGAACCCTCTGTTCCTCCCCTCAAGTCACTGTATTCCAAACTTCATGGCATTTTTTACTCCAATCCAAATGCTTGGACTAATGTCCATCCTTCTCCAAGTCCCATGAATTTTGCACTTTTCCTAACTTTTTTCCTGTTTTGTTTTGTTTTTTTAACCTATATGCTTCTTCTTTGTGTGAGTGTGTGTGTGTGTGTGTGTGTGTCCCATTTCTTGCTTGAGGTTGAGGTGGGAACCATGAAACTGAGTTTCGACATAAGGGAAGGAAGTGGAAAGGGATCCAAGATGGAAAAAAATGGCGGCCGGAAATGACATACAGGTGAAACAAATACCGTCTCAAGAAATACTTTCATAATCTGAAGGAAAAATAGATTAATTACAAAGGAATAAAAAATCCACTAAATAAGCCATAATTATTATATTAAAGGAGAAAATAAGATTTAATTTCTCTCAAAGGAAGGCAGCCTAAGCCATCAAAAAACTTCCATCCACATTTATGAAATATTCAAATATGAATAGCCACCCACTTGGGGGATAGTCTAGGAATGTGTTTGAAGTTGAGTGGCTCTGTAAGCAGCAGTTTTATTATAGAATAACTCCACGTGTCTACCTTACAATAAAGTAGAACACTTGATAGTTTAAATATTGGCTTCCTGAACATGATCATATTTGCTTCTCATAAAAATCTGGCGAGGTAGATAGGGCAGGAATTCTATAGGTATTTGAGAGAAAAGGAAACAGTTTCACAGAACAGAAAGCCATGCAACTGGCAAGAAGCATATTGGATGAGGAGGTAATGGACAGCATGGTGACTACAGTTAATAACACTGTGTTGTGTGTTTGAATGGAGTAGAAAATGCAACCCACTACAGCATCCTTGCCTGGAAAATTCCCTGGACAGAGAAGCCTGGCAGGGTCCATAGGGTCGCAAAGAGTTGGACAGGACTGACTGCCTGAGCATGCACGCACACATGTGTATTCGAAAGGGGCTAAGAGAGCAGATCTTGAAATTCTCACCACAGTAAAAAGCCTCTGTAGCTATGTGTGGTGACGGATGTTAACTAGACTTGTGGTGACCATTTCACATTATGTTGTGCACCTGAAACTAACATAATGTTTTATATCAAGTATTATATCTTTATAAAAACTAAAATAAAATGCATATGAGGCCAAAAAAGGAGACCACTGGAGACTTGAAGTCAAAGCTTTTGATCCCAGATCTTAATCTCTTCTTGCTGCACAATCATACTGTTAATTATAAGAGGGAGTTTTACAAAGAAATTTATAGCAGTTCAAAGTCTGGTTTTCAAAAATGAGATAACAGACTAAAGGACTATATAGATGCTATGGTTGTGAGGAGTCTTGGCCATTCAAAGAATTGTGATTATTTGCAATTCACTCTAAGTCTTGCCCTTAGGAAATCAGCAAGTTCATTGGCCCTACTTTTTACACAGTTCATGGTAGAACAATCTTAACTTCACCCAGTAATTCCACGCCAGGATCCAGTTGGTTTTATCAACAGGAATTTCTTACCTAACTCTAAATCCTCCCAACAGCAAGTTTTTTAAAAAGCACTCTAAATCCCAGGAAAGAAGAAATCATATTTTGCTTCATAAAGTCAAAACTGACCGTGCTGCCCTGGGAAAGCAAAGGTGCTGGCACTAGACTCTACTCTCAGCTTGTCTTCCTGGTGATGATGATCTAGTAGCTAGTTTGCAGGCGTTAGCAGAACTGTTTGCTACATGTTGGGCCACAAATCAAGTCTCCAGTTTTCTTTGGACTTTGTAGTGGCGGGCACTGGCACCTTGGAGGCAGGCATCTGGACTTTCCCCTGCTTTCAATCTGTTCCACTTTTCAGTATCCCTTCTGCCTTAGGGGAACATCTCTTCCTCATTTTCAAGCTAGGTGGCTTCCGTGTAGCTCATTCTATCCCTAACTCCAGGAATAAGCCCAGGCGTCATCTTAACCCCTTGGAATAGTCTGTTCTATTGGCCACAGTGATCAGCTCAGGAAGAGGGAAATTAACTCAAAGTAGGCCAGGGAGACTCAACGCCAAGACTTTCTAAGGACTCCCCACTGGGATTCGGAGCCACAGGATGCCGCACACCTGGAGCTATGAGGCCCTCCATGTATGGGAAGAGCCTGGTGAGACCAGAGCCCACACAGAGGAAACCAGGGCTGAGGAAGACAGACGTCTACAAAGAACAGCTCCTGATAATCTGACTTGAACCCCTGCACCCAGCGTGCCCAAGGCTTATAGATCATCCTTTCGGTTAAAACTTGTATGGGTTAGTTTGCAGACATTTGCAGTTGGAAGAGTTCTGCCCAGAGCAATGTACAAGAGATCTCAGTTGACAGTTATTTGCATTCTGACCCTCTGTAGCCTAATCTTTCCTTTCCTATTTTGCTAGAAGACAGACATGAAACCCAAGAACAGGCCAGACAAAACAGCTGCTGCTAATCTTCTACTAAATGCTCTCTGAGCAAACTTGGATCCACAACATTTGGGGGATTAAGTGTAAATCACTGAACCCTTATCTTTAGCAAGTAAGATATTTGTTCATATAGGCTTCTTTAAATAGTCAACTTTGCCTCTAATTTTAAGTTTAGGTTTTTAAAATGTCTACAAAACTCTATTGTTGAAAATGTAAGCTGGAAAACGTCTGTCAAGTTAAAAACTTACTTAACAAGACTTTAAGAGAAGGGAGAGCCTCATATTCTTGGGGGAAAGGCTCAATGAATTTCAGGGCCATAACTTCTGGTTTGTTTTCAAAGGGAGGATGAATAATACCAGTTACCCTTTTTTCTTACTTTTCTTGCTACTATTGGTGTCAAAACTAAAGAAATTTTTTTTTTCAAGATTGTAGTAGTTATTTGTGGTGCTTTGAATATTAAAGAAACTCAACTCATGAAATGAGAATAATCCATTAACTACAGAACAGTATAACATCCAATAACAATGCATTAGATATAACAACAAAGGAAGCTTACATATTGTGCACTTACTATATGACCAGTCCTGCACTAAAGGCTTAATGTGCGTTATTTGATTTATCCCTCACAACAATCCCATCAATCATCTTGAGTAATGAGGTTTAGAGAGGCTAAATGACTTACTCCTGGGCTCCTGGGAAAATATGAATCCAAATCCAGGGCTGTCTGATTGTAGGATTTAATTACCAAACTATGCTGTCTGGATTTCTAATCCCTTCTTTGTTCCTCATTGTGCATAAATTTAACTGAGAGGATATTTTGCTTGCCTGATTGATTGTCATGATTTTTTAAAGTTTAAATCAGTATTACAAATCAGGCTGGTGTGTGGCTAGTTAACATCAGAATGCATTGATACAGTTTTAGATTTTCATGAAGAGTGGGAAGATCTGGCCGCCTGGCCCTTCTTTTCCCTAGGAGAGAGGCAGGGGTTATGTCTGGCTGCCCTCTGTTGATGGGGCAGGTCCACTTGGAGATGGACCAGTTCTCTGTAAATGTATTTTACATTTACATTTACATTTACAGCTCCCTGGCTTCCTGCTTCTATCCCTCCTCCCAGTTGCCTATCTTCTGTCTTTAAAGAAACATAGATCCAATTTCATGAAGCCTGCTGAATGCTTTCCAGAGTCTCCTATTACCTGAAAGCACTTCCTGTGCTGCTCCACCCCATCTTTCTGGTACATTCTCTGGCCTTTCTATCCACCCACTCCTTCTATTGTGTCCTCTGGCCGTGTTGGGTCCTCACTGTCCACCTGATGCGCCACATGCCTGCCCCTATACACCCTCTGTGTGTTCATGCCTTTCTCTTGCTGTTCTGGTGCATCCAGGTCTGTCTCTTTCTTCTCAATGGTTCAGTTCTTCAGTTCAATTCAGTTCAGTCGCTCAGTCATATCTGACTTTTTGTGACCACATGGACTGCGGCACGCCAGGCTTCCCTGTCCATCACCAACTCCCGGAGTTTACTCAAGCTCGTGTCCATTGAGTTGGTGATGCCATCCAACCATCTCATCCTCTGTCGTCCCCTTTTCCTCCTGCCTTCAATCTTTCCCATCATCAGGGTCTTTTCCAATGAGTCAGCTCTTTGCATGAGGTGGCCAAGTATTGGAGTTTCAGCTTCAGCTTTAGTCCTTCCAATGAATATTCAAGACTGATTTCCTTTAGGATGGACTGGTTAGATCTCCTTGCAGTTCAAAAGCATCAATTCTTTGGCCCTCGGCTTTCTTTATAGTCCAACTCTCACATCCATACGTAACTAGTGGAAAAACTATAGTTTTGACTAGATGGACCTTTGTTGGCAAAGTAATGTCTCTGCTTTTTAATATGCTATCTAGGTTGGTCATAACTTTTCTTCCAAGGAGCAAGCATCTTTTAATTTCATGGCTGCAGTCACCATCTGCAGTGATTTTGGAGCCCAAGAAAATAAAGTCTCTCACTATTTCCATTGTTTCTCCATCTACTTGCCATGAATTACTGCAAAATTGCACTTATCTCACACGCTAGCAGATTAATGTTCAAAATTCTCCAAGCCAGGCTTCAACAGTACGAACCATGCATTTCCAGATGTTCAAGCTGGATTTAGAAAAGGCAGAGGAACCAGAGATCAAATAGCCAACATCTGTTGGATCATCAAAAAAGCAAGAGAGTTCCAGAGAAAGTCTATTTCTGCTTTATTGACTATGCCAAAGCCTTTGACGTGTGGATCACAATAAGCTGTGGAAAATTCTTAAAGAGATGGGAATACCAGACCACCTGACCTGCCTCCTGAGAAATCTGTATGCAGGTCAAGAAGCAACAGTTAGAACTGGGCATGGGACAACAGACTGGTTCCAAAAAGGGAAAGGAGTACGTCAAGGCTGTACATTGTCACCCTGCTTATTTAACTTATATGCAGAGCACATCATGAGAAATGCTGGGCTGGAATCCAGCTTGTGAAGCACAGGCTGGAATCAAGATTGCCGGGAGAAATATCAATAACCTCAGATATGCAGATGACACCACCATTATGGCAGAAAGCAAAGAAGAACTAAAGAGCCTCTTGATGAAAGTGAAAGAGGAGAGTGAAAAAGTTGGCTTAAAGCTCAACGTTCAGAAAACTAAGATCATGGCATCCAGTCTCTTGTTTAACTTGTATAAATCTTCTGAGAAGAGCCTGCCAGTGACTTATGGTATCGTGCCCTAGATCTGAGGTGGCTTATCAAACCCATTTCTCCCCAGATAAAGTCAGGATTGTCATGGAGGGCAAACCACTATTGTCATGGAAAGTGGGGGTTTGGCTGCTCACCATTCAAAAGTCAATACAGAAGCAAGTTTGGTGGAAAGGAAAGCTTGCTTTATTTCTGATGCCAGGAACTGGAGTGGAGGGTTAGACTCCTGTCCAAAGGCCGACTCCACCGCCACTGACAATCACTGGGCGAGAGCTTTTATAGATGGAGGGAGGAGGCTCCAAGTAGAAACAGCAGCCTTTCTGACAGTTCACTTCTGACAGTTATCTTGAATTTGGTCCTGCGGTTTTCTGACCAGCATTATCTTGATTGTTTTAAGTACAATTAATCTTTGGTTCCAGAGTCAGTTTGTTCCCATTTCCTGGAGGCTAATTCTCAGAACTGTGGCAGTTTATGTCATGGCTACAATCTGGTCATCATGCAGATAACTTCTTCCACCTGGTGAGTGTTTCAGTATCTCTAAGACAGCTCACAGAATATGGTTCAGAATATTATCTATAGCCTTTGAGGAGGAACTAAAAATCCTCGACTGTGTTTACTGACTTTTATTTTTATTTAGTCTTGTTGGACTGATTTTTCCTTTGTTTCTGTATTTTCTCATTTCGCTGATTAAACTTTTTCTTTTCCTTTTTTTTTTTTTATTGCTGCACTCACAACATGTGGGATCTTAGTTCCCTGACCAGGGATTGAACCTGTGCCCCCTACATTGGAAGGATGGAGTCTTAACCACTGGACTGTTAGGGAAGTCCCTAAACTTGCCCTTTGGCTAAAGTTTTTCCACAGACAAAAGGTAGGCTGAGGACGCTGGGGGCAAGGACCATAGTGTCCTGCCCTGTTTCACTTTGGAGCCCACGGATTTGTTGCAGGAATGCCCGCTGGCAGCAGGGATCCCACAGTCATAGCCTCCTTTGTGGTCTTGCTGGAACTTGTCTGAAATGATGGAAGCTAGAGCATCCAGTCTGATTTCATGAGAGTTACAGGCCTGAGAGGTCCCCAGACAGCTCTTGCATTTTAGGTGCGAAGATCCCTCTTTCCTCTGTTTCCAGTCCTCTAGGAGGGGTGATTTTCCTGTCTTTCTCTCTGCCTTTCTTCTCATTTTGGGTGAGAATACATCCTTCAAGTAAATTATTGCTAGAAATGATATGTCCAGGAAATAGTGTACAGTTACCCTTAGACTAACACAGGTTTGGACTGTTTGAGTCCACCTCTAGGTGGATTTTTTTTGTTTTTGTTTTTGATAAACATGCAGTTGGCCATCTACATCCACAGGTTCCATCCAGGGCCTCCAGCTTCAAACCATGGTTGGTTGAATCCTCAGATGTCAAACTGAAGGATGCAGTCGGCCAACGGTACCAGTCATTTAAAGAAAGAAATTGTTTATTTGGCTACATCTGGTCTTAGTTGCAGCATTCTTTATCTCCAGAATGCAGAATCTTTACTTGCAGCACGTGGGATCTATTTCCCTGAGCAGGGATTGAACCTGGACCCCTGTGTTAGGAGCTCAGAGTCTTAGCCATGCGACTGCCAGGGAAATCCCTCTTCCAGCCATTTATAGAAGAGACTTGAGCATCTGGGCATCTTGGCATCCCTGGGGTCTCCTGCAAACCATTTCCTGCAGATTCTGAGGGTTGACTGTACATATTTCTGGCCCCCTCCTATCCCCTCCCCCCAGCCTTCCTTTGTCAAAGTAGTCCTTATCCTGCATGGAGGCAGTGTGCAGGATCACACACTGCTTGTTGGTAGTTAGGTAAACTTTGAGGATTCTGGAGTCAGAGAAATCTGGCTTCACATCCTGGCTCTGCTCCTTCTATGTGTATGTGGCCCTAGATTAATCATTTAACTGCTCTGAACTTGTATCCTTGTTAAGTGCAGATACTGCCAATACCTGTCTCATATGGTGGTTGTGAAAAAGACTGGACAAGCAAATGGATGTGAAGTGATTGGCACCATGCTTGCCACCCTGGACACACTATAAAAGTTGTCAATTATTATTGGCTATATGGCAGAAAGAAACATCAGCAAAGCAGCAGGACAGACTTCCAACACTGTTGTCCTTTCAGACGCTGCTTGATCCCTGTTCACTGATGTGGGAATTATATTACACAGTGACAGCAAGTCAGCTTTCCATGTCTGGATATGTACTCCAGATGTTTAAGGAACTTCAGTATTTCCTGTGTCGTAAAGTATCAATGGAAAATTATCTGAACAGTGCTGATAAGGTCTTATCTCTAAAATTTTAATAATGTGTATTATACCTCATGGGGAATTTTTTTGTTTGCTTCTGAGTTAATGGAGATATTAAAACTGAGAGCTCAGAGGGGAAAGCGGGCAGCGAAAAGTCGGCTTCCCACCATGTGGTCATGTTAAAAAGCTCCCTGTGGCGAAGCAGTTTCAGTGAATCTTCACTAGCCAAAATCAAGCTGAGATGTAGCAGTTTAAATGGTTCCAGCTTTTGTCATTGGGATCACCATCAGGGTGGCCCCTGTGTCTCTCTTTATTATTTATCTATTTTTTAGTATTTTCTTATTTTCTAGTATCGCAAAATGTTCCATACTCATATTTATTTTCTCTGTTCCTGCCTTGGAATTAGTCACTTCTCCTAGTAGCCCTGGTTCCTTTTTTGGAGAGGCATTCTTAGACGTAAAGAAAAACACAATGGTTTTCCCTTATACCACACACAATACCCTGAAAGCTTTGTATTCTGGTCCCCCAAATGTATGGAGCTTCCTCCCCCCTCCCCAACCTCCCCATCAAGCAATTCTGCAGCACCAACTGGGTGTTGTACAATATAATGCAACGTTGACACTATCTACCCAGAGGTAGCATCAGATTCTGTGGGTTAAGGGTTCAGTCTTAGGAGACTGCCTCCATCTTCTTAAAAAATTAGTTAGATTCTTTTTTCACATGGGACCCTTTTAAATACCTGAAAATACCTACTAGTTCTTCTCCAGTTTCAATAGTCCCAGTTTTTTCACTCTTAGGAAATGGTTTTTAGACTCTTCACAATTCTGGTATTCTCTTTAAAAAGTGTGACATCTTAGTAAAGATACCTTTATGATGTATTGCCTAGAGATGAGATATTTGTTTGACTAGTTTGGAGAACATTAAATATATTATTTCCTGTATTCTCAGTACTATAGCTCCCTTATATACACCTATAATTACATTATTTTTAGCCAAGCTTAGAGTTTCTTGACAATTTTTAAAATTCCACAACAAGTACAAAACACTATACTCAGGACAATAAAAAGACAAACAAAATGTAACAATAATAGCTAACATCTAAAGAGTTAATATATATCAGGCATTTTATAGCATTTTACTATTATTAGCCCCACTGGGCAGCTGTAAAAACTGCAGCTGAGCAGTTAAGTGCTTCCTTGACGTCTCACAACTAGTCCATGATGATGTTAGGATCAAAGTCTGATTCCCAAAACTAGCACTTGAGAATGCAGAAGCAATACTTCCATCAGAAAACCAGCTAGATGGTTATGTGCTAAGTCTCTTCAGTTGTGTCTGACTCTTTGCTACCCCATGGACTGTAGCCCACCAGGCTCCTCTGTCCATGGGATTCTCCAGGCAAGAATACTGGAAGGGGTTGCCGTTCCCTCCTCCAGGGAATCATCCTAACCCAGGGATCAAACCCAGGTCTCAGCAGTGCAGGCAGAGTCTTTTACCTTCTGCTTCTTAAATGAGTACCATGAAAACTGTGTACCATGAAGTATTGAGTGGAGGGTATAATGAATGGTGAAGGGGGAAGGAAACATTTTTAATAGAGCCTGATTAAATAAATATTAAGAGGAAGAGTTTTCCAGAACAAAAGAGGCAGGAGAAGTGAGCTGTAGGACGTGGAAGCCACGGTGAAGAATCTGGTAAGACTTAGAATGGACTAGTCTGATTTCAAGGAAAGAAAAGATGATGAGGTAAAATAAAATTTATCTTACTTTCCAAGCCAGGACACTGGGAGGTGAGGCAGGTGGCCACAGAGTCCAAGTGAGTGGGAGAGGTTACATTTCCAAGCGGGAGTGCAGTGGAACCAGTAGGATTTGGGCTGATTTGCAGTGTCCCCCTCTTCCCTGGTGGCTGAGCTGGTAAAGAATCCACCTGCAGTCTGGGAGACCTGGATTCAATCTCCGGATTGGGACAATCCCCTGGAGAAGGACAAGGCTACCCACTCCAGTATTCTGGCCTGGAGAATTCCACGGACTGTATAGTCCATTGGGTAGCAAAGAGTCCAACTCGACTGAGCGAATTTCACTCACCCTTCTGTGTGAAATGTTTGGTGGAGCTTTTCTGGAACTTTCAACAAGGCCCAAGGAGTATGAGAGCAGGAACTATATTCTTGAGCTCTATCAACATTTCCCAATTTCTAGCTTTAAGACCAGCACAAGCTGGAAGGGGGAGGTTTCAGGTAGGAAGAAAAACACATGGCTCAAAACAGCCTCCAGACATAAAGCTTGGTTGTTGTTCCAAAGAGCGAAGATAGTGGCTTTCAAATGCAAGGGTTGGCAGAGGAGTTGGACAAGGAGCTCTTCATTATCTCTGAATACACTTAGACTGATCTGAGACATCGTGAGACCAGTGCTGTAAGAATAACCATATGTGGGGGCTTCTCTGGTGGCCCAGTGGCTAAGACCCCCAAGCCCCCGATGTGGGGTGCTCAGGTGTTTTCCCTGGTTAGGGAAACAATCTGGCACGCTGTAGCCCTTGGGCTGCAAAGAGTTGGACACGACTTAGTGACTAAACAACAGGGAACTAAGAGCTCACATGCCACAGCTAAGATTCAGTGCAGCCAAATAAATAAATAAACAACTATTTTCAAAAAGAGTAACTGTTTCTGTCTGTAGACATGAGAGAAGGAGAGAGAAACAGAGAGGCAGCCAATGAGATTTGGCGTAGCTGCTTCTTTTTTCTAAGAGATTAATCATGCAAACGAGTATAGCCACTATGGAGAACAGTGTGGAGATTCCTTAAAAAACTGGAAATAGAACTGCCATATGACCCAGCAATCCCACTCCTGGGCATTCACTCCAAGGAAACCATATCTGAAAGAGACACGTGTACCCCAATGTTCATCGCAGCACTGTTTATAATAGCCAGGACATGGAAGCAACCTAGATGTCCATCAGCAGACGAATGGATAAGAAAGCTATGGTACATATACACACTGGAATATTACTCAGCCATTAAGAAGAATACATTTGAATCAGTTCTAATGAAATGGATGAAACTGGAGCCCATTATACAGAGTGAAGTAAGCCAGAAAGATAAACACCAATACAGTATACTAATGCATATATATGGAATTTAGAAAGATGGTAATGATAACCCTATATGCAAATCAGAAAAAGAGACACAGATGTATAGAACAGACTTTTGGACTCTGTGAGAGTAGGCGAGGGTGGGATGATCTGAGAGAATAGGATTTAAACATGTATATTATCAAGTGTGAAACAGATCACCAGCCCAGGCTGGATGCATGAGACAAATGCTCGGACCTGGTGCACTGGGAAGACCCAGAGGGATGGGATGGGGAGGGAGGTGGGAGGGGGGATCAGGATGGGGAACACATATAAATCCATGGCTGATTCATGTCAATGTATGGCAAAAACCACTACAATATTGTAAAGTAATTAACCTCCAACTAGTAAAAATAAATGAAAAAAAATAATAAAATAAAATAAAAATAAAAGAGATTAATCAGTATTCTGGTGAAAGAACTATTCATATACAGTGGTACAAGAGAAAAAATGTAAAGGAGTTGGTTGAGAAATCATAAGCGAGTAAGTGTTGAGCTTGAAGGTGAAGTGAAGGACGTATTTGAACAAAGCTATGGGGTCTATTTTGGGCTTCCCTGGTGTCTCAGCAGTAAAGAATTCACCTGCCAATGCAGAAGACTCAGGAGACACAGGTTCAGTCTCTGGGCCAGGGAGATCCCCTGGAGTAGGAAACAGCAACCTGCTCCAGTATTTTTGCCTGGAAAACCCCATGGACAGAGGAACGTGGTGGGCTACAGCTATGCTGCAAAGAGTTGGACACACACAGACACACAGACACACAGACACACAGACACACACACACACAGACACACACACACACACACAAGATCTATGTTACTCATGATCTCAGAGTTTCGTAAATTAGAAGTGGATCTATTGGATGTTGAGAGATGAAGGGGTAGACATAGGTTCTGTGAAAAGACACAAATAAGTGCTGGATTTCCTGCTGAGAAGGGCCACAGCTGCTCAGGGGAACACAGATCACCCATCAATCCTGTCTTCTCTTAGGAAACCACCTTCTCTTAAGATATGCTTATGCGATGTCACAAAACTCTCAGACATTGCTATTTGAATACAATTTACACTTACTTAATAAGATCCTTGGCCAAGTTATAAGTTTACCTGCCCTCATGGCTTTATTCAGTGTATTTAAAAGGTGCAAAATCATCTCATACCATTTGTGAAGTCAGGGAAAGGCTTTTGAACTATATGTGCTTTCCTTCCAGTGAACACTGGGTGGCGCTGTCACCTAGAAAAAAATAAATCTAGACAGTTGTGCACCAGGCCTCGGCAGCTCTTACTACAGCGCTGAAGTCCTCCATCTGTTAGTAAATCGAAATGTGGGTGCATAGGCACCCTGGTATTTTTAAGTCTTCATTACAATTTTTCAAATTTCCTCAGTGAACTTGTAGGTAGCACTTTCTAGTATAATGGGCAAAAAGTTAAAAGTGATATAAAACAATTGGATTCCATTTCTCTAAAAATGTTGGCATTGTTCCTACTGACTTTAATGTTGCTAGATGTATCTGGTCTGAAGAACTAGCTAAAAAGTCATTAAGTTTAAAATAAACGAACAAAAAACCTTTTTTATTGTTTAAAAATGTATTATTTTTTAAGTGAAAGATAAAATTTAATTGTGTAAGTCACTAAACTGTTGGTACTGTTTGTTGCAGAAGTTAGCTTTCCCTGACCCATACTTTCTTCTTTGCTTCATGCCCTTAAAGCTAGGGTTCACCTTCTCTGTCTACACACAGTCCCTTGGGCATTCTGTTCAGATTTAATGACTTTCAGTACTGTCTACCCACTGATGACTTGCAAACATGGATCTCCAGCCCAGCTTCTCTCCTGAACTCCAGGCTAATATAATCAGGAACCTGGTTAATGACTCCACTTGAATGCTCACTAACACCTCAAACTTGTCTTGCCCAAAATGGGATGCCTGGTTTTCCTCCAAAGTCCTGCTCCCCTGTGGTTCTTCCTGTTTGGGTTGAAGGCAACTCCGTTCTTCCAGTTGCTCAAACCAAACTTCTCTCTCAGCTCCATGTTGAATCCAGCGAGAGTTTTTGTTGTTTCTGTCTTCAGAATCTCACCACTTCTTTCCTCCATGAATGCTACACCACGACCTGAGCCAGAGTCCGCTCATCACTGGCGTCTCTCTGCTTCCTCTCCCTTTCCTCTTTCTTTTTAAAGTTTCTTCAAATAACCTTAGCAATTAATCCTAATGGGAACAATCCCTATCCTAAAATAATGTATTCAATATTCCAGTTTTGTTTTCAGAGGGAAAAAAATGTTTTTTAAAGAAAGCTGGAAGAGCTGAGGTAAAAAGAACTGAAGGTGCTTAATAAATTAAGAAGTTATTGGAATAAGTTCGATGAAAGGTCATGAGAGAAGGCGTGGCAGTGAGAATAGAAAGGTTTTTAATAGCTTGTGTTGATTCTTATACGACCACCTTTTCCAGTTCAGAGGTCTGAGTGGCTGGAGAGCTGAGACCTCTTGGGGGAGAATGGGGTCATGTGGCTTGTGGAAGAAGCCGTAGTGCTAGTGGTTTTTTAAAAAAATATTTATTTTAATTTATATATTTTTAACTGGAGCATGGGCTTCACTGGTGGCTCAAATGGTAAAGAATCTGCCTGCAGTGCAGGAGACCTGGGTTCAATCCGTGGGTCGGGAAGATCCCCTGGAGAAGGGAATGGCAACCCACTCCAGTATTCTTGCCTGGAGAATTCCAGGGACAGGGGAGCCTGGCGGGCTACAGTCCACGGGGTCACAAAGAGTTGGACACGACTGAGTAACTTTCACTTTCACTTTTGCTTTACAATATTGTGTTGGTTTCTGCAATATATCAACATGAATCAGCTACAGGTCTATGTATGTCCCCACCCTCCCAACTTCCACCCTATCCTACCCCTCCCTGTTGTCAGAGATCACTGGATTTGAGCTCCCTGCACCATACAGAAAACTTTCATTGGCTATCTAATTTTACATATGGTAATGTATATGTTTCAGTGCTGCTCTCTCAATTCATCCCAGCCTTTTCTTCCCCTCCTGTGTCCAGAAGTCTGTTCTCTATGTCTGCATCTCTACTGCTGCCCTCCACATAGATTAATCAGTACCATCTTCCTAGATTCCATATGTATGTATTAATATACGATATTTATTTTCCTCTTTCTGACTTACTTCACTCTGTATATTCACTTTAGGTTCATCCACCTCATTAGAACTGAATCAAATGCATTCCTTTTTATGGGTTACTGTTTTGTAGTAACACTTCTGTATTTTCCTTTTATTAACACTTTCTTTATTGTCTTCCACAAAAATATTTATTTATTTATTTGAGTGCATCAGGTCTTAGTTGTGGCATGCAGGATCTTCATTACTTCCATCTTTTGTTGTGGCATTCAGGCTTATTTGCCCCATGGTATGTGGGATGTTGGTAATTTGATCTCTGGTTCCTCTGCCTTTTCTAAATCCTGCTTGTATATCTGGAATTTTTCGGTTCACATGCTGCTGAAGTCTAGCTTGAAGGATTTTGAGCATTCCCTTGTTAGCATGTGAAATGAATGCAGCTGTATGGTAGTTTGAACATCCTTGGTGTTGCCTTTCTTTGGGATTGGAATGAAAACCGATCTTTTTCAGTCCTGCATATTGAGTGCAGCACTTAAATAGCACCATCTTTTAGGATTTGAAATGGCTCAGCTGGAATTCCATCACCTCCACTAGCTTTGTTCATAGGAATGCTTCCTAAGGACCACTTGACTTTACATGCCAGGATGTAAGTAAGTGTTTGGACCCAGACATTCCATCCAGACCCCGTCCTCTTAACTGCTAGCTATGCTTTCTATTGACACGTGTAAGAAAAACCACACTATTCCTAGCTTTTATTTTTCTGAGTCCACCCAAGGAGTCTGAAAGGAAAAGAAGGCTACATAACTGCAGGAAACACACAGGAAATATTTTATTAGCTTCCAGATAGAGAAAAAGGTAGAGTAAAAATATTTCAATAGAAATCCACAGCCCTCCTCAAGGAGCCCACTCGGGCATCCACAGCCCCCCAGTCGTGGTAGCGCCTGTAATCCCCCGGCCGCAGCAGGTACTGCCGCCCCCGGTAGTTGGGCATCTCATAGAGGATCCACCAGCCCTCCAGCACATTGAAGGAGTGGATCTCACTGAAGTGGAAGCGGTCGTGGAGTGAGGAGCAGTCCTCTGTGATCTCCACCATCTGGCCTCGGTAGTCCTCTCGCTCATAGATCCTCAGCCGGTGGGAGCTGGTCTATGGGTTCAGCAATCAACAGATGGGAAAAGTCAGAAAACCTAGTCTTTAGCCACCAATCACTCACACTCCTTGGGGAATGGGCATTTAAAAATTTTTTCTATATCAAAGATGACCAAAAGACAGCCAACACCAGGGTCAACTGTATACAGCTGGGTAGACTGCACACTGCAAAATTGAAGAGAGTGCCATTCACGTAGATCAAGATACGCAGGCCTTCCCTGGTGGTCCAGCGGTTAAGACCCCGCCCTTCCAATGAAGTGGGTGTGGGTTTGGTCCCTGGTTGGGGAACTCATATCCCACATGCTGTGGGGTGTGGCCAAAATAAAAAGGATATGCATGGTGCTCCCTAGAGTTTTCTAGGACCACAACCTATATGAATCACATTTAGTACCTACTTAGTACCATTCTTAAGTAGCAATTTTATATATAATTTTTGTTCTCTCCTTTATAAAGACCATTGACTTACAGTGGTCTGGAGCTCTCCTTGGAGGATATGAAAATAATTAGATTTTAAAATTAAAAGGCAAATATATCCCTGGCAAGAGGCATTAGTTTGGATCTCAGTAGCTTCAGAAAGAGGCTGGGGAGAGAGAAAGCAGAATTGCTTTCCCCAGAGTAAGGCACAGATTGGGACCAGACATCTCCTCATCCCTTCCTTTCTGCTCTGAGTCCTGCTATTCTGAAGTCCTAAAAAGCAAGAGCCATCATAATGGTTAGGGTTCAGTCCTCACCTCTAACATATGATCCGGGAAAACACTTTAAGGTTATTAATAAAAACAGAAGCTCAAAATCATGAGGGAGGCCTGTCTAGATCAATAGATTATATGACGTTCAGGAAAATGGAAGGGAGGCAGTTAGTCCTGGGTGAATCCTGTCTGTCTCTTCTGAGCACTTGGCTTTTATCTGCTTGTTTCTTCCCAGCAGGAACGTATTCAGTCTCCCTTCTTCCACCATCAAACTCTCCTTAGCAAAGGTTCTCATAAGCAGTTCATTCTGAGGCATAAAAAAACTGCTAATAAGGCATCTTCCATGGTTTGCAAAGTGTTCACATGTCCCTTGTTTAATCTGATCTTCACAACCGCCTGACACACACCACGTTGTCTTCTTTTATGAGAAACTAATGACTAGATCTTTCAGGCTGTAATCAGAGGAGTCAGGCCTGGAAGGTGGACGCTGAGATTTCCAGGCTCCTAATGCCAGTTTGGGTCCTATCAAGGCATTAAACCCTCTGAGGGTCTTTCAAACTTACCCAAAGTGGTACATTTTCCACAGGACTCGGTCATAGTCAAATTACAGCATCCCTAACTGTGGAATTCCAGGCTGCTCGGGCTTTATTTGGATAGCAGTGACTTTGCAGGGGCTACTGGAGTCACAGTGCTGGTTAGTTGTTTTGCTGAGTCAAAAAGCAGGACTTGAGGGACCCTGGATGTTCAAAGTAGTCAATATCTGTAGGAGGGGGTGGCTTGCCAGGTACCAGGCAATCTCCTTCCCACCTCATCACAGCTCTAAGAATTAGCCGCCCTAGTAGCCCCATTTTACAGGTGAGGAAAGAGACAAGTAGCCCAGGGACTAGCCTAAGACCACCGGAGTGTGAGGAGTTCATCGCCTGTGCCACAGGCACTCTGAACAAATACCATGCCACTTTTCCCCAGTAGAGGTGACTTTAATTTTAGTAAAGGAAAATGAAGTCTCAATTAAGAGCACTGTATTCTCAATTAAGAGATATTATAAAGGAAAAGAGAACCCGGTTAGAACCAGCAAAGGAAGGCCACCGTCCTACAGTCTGACCACGGCGCTGGGGCATCGGTGTGACCCGAGGCCACGGCAGGCCCAGGGGGACCGGACTCACGTGGGGGATGAGGCGGCAGGAGCGGACCGAGTCGCTGAGGCCCATCCACTGCTGGTAGTCGGGGTAGTCGCCGCGCCGCAGGAAGTACTGCGGGCCCTGGAAGTTGGGCTGCTCGTAGATCATCCAGCAGCCGCTGTCCACGCGGATGGAGTTGCAGCGGCTGAAGTAGGGCTGCAGGTTGGGGTGGTCGCTGCTGCACTCATAGTGGCGGCCCTGGAAGCCCCGGTCCTCGTAGAAGGTGATCTGCAAGGAAGGGAAGGAGAGGCTCAGAGGCCTGGCCTCCAGCCGGGCTGCGGGCCCCTCCCGCCGGCGCGGGGCTCACCTTCCCCATGGCTGCTGGACGCGGGGATGGAGCTCGGGGCGGCGGGGCCGGCGCGCGGTCTATATAGCGGGAGGGCTGCTGCGTTGGCAGGAACAACACAAAAGGGGCCCCCGGGTGCGGAGGATTTCCTTTCTGTCTCTTTTCTATATAATGACGGCGGGGGTGGGGTGGGGGACTTTCTGTATGTTTTCTCTTAGACTCTCCAGAGCTTTCGAACTGATGACCCGCGTAAAACTGTCATTGGTGCCTCTGGGGCCTTTAAATGAAGCCTATTCAGGAGATGGGAAGCGAGCAAAAGCGCTTAACCGGGTTAACACTTGTACTGAAATATTTTATTTATCTTTTAAATATTCTAAGTGATCTCTTTTTGAGGAACAACACGGGGTAGTGAGCGGGTCAGAGGTCAGGATGGGCCCCAGCGGGAGGCGTCTAGATGAGAGAGCTTTTCCTTGGTGCGAGGATGTGGGACACAGAGGCCCCTGCCTTCTGCACAGGACGGTTGAAGGAGGATGGGATTTCCCCGAGAGAACCTTCTTCCCTCCTCCCGGCTCAGGAGCGGATGCAGCAGGCATTACACCGGAGGAAGAAAGGTGGTGGGCGCTGGACCCCAGGAAGCCCTGTTCATGCGCCTGGCTCGGCTCTGCTCCCTGGAGACGGAGTGGACCAGGGTCACCTGCAGACGCAGCAGTGTCTCCCAGGAAGCTCCCAACTCTGGAGTTCGTGAGGCAACTCATGGTGGTTATTAGTCATACACTAACTTTTTATTTAACCAATAATTTTTCAAATTAGGGGCTAAGCCCAATTAGTTCTGTTGTTGTTCAGTCCCCATGTCCGGTCTGACTCTTTGCCACCCCATTTCACTGCAGCATGCCAGGCTTCCCTGTCCCTCCTCATCTCCCGGAGCTTGCCCAAGTTCATGCCCATTAAATCAGTGATGCCATCCGACCATCTCTTCTTCTGTCGTCCCCTTCTCCTCCTGCTCTCAGTCTTTCCCAGCATCAGGATTTTTCCAATGAGTGGGTTCTTCACATCAGGTGGCTAAAGTATACGGAGCTTCAGCTTCAACATCAGTCCTGATAAGTATTCAGGATTGGTTTTCTTTAGGATGGACTAGTTTGATCTCCTTGCTGTCCAAGGGACTCTCAAGAGTCTTCTCCAGCACCACAGTTCAAAAGCATAAATTGTTCAGTGCTCTGACTTCTTTATGGTCCAGCTCTCACATCTGTACAAGACTAGGGTCTTGACTAATAGCCTTGACTAACTAGTTCTAGCTGCGTACAAATTCAAGGTTATATGCAAATATAACAGATTTATAATCCTACAATCTTGCAAAGACTCTCCCTTCTCTACCTCCCCTGGCTCCTGGGCAAGCCTGGTTGCTCTCTGGTTAATATTCTGTTTCCACAGGCTGGAGCCTTCTTTCCTTCCCTTAAACCACTCCTACCCCACCTCCACCAGCGTCTTCGTGCTCCACTCTTTAGAACAGATTCTCTCAACCTCATACTGTTTTGAGAGTTTGGGTCAAAAAAATCTTAATTGTGCAGGTCT